>NC_136749.1:6617500-7117500 GCF_936440315.1 Barbus barbus
GTCAATCCATATAGAACCTACAGAGAGCCGTATTCTACAGAAAACCAATCCTTGGACCTTTAGTTGACTTGTTGTAATAAAATGTAATAAAATGAGAGAGAACTGCTTTTGCACTCACACACACACACATACACGTGTGTGTGTGTGTGTCATTATCAAGTGATCTGAACAAAATCTAATCTAATTTAATAAATATACTCAAAAATAATGGAATACCACCAACTATGTGCTTTTCTGGTTGGGAGATGCTTGCATATAACAAAACCAAGTAGTGTTTTGAATTCTCTCTCTCTCTCTATATATATATATATATATATATACATTTTTTTTTTTTTTTTTTTTTTCTGTTGCTGCTTCCACTAACGAAACTAAAACAGGAAATAGAACAGCAGATTTCACTGTTTGAGTGCTGCAGTCCCGTGAGTGTGGGAGACATTTGGGACATTGTAGGCCATGTGAAAATCGCTCAGCTCTGTCTTTGATAGAGTATGTCAGTCCAATCAGCCTGGGCGGCTGAGCCTGATTGGTTCTGCCAGTGCTGAGGGTACTCTAAGGAAGGCTTGGTATTACTTTACAACCATCCGACAGCCATAGCGGGTCCAGGCCCAGACGCCCTGATTCACAAAGACAGCTCAAGAAAACATAAGCACACAAATTTTTGTCATGTACATATTTACAATACATATGTATGTTGTAAGTTTTCCTAATTGAGAGAGACATATTTTCTTCCATTTTATTTCTTTAGTTGATTTACTTGTGTACTTTAGAACATTATTTTGTTGCATCATCAATACTCATTAAACTCTAAAAAAGTAACTTGCCTGTAAAATATTGATACACTTTTCAATTCATTGTTCCTTCAATTAGTTCAGTCCCTGAGGCAGCATAGCAGCATTAAACCACGATGCTCCTTTCATCATGGGAAAAGATGGGAAGAGGTTTTAATGTGAATGTGTGGAGGAGGGGGCTTGATCAAGAGTTGACAGTGGGGCAGTAGGGCTACAGGACATAAATGGTAAAGGGGCATGTCAATTTGGTCATTTCTAGTGAGAATATCTTTGAGCTGCTGTAAACTTATTCACCGTAATTTGTATTTGCTTGCTGAAAAGTTAATTTTTGTTATTAATAAAAAATAATTTTATCACCTTCTCACTTTCAGGATGATCTCTGATGGATCGCCAATCACAGAGAAAATAGCAACAGTCCAGATTTATTTATTTATTTAATTTATTGTTTCTAGAAAGGGTATCTGATGATGAATTCATGAAGACTCTAGCAATACTTGTGTAAAAAAACGTTTTAAAATTTGCCAGTAAACAGGATTTGTGTACATTTATTTTAAAGGCAGGGCAGCTGTGTGACCAGCACTTCCAACCTCATCTAATTAACAGACCAATTTTGGAGAAATTGTGGTAGCACTTTATTTTACAGTCCTGTTACTCATGTACATACTATATACTTGTGGTCCCACTTTATATTAAGTGTCCCTAATACCTGTGTTCTTACATAGTAACTAGATGTGTAAGTAGTATGTAATCACAGTGTAAGTACATCTACAGCTGTAATATTTCTGTTACTACACACATGTAACAACACTCAAAATGGTATGTTTAAGTACAAATGTGTAATAGGACATTGGGAACAACACTTTTTTCACTTCACTAAGTACTCGTGTAACAGGAATTATATAACTACATTTTGTAACAACAGTATGTCTAATTGGAACAATTTGATCCAGGCGGTGGAAACGGGTAGGTTTAGGGAAATATACATTGGGAGGAGTTGGATCTCGAGTTTGTGGAGTTGGTGCACCACTGTAATACCAGTTTACTTACATGGTAACTCATCAGGAAATTTCCACTTAATATAAAGTGTAACATTCTGGACACCAACCACAATTTATATGTAAAGCCTAACTTACTGGCCGCTGCTGTGTAACATCAGAGTGATTACATGGTAAATTAATAGGAATTGTCTACTTAATATAAAGTGTAACACTTTCTTTACCAAAAAGTGCTGTTAGTCCTGTTACACATTTGTACTTTCATTACCAAAAAGTGTTGTTACCAATGTCCTGTTACACATTTGTACTTGCACATACCATTCAGTGGGTTGTTACATATGTGTAGTTATACAAACATTAGAGCTGTTGATACTATGTACCAATGTGGACTTACACTGTGGTTACATACTACGTACACATCTAGTTACTATGTAAGTACACAGGTATGAGGGACACAATATAAAGTGAGACCGATTTTATTTCGCGTCAAAACCAGCTAAATCCATGTGTGTGGTTTTTTGTTTTGTTTTTTGATTTTCACAAAAACCTCGAAATCCACCTCTTTGGGACAAGACGTAGTAAATAGTTGAAAAATCACTAAAGATGCAACTAGAAAAATTGAAAAAGATGAGAGCACAATTATTTCAAAACTAAACAATATACAAAACTCTTTAATCGGAGATTTAATTCAACCCCCCTGTATTTGTCAATCCTACCCCATTTCTCTGTGGTCACCCTTCTGTCCTGTCTGAATACAGGCAACAACAACAACAACAACAACAACAAAAAAATAAAAATATATATATATATATATATATATATATATATATATATATATGCGGACACACACATATATATTTAAATAAATATATATATATATATATATATATATATATATATATATATATATTTATATATATACACACTGTCACGGTGCACACAGCAGGGAGGACACAGGAAACACGGAAACGAGGATGTAACTCAAATAATATACTTTACTGACAACACAACGGCAAGACATGGCAGGACAAGGCAAGGCAGACACAGACAGGAACACCGGGGAGTAACGAGTAGACCAGACGAAATGGCACCACACAGACAGGACTATAAATACACAGGTAAATTAACGGACACAGCTAGACTTGAATAAACTACTAATGACATGAAACGAGAACAGGAAACAAACCAAATAAGGGCACAAGAGGCAGGAACACATGACACACACGACAGAGGTCTGACACACACACACACACACACACACATATATATATATATATATATATATATATATATATATATATATATATATATATATACACACACACACACACACACATATTGTCACAGATCGACCAGGCTTTCACTCCAGCCAATCACAGCGAGCACCTTCACCCGAGTTCTAATGAGCACACCTGCACATCATCATCACCTCATTAAGACACACTACAAAACCACACACCTCACTACAGTCAGACATCCGGTCTCGTTCATATGAAGTGGACTCCTGTATGCTATCTCAGCGACCTACCTGCCTGTGTACTTACCTCTTGTGTTGTCTCTGAGTGTTGTTTCCATCCGTGTGCTGGATCCCAGTTCGCATCCCTGGAGCTGCACAGCGAAACGTTGAGGTATGTGGTTCTCCTGTCATCCACGAGCTCCTGTCAAAGACAGCTCAGTTCAGTGATTCACTCATGTCTTCATCCAAAGTATCTGCATTATATACTCACCGTTGCAATCTCCTGCCATTGCTCGTCTGTTAAATAAACCTTACCTATTTTTGATAACCCATGTGTGAAGTCTACTTTTGTAACACACACATATATATATATATATATATATATATATATATATATGCACACACATATACATATACATACACATATATATACACACACACATGTGTATACACACACATATATATATATATATGAAAAGATTCACACAGTATAACCACAATGGCACAAAATGGCAGCATATTTATTTTAACAACAAAAAACAGACGTTACACAAACAACCCAACATTAACAATGTGCATCAGAATCACGTTTATTGCCAAGTACATCCACAAGGTCTTGTTCAATGTCCTTGTCACCATCACTTGCCAGGATGTTTTCATAGAACTCATGCACAGCTTTTGGCACTCCCAACTCACTCAGCAGCTTCAAGACATCAGTACTCTTTGCTTCCTTCGCGCAGTTGACATCCGGAAGAGGAGCCGGCTTGAACTGACACCATTTCTTACATTGATTCAGCACAGAGTGCTGGCAAAATTCACCAGCAAACACAGGCTTAATCCCCAGTTTATCTCCAGAGATTTGCAGCACTCTTGCTTCACTTATTTTGAATGAATGATCTCTGAGTTGTTGGGAACCTGAGTGCTGCTGCTTTGAAGTCATAGCACTGCCAGTCCTTTCCATATCGATGGATAGTGCCATGCTTCTGCAAAATGTTGTTATACTCTTCTGGCAACAGAATAGCTGTATGCTTCCGGATATCTTGCTTAATCCTTCCTAACACTCTGTCAGCCGGAAGGAAACTGTGCCCTCGTATAGGAAAGAAGTAAGTGATGTTGAGCTGAGGGTACAGCTGAGAACACAGGCAAACAACATTGACAGAACATTAATGTTTTTATTTTAGCTGTACCAAGAGTCGGAGAACAGGTGGAGGCTCTGACACTGGTGCAGATCAACTCTAGCCACTGTGGTGAAGTAGTGTTGTAGAGCTGAGGCGACAATGTTACTATCCTTTGAGTTCTCATATTCCAGTCATGTGTACAGATTTATCTCATGCCGACTCTGGGGTTCTCCTCTGCCACAGTGATGAACCACACCGATTACATAAATATATTGAAACTGCTCGAAATCATATGATTCAATGCGCGCCCTCTGATTGGTTCTCGGAACATAGCGGCTTTTGCTGCCAAAGGTAAGTGGCGTCTAGAGGCTTTTGCCAACAAACCGATATTTCTGAATGGGCTGACGCTGGGATTTAGAGGATTTGAAGCTAAAATATTTGTTGAATGTGTACTATGTGCCAAAAGCATTCGCTCAATGTCATTATCTCATTTTTGACGGAGATGACCTTTTGCATCTGAACTCTTCAAATACAAAATATAATATACAATAATTTATAATATGTACAGAGTTATATGACAAAATGAATAAAATTAGCAAATTTTCAAAAATAATAATAATTCGATAAATAATCACTGAGCTACAGCCATTTGAAGGCGATAGAGTCAGTAGAGTTTATTTTGAGACATATCGAGTTAAAGTTTTCTGACATGAGCACTTTAGGAACATACCCGGGCCTCGGGTAAAGCAACGCCCTAACCGTGCCTGGGGAAAACTCCAGGCACGATACTGCGAGTGTCTGAATATCCCCTATCGTCTTAATATGTCGAAGATGAAGACTGTCTTCAGCGAGAGGAACTTGTCAGGAACCTCCTCAATTGGTTTGAAGGGAGCATTGCACAAAGCTTCCAGAACTACCACCAGGCCCCTGAGGGCACCTTGATGCACTGTACCTGCCTCAGCCTCCGGGTGCCACAGAGGAAACCTGTAACTAACGGGGGTCTTTCCAATGACTGACCACCTAGAAGGGGGTGGTAAGCAGCTATGGCTGCCACGTACACCTTCAGAGTGGAGGGAGATAACACTTCGGAGAAACGCTTCTGCAGAAGTTCCAGAACTGTACCAACTGTGCAGTTGACTGGGTCTTGCAGTTTACACTTTGAGATGTACAGTTTCCTCGTGACAGGAGCTCTGGACTGGAGTATGGTCTCAACAACCTCGGTTGAGAGACCGGATGCTAAGAGCTGTGCCTCCTCAGGGACCAAGCCCCCAGCTTCCATAACTCTGGGTGGAGGTGAAGAATGGATAAAGCACTTATCTTTTGTTTACACTTAGGCATGATTCTGACTTCTCTAACAGAGTTTCTCTGACTGCGTGCTTTTTGCAACACACACACACCACAAACACGCTCACTGAAGAGCAAAAGCTAACGTGCATTGGCCGGTGCACCTTTATGCTTCCTGGTTGCTCACGTCACCCCGCTCATGATGTCTCGCTTCTCTATTGGATTGATTCCACATGTGCTTCAGAATGTGGTCACACAGAAGGTGTTCTCAAAACGCTTTAACACAGCACGAGCTCCTGAAAGGGAAAACTTGGTCATATCACCAACCCCAAATGTATGCTTCTATGACTTCTCTTGTGTAAGCCCTTTCTCCAATGCCAGTAACTGAATAAAAAGTTGTTTTATCACATCTAGTATAATTGTAATCTTGGCCTGCATGACCTCATTCATGTCATTTTTTTTTTTTTTGCTTTTAAAACGTATTTATACACACGTCCAGATCATACCGTCATTTCCATGCATAAAAAAATGCTCTGTGCTTTAGCCTTTCTCTTGTGCCTTCTGTTCTCCTGTGGCCTTTCTATTGACAGGCCCCAGTGGTGAAATTAATGTCACATATTTAATATGGACATGGGGATGATTATCAAATCCATAGATGCCAGGAAAGGCTGATCAGCTGTAAATAATGGATGAGGGGAGGATGTGACTCAATTAGTGAGCAGCACAGAAGGAAAGAGAGTGCATTGACTCTCTTGCTCTGGAATGCCATTATTCTGGTCGATCTTTTCTCCTCTAGCCTGACATCACTCAGGGTAATCATCCTTCAAAAAAAAGCTGCCGTAATAAACGAACAACCTGGGTCAATAGAAGAATAGAGAGGGATGACCTCTTGTGTGTGTCAGTGTATAAATGAGTTTCTTCATCAGAGGAGATAGGCCCCCTGCACTTTAACATGAACCAGAGCCACACAGCACTTATCATCACTATTGCCTGGTTTTGTCACGCTATGTTCGCTGCATTAATGAATCAATGTTTTAATGAGGCAGATTCTCTTCCAGTGACTCCTGTAAATACAATCCTATGATGTACCTAAACATATTAAACAAAAAAAGATGGATGGAAATTATTCTAATGAATTATTAGTTCATTCTTTTATTCAAAGTCATTATTAATTTGTGGAATACTTAAGCAAACTAAACAATGCCTACCATGGTGTTTCTTTTTTGTCATTTCTGATCAGTGAATTAATTAGATAGTATACCCAATTAAAAAAGTAATCGATTGCTACTGATGCTTTTATGTCCATTATAAAATCCAGAGTAGATTCTTCTGATGTGTATATGCAGGTCAGCACAGTTAACATAACAGGAAGCCAAAACAATGATCAACATGGCTAAATGTGGTATGTAGAAATATTTTGTGCTAAATGATAGAAAATTGTACTCTCATGGTTGGTTCAACAAATGAACAGACAATTGCTCAGACAGACCAAAATTCACAATCCCAGGTAGAGGCTATACTGTGCACTGGTCATGAGCTGGTTTGCTAGTAGGCCATACTGGATCAAGGCCATAAAGCAGAAGGGAGAAAAAAAAATCCTGAGAGTGACAGAATTATTGATGGGGAAGACAGGCTTAAGAAAAACCTCTAGAGTGGCCTCAGGACACTGCATTCTGCAGCTGGAATTAAAAGTGTTATCCTAGAGTGGTTGGATCTGTGACCAGAAATGAGATCAGGGTGAACAAACAGCTAACCAAATTGAGATAAAATACTGAGGCGGGTGTGATTGTTGTAGATGCAGGGTTAAGCCCCAAGTATAAGTATTTGTACGTGTTTGCTAGCATATGTGTACAGTCGAACGCATAGCCTTTCAAAGTATCTTTCAAAGTCCATTTGATGTTGTGCGCGAACGTGGGCAGTCGACACATGCATTCTAGAAAGGCCTAGAATGTCCAGTGTCTGCTCGATTTTTCCCCCATAAGTTATGGCTGATAACAAATATTTTTGAACCAAAGCTGAGCTGTCTCATACCCTCTTGCTCACAACTGCTTGTCAATTTGACTGATTTTGTTTCAATCTCCCCTATTTTATTGTTGCTGATCCATCTCTTTAGATTTTCTACTGTGAAACAACAGCCTGGGACAATGTTTCCATCTTGTGGAACAACTGATTAGTGCAAAACAAATTCAAGAGCTGTGTGTACAGAAATTGAGTGGTGTGCGAAATTTGTGCATACTGTTCTGATTAAAAAATTCCAGCTAAAACTTTTGGACTTTCCAGAACTTTCCAGCTAAAATGGAAAACTACATTACCCTAAACAGTCAAAGGTTATGGCATTGTTCAATCATCAACAGCGTATCTTAAATATAGTCATATATCATGGTGGGTTGTCATTAGGTGAAGTCCTGAAGGAAAGCTGTTACTGGCTTGTTCTGTTAAAATACTAATAGCTATCCCAAGTGATTGAAAATATTTGGTGGAATTTTAAGAAATGAGTGACAAAATAACACATTTTTAAAAGATATTTACATTTGAAGACTGAACAGTCCACTGTAGAACATTTTATGGCTGATCCCTTGACCAAGCTTCACATGATGGTCCTGCTTGAAAGTCCAATATTGATCAGTTCCGGTTTGGTCACATCAAACCATAAAACAATCTTCTATAAATTCACAGACATATCCAATTTAATTTTAACATATTCAAGTCAGCCTTTTATGTTGTTCTTGATCTCAACACAAAGTTGATCTTGCAAGTCTTACATTGCAAGGCAGTAAATTTTCTCAGTTGCTCTGATCAATCATTTCCTTTTTTTATTTCCCAGTTTCCTCTCTATAGGTTTTATGAAAGTTCTTTGACTTGGCCATATTTGCTACTGAACTTTAGCACATGAATGGGCTTAATTGTTTAAAACAATTTTCTATCCTACCATACAAAAAAGGGGCTTAACGCTTAAACAGGCAACATGCACCACCGGATAATATTCTTTAGTCTCCTGTATGAGGCATGAGAAAGTATTTTTTATTATTATTGTCATAGTTGAGCTTGTTTAGTGTGTGATGGTCACATGACTTGGTTCAAATTTTCAACATGTCTGCCCATGGAGTGTTGCAAGGTAAACTGGGCCACCTGTACTGGTTATTGCATCATTGTGCATTCTGGGGTGGTGTGAGTGTGTTCACAGTGGAGTGTTGTTTGGAAGGGGGTTGGTTTTTCCCCTTGGTGGTTATGGGAGGGGGAGGAGATGTAGGAATCACAGACTAGAGAAGTGTAACCCCCTTGATAAAAATATATCTGAGGGGTGGGATGGAGGGGGATTATTAATCACATCAAGGGGAGGGGGTCCAAAAATTAAAATAGCAAAGTCCAAAAATTTGCATAGCAACCTTCGAGGAATATCATGAATGAATATACATTTCAATGGTTAAGTCCATAACAGAAAAAGTCAATGAGAGCATAGTCCAGGAGATCAGAGTAATATGAAACGTCTAAGTCCTGGATGTGGTCCTAGAGGGAGCCCGCTACCTGATGGAGGAGAACTAACATCGTAGCTGGGTCCATGGTAGGTCTGAAAACACTCAGTAAAGCCGCTGGATCTGGATATGGGCTGTGTATTCTGCAGTGTTGGGTAAGTTACTCTAAAAAAGTAATTAATTACATATTCAACAGTGTAATTAGATTACTATACAAATTACTCTCAGCAAAATGTATTTAATTACTTATTACTAATTACTTTCTAAATCTTATTTCAACCTCGAAAAGTTATTGGTACAAGGAAAGACATGAAACGGTTCTTTTCATTCTTTCAATTAAATAATAGATAACTACATAAACTATTCTGGTCACACTTTAGATTAGAGTCAAATTCTCACTATTAACTAACATGTTAAGCATTTTAAGGTTCTACAGTCATACACAATATTAAGTTCAATTACATAAGAAGTAACTGTAATTAAATTACAGAAAAAATAAGAGTAATCCCTTACTCTACTTTTTCAAGGGAAAAGTAATTAAATTACAGTAACTAATTACTTAGTAACTAATTACACCCAACACTGGTATTCTGTAACGTGGGGACGCGACAATGGGGTTGGAGGATCCACATGCAGGCTTTATTTTAAAGAGTGTAATAATAGGAAGGTTTAGTCAGGCAGGGTCAAATACCAGCAACGCATTTCACCTTTCAACGCATACAACACATGTTTCCAAGATTCGGAATAGAAGGAAGCATCTGTAGAAGATTTGTCGCCTTGCGCCACTTCCCATGTGGACAGTCACCGGATCAACCGATTATAATGGGTTCTCTTGGTGTAGACGCGGCTATAGATATGGATTAATCATGTTTTAGGCTGGAAATATCCAGAATTAGGTCAAACAAAAGTTGTCCATGGGAACGGAGCTAGTGAAACACACACTTCATGCATTGAACATACAAGTATCATACTCATCCAAACAGCGCCTGTCGTGTGCCCTCAGCTTTTTGAGCTAACTGCATTTTTTAATGTAACTTCCAAAAACAATATTGACAGCATCAGAAACTAACCCAACTGATGTCCAGGGGCTTTTTTTTTTAAACCGTATCAAATGTATGAATCATGAATATGGAATGCCACATTCTTAATTCCAAACGATAAATTCAGTTAAAATAATAAAGGGTTGTTACTAGTAAAAATCCAATCAGTGTCAACAAAAGCCATCAGAGCCATCATTACTGAATGCATTTACATTGCAATTAGCCTACAAATGCATAAAATGTTATGAAATTTATGTTTTCAAATTTTAAGGCAGAAATATGTTAATATGTCAATCAATTAAATTATACATTTCAGTGTTTCCCCTATAAATTTTTCCAGCACCGGTGCTGTTACGTGCCGGAGGTTGTTACCAAGCCGCTCGCGGGGGGTCCGAGGGCATGCACCCCCGGAAGATTTTTTTTTTTTTTAATAACCCCTTAAACCATGACTTCTGTGGATAGAAATGCACATTTTGAGACATACAAACTTGACATACCATCAACAGAAGGCATGATTATTGCAGCACGTACCTTGAACTGGTCACAAACAAGATTAGGACAGATTATTCATGTTTTTCTTTTGTGTTAATTTTCAGCTGTAAGGTAGAAATAGATAGTGGAAAAATGAAACGGCACAACCCTGAAAATTATATCCTAATGGCAAGGGCCACACCCAATCTGTGAGCACTTAATATTTCTGGGCTTTTCATAGAAGATTCATATCATGTAGGGTGTCATATCAGGTGAGTTTTTATTGATCGGATGTTGGGTTATTTTTTAGTGAAAAAAGGTATGTAGCAGGTATCTGCATGAAGAGATTTCAGTGTGCCTGGAGCTGTAGGTATACAGAAATCACGTCAATATGTCTTAATGAATGAATAATGGATCTAATTAAAATCACCCTATTCAGTGTGGAAAAGGGAAAAGTTCACACTGGAGATTGGTATGCCACAGGATTTCACCCATCTGAAAAATGAATGGTATTTTCAATACCAGTGAAAATTCACGGTTTTCGGTACCAATATCGCAGTTCTCTGTCTCCTTTCCACAAGCGCTTGCTCGCTCTCCCGTGGCGTCTGTCGTTGCTATGCAACCATGAACAGAGGAGCGCAAAACGAGAGTGCCGCGTCGCTTTCCGCGCGCCCACATTTTAAATATTTGCATATGAACGTGAATGTGAACGGCCCCTTATGGCAACGTGACATTAGCCTAATCAAAAATAATTTCCATTTGTGGCTCTTTCCTCCTTTCTTGTCAACAAGTGGATTCAGAGCCATCGCATTAGCAGCGCCGCCGGTCGCCATGTTTGTGTTTTTAGGTATGTAAGTGAATGACGTGAATGTCGTGATATTTTTCAGCGGCGCATCATATATTTTTTTTTAGACTTTTTTCACATAGGATTGAGGGTCGAGGACACCAAGGTGGAAGGGCCCCTTGCAGTGTTCACTCGTGCACAAGAGGCCGCCATTGTGAACATGTTTTTGACCAATAATTGTATCAGGCTGCGAGAAATCCAAGCCAATATCATCAATGATGAGCATATTTTCAATAACATCCAATGAGTCTCTCTGTCAACATTAGGTCGAATCCTCAAGAAAAATAAAATATACATGAAGCAACTGTATCGGGTACCATTTGACAGAAATTCAGAGAGAGTGAAACATCTGCGCAATGAGTATGTGGAGGTAGGTATTGTTCATCTTACTATGGTGTGGTATTGTGCACTGCTCATAATGTTCTAGCACAAACAAATACTGTGCAATAGATATTGAATAGCATCTTATTGTCTTTTACTGTGTTTCAGAGAGTCTTGCAAACGGATGCTTCAGAAATTCAACATGAATTTATATATGTGGATGAGGCTGGATTTAACCTTGCGAAAACAAGAAGAAGAGGGAGAAATGTAATTGGACACAGGGCAATCACCAATGTGCCAGTGCAGCAAGGGGGTAACATCACCCTTTGCGCTGCTATTACACAAAATGGGGTCCTCCACCACCATGCAAATCTGGGACCCTATAATGCAAATCTAATACTTGCATTTCTTGGCAGATTGCACGAGATTGTCACGGCATTCTGGACCAGAGCATCGGGCTGCTCTGGTCCAGAATTGGTTCCATGAGCACCCTGAATTTGAAGTCTTATACCTTCCCCCATACTCCCCCTTCCTGAATCCAATAGAAGAATTTTTTTCAGCATGGCGGTGGAAGGTATACGACCTGCGGCCCTATGACCGTTTGCCCCTCATTCAGGCCATGGAGCAGGCCTGTGCTCATATCGAAGCAGCTTCTGTGCAGGGTTGGATTCGTCACACGAGGCGATTCTTCCAACGGTGCCTTGCCAATGAAGACATAGCCTGTGATGTGGATGATATCTTATGGCCTGATCCAGCCAGACGGAGAGATGATGAATAGTTACAGTATTCTTGTTGCTTTTACAGTAGTTTTTCTTCAGTCAAAATGTATGTACTTCATGCAGTAATTTTTACTTGTCTACAGATTTTATTTGTTTCATTGATTTCATTGTTGGTTGATTACTGTAACTGATTATGGTAAGAAATACTGTAAGTATTGAAATAAATACTTGAAATATTCAGTCTGCAGCATCAGTGTTGTGCAGTTCTTGGTAAGTTTATAGTAGGCCTATTTGTGTACATTCTCCCTATATCTCAAACTAATCATGAAGAATGTTGTGGGTTTGTCACTATTTTTTCATCTAAATTATCCCTTACATAACAATGTCTGGCCAAAAATGTAGCACATGCTATTTCCTAAAATTAGTTTATCACATTTTATTTATCACAGCAGTGTGAAACTAGCTGCAATAGTATCTGATCATTGAGGACTGTGTTGGTTAAATGAAAACTAATAGCATTTTCACAAATATGTGTATATGTTTTGACTGAAGTGTGTATGTTTTGACTGAAGTGTGTCATTTTGCAAACAATCTAGGAATTATGCAAATTGAGTGTGGTGTTTGGATAATTGTGATTATATTTTGAAAAAATGAACCCGGTTTTCAAAATTGCGTGTAAACAATTGAAAAAAACTGTAATATGAAACTAAAACAGACACTAGGTGGTGGAAAGTCACTGTCTTAACAAGTGAGTTCAATCCATTCAACTGATTCCTTTCAAATAGGTTACGCTGATTATGAAAACACCACTACTTCTTGTTTCGGTTCAGCTGTGGATTTGTTTCTGTGATAATAATATGTAGGCCTAATGTGTTATTTAAAAGAATAAAAAAATATTTTCATGACAAAATGATCAAAAAGATGGCAGGTAGTGGACAATTTCAGGGAGCACGATTTCTTATGTCGAGAGAACGACATTTATTTTTCGTGGCCATGCATTTAATGCATGAACCTGCATTATGTGTAATATTAGATCTGTGATTTGGATATTAATATTGTACACCTGCTGCTCTCTGTGTCATGTTAATAAAGAAAAGAGGGAATCACTGCTCTTGACCAGTGAGTGTCGGGCTAGTGGTTCAAACTTTTTACTTGCCCTGCCGCAAAAATATAAGTAGTGTTGTTATCGTTATTTTTGATACCCACATTTTAGATAACAGTTCAGTTTTACAATTCTAGATACCACAACAAAAACTACTAGCCTAATAAATATAAAGTTCAAACATCAAAGACAAGTGAACAGTCAGTAAATAAGAACACATTAACAAAGTATAAGCAATAACACAAATAAATAAATAAATAGAACAAAGATAAAATTAAAAAGTACTTTAGGTTTGGGGTTTGTCAATTCTATCTCACGACCAGTTCATATGTATTTTACGAGGTGGCTCATTATACGAATTTGTACGACCTCACTCGTAGGCTACCGTTTTGAAACGATTTGTACAAAAACACACTCGTGTACACTTGTGACAATAAAGAGTTTTGAATTGATTTTGATTTGATTTAATTCATGAGGTTCCTGCTGATATCTTTCAAGACCTGATGTCCATTAGCGTAGATGCCATTCTTCTTATGATGTACCGAGTACATCATGTGTTATGGGGAGTGTCCGCGGTTCCGGTTGATCTAATTAAAAAACAAAAAACAAACAAAAAAACTTTTCTGCAACTCTGAATGATCTCTTTAAAATTACTTAAAATATTATCACTTGATAGTCTTATAATAGGTGCAAGTTGATGATAAAAAGTAAAATGTGGTCTTCCTCCTCTTCCAAAAAAATCATGTGATGTCCATTACAATGGACACATAGCCCAAGTTAAATTAAAGTGAATCCTTAAAACTCAGTGCGCCAATCAAAGCTTGGCGTGGGTCTAATACGGTATAGGAAGTTGGGATGTTCATTTCATGACTCAGGCCGATACAATACGCATCTCGATGCATAGCCAACGATACGATACATTAAAGATACATATGAAGCTGCTAGCGATGCAATGCAATACGATTCACCCCTTTTTACGATGCTGTGCGATCCGATTTCGATTCGATTCAATTCAACACAATGCGATTCGATGCAATACGAGGCAATGGAGAAAATATGATCACTTTTAATGCCTTGAGGCCTGTTTCATAAAACAAGTTAACCAAATAAGCCAGGCCTATTTCGTTTAGTCTGACTCATTGTCAAATGATTTGGTTCCATTAAGCTTGATCTAGGCCTATGTTAAATTTGCTTTGTCACTGTGGCACAATGATACAACGATATTACCACTGTCTCACATAGTATTATTTTACTTTTTTTACAGTTACTTGCCATGAATTATTTATCTCTGGTTTTATGACAGCTCTACTTTTTATAGTTTGCAGAGCAGATAGCAGAACATTAGAATATTACAATCTAAAATTGCTCTTTAAAGCATCAAAATAACTAAATTAAAAGTTAAAATCACTGAATTAAAAAATGAAAATAAACAATAAAGAAAATGACTGTTTTAACTGCTATAAGAAACACACATTAACTCATTTGAGCTTAGTAATTAGTACTGTACAAGCTTACATTTGATTTACCTATTACAATAGTCCCTTTACCATCACTGCTATAAAAAATACACTTATATGTAGATTTAAAATTCTACAAAAGATACATTTAATGTCCAACAACAAATATTCTAGCAAAATGTATATTTTAATTATTGTGCTCCTATTCGATTGCACTCTGTCTGTTTAGCGCGTGTGTGCGCAGCAGTGCTCGTTGCTTTCGCGTGCCTCGTCCTCTCCTGACAGCAAATTGGAAATGTTTGCATGACTTTCTAACATTTACAGATGAAAATTATACCTGTGTCATGCCAGTTATGCACTGAGGACAACACAACATCTCAAATGCATTAAATAACAAAAAAATAAAAATATTGCACCATTGACTTTAGACAAGGTTTGAGTTTGTCTATGGCGCAGTCTATTTTCAGATGTAGACAAAACAGATCCTTCCCCTCACGTCTGCCAGAACTCTCTCCATCAAACGTTGGAAGGTGGCTGCGGAGTTTCTGAGATCAGATGGCATAGACTTGAATTGAAATAGCCCTTTGGTGTTAATAAAAGCTGTCTTCTCTTTACTTGCCTCCTCCATCTCCACCTGCCAGTATCCAGACCGCAGATCCAATGCACTAAACCAGGAGGTGCCTTCCAGGGATTCTAGGATGTCATGAATCAGCTGTTTAATTTCCTGTAATCCACACAGAACCTGAACGAGCCATCAGGTTTGGGGACTAGGAAGACAGGTGAAGACCAAGGCGAGAAGGAGGGCTCAATGATGTTGTCTTGGATCATCTGGTCAACTTTTTTCTTGATGATCTGTTTTTTGAGGGGTGAAACTCTGTATGCCCGGGATTTGAAAGGTGTGTCATCAGTCGTAATCTTATGTTGTACTACTGATATTTTACCCAAAATGCTTAAAGTGGTGCGTGGCCAAGCGGAGATCAACTTCAGCAACTCTTCCTGATTGTCAGAGTCCCAGTGTGTATTCTCTGGGGTGAAGGACATGAGTTTGGGAAGTCTGCCAGTTGGTGGTAACGCATAGTAGAGATTCAACTTAGCAGCTGTCAGGGAATGAGCTTGACCCGAGGGTGTAGTCAGACCTACTGGAACCTGTGATGGCAGGAAAGGGTAATATGTGTATCCAGATCTTAAGCTACCTGCCTTGGCCAACTTCCAACACAGCTCCAGTGGCGTTCAGGAAGTCCAACCCAGCAATAAGGGGAAAGGCGAGGTGAGTCTTTTTCAGGATATAAGTATCCACCGTGCATTCTTGATCATGCCAGTGATACTGTAACTTTTGCAGGTTTCTGGACTGGTGAATCATTCCATCTGCCATTATAAATCTCTGAAGGGCAGAGGTAATTGCTGGTGGACTCTCAGTTTTCAGCTGTTTCCACAGATTTTCCTGCATTAAGGTGTAAGAGCTTCCCGTGTCTAACACTGCCTTCACCTCCTGTCCATTCACCCTTACAGGAACGAAGAGGAGAGATGTGACTGGATGGGGTTGTGCCAGGGTCACTCCAGCCAGGTTTTTGTTGTACGCTCTGCAAGCTTCATGGTCTTATGTTTACTACCTTGGGAACCAACTTTTTGCCAATAATCTTTCACTCCCATGCAATCACGGCAGCTGGACCAAGTTTCTCCTCCACTTCAGAGAGGTGATCATCAAAAAGGCATTCATGGTGGCTTTTCTTTCAGAAGGACTGTCAATATGTTACCTTTGCCTTCTCTGCTTTCCACCAGCTCAGAGCGGGTCCCTTCAGGACTGTACTCAGAGTACCGATGAGCTCAACGCAGGGGAGAGGGGCCTGATCTCCAGAAAGTCTGCGCATTGCTCGATGAAATTGAGCACTTCTGCAGTCTTGCAGGAGTCGCCGAAAGAGGGGAACTCTAGGTGGATGGGAGGACGGGCACAAAATGAGGATGAACCAGCCATAACTGAGGAGGTAAGCACATTAGGTAGGTGAGTATGCACAGGAAGAGTTACATTGTGGGGAAGTCGTGGCCTAATGGTTAGAGAGTCGGACTTGTAATCCAAAGGTTGCGGGTTCGAGTCCCCGGCCGGCAGGAATTGTAGGTGGGGGGAGTAAATGTCCAGCGCTCTCTCCACCCTCAATACCACGACTGAGGTGCCCTTGAGCAAGGCACCGAACCCCCAACTGCTCCCCAGGCGCTGC
Source organism: Barbus barbus (assembly GCF_936440315.1). Lineage (NCBI taxonomy): Eukaryota > Metazoa > Chordata > Actinopteri > Cypriniformes > Cyprinidae > Barbus > Barbus barbus. The sequence continues at coordinate 6,634,782 of NC_136749.1, forward strand.
AGCATAAAATGGCTGCCCACTGCTCCGGGTGTATGTTCACGGTGTGTGTGTGTTCACTGCTGTGTGTGTGCACGTTGGATGGGTTAAATGCAGAGCACGAATTACGAGTATGGGTCACCATACTTGGCTGAATGTCACTTCACTTCATTATAGGTAGTATTTTGAGCTGGATGAGTTGGACCGTTCTGTTTAGCATTACCTGGCCTTGGGGTCTGTGGACAATAGACCGGAGAAATGTGGGAGGAAGCTGGTGAGTAGGCCTGTAATCTGGAGTGTGTGAAAGTACTGGTAAGTCTTAGTTTTTTCATTTGACTTTCCCATTTAGCATCTCTCCTCAAAAAACAATCATTTACAGCCGTTTCTAATTTGTCCAATGATTTTAGGAAATAATCCTCCAACCCAGCCAAGCTAGTGTCCACGGCCTGCCTGAAACTGGTCTCCAGGTTTACTGTACTGTCTAATGACTGTTTAAAATCATGATCCATATTTTGTACTTTTTGATTGGGGGCCAATAAATCCACCTTTACTTGTGCTACGTCTGCCTGCATTGTTTCACCACTTCATCACTTAAAATACTGCTCCCTTCATCATCATCATCAGATTGGTCAGAGTCAGAAATGTACAATGAGCTTATCATAGATGTTATTTCAGCAGTAGGATTGCATCTGGTTACAAATGAGCCTGCTGTAAAATCTACATCTGGGTGTTCAATAATCTCTTGTTCATTTACAGGTGTACTTAAGTTTTCTGTATTTACAGTGTTCACAGTATTAACATCAGTACTGCATCAGTTACATCCATTCTGATAAATACACAAATCCAAACAAACACAACAAAAGAGGTTCCCCGTACAGGCCAACAATATGTAACGCTCAGCCTAGATAAGCAGGCTACACAAATAAAATTATCTTGTTACCTCTTTAATCTGTGTGTTCGAATGAATGCAGGCACAATAAATAACCAACAAAACAAGGAATTAATGCCAACCCAGACACAGAAAAAATATATACTTTACATATGTACAAATATGTATGGGTGTAAGTCTAAATGGCCATAAAAGTCCAATGGTGAGTGTGTTTTCGGTTCGGCCTTCACCAGTGTAGTATTTAGAGTCTGGGAGCATGTTGAGGAACAGCGCTGTCCTGTGACGAATTCCAAGGTAAAATAATCCCACCAAAAATGGTTATTTCAACAAGGAAGAAACACTGAGTCACAGTCCAAAACAGCAGGAAATGGAATCAGGCGATCGATCACTATATTCCAACTTGAGCATGAAGAACGTTGCTGCTGAACGCCACTAAACCGGCTTCTTTTATTGGAAGTGTACAATCAGATGATTCATGAGACATCACAGGATTCCCCTGGCGTGTCGCTAGCAAACTCTCGCAAGAAGAAACAGGGTCCACAACACTCGATGGGGCAATACAAACAAAGGGACAACGATAACAGTTGTGATACATCAATAAACAAATTAGCATTTTATCAACAGCTTTATAAATATCTCCCATTATGTGGCCATACTACATGCCAATCATGCTACAAACATGAAAAGCAACATGCTAATCATGCTAGAAACATGCTAGCAACATGTTAACTGCATGGTAATCATGCTAGAATCATGATTCATAACATGTTAACTATTGGCTAATCATGTTAGTAACATGCTATTCATGCTAGCAGCATGCTAATCATGCTAGAAACACAATTAGCAACATGCTAACTGCATGCTAATCATGCTAGCAACATGCTAATTATCTAATCTATCTAAATTTTTAAACTTTAGGCTTTTACAGCTGCTTTAAACTTACAGGCTAGGCTTTCTCAAGCAAACCTAAAATTTGCCTTGATAAACTTTTTTTTATTTAGTTGTATTTAAAGCAAAATATCTGAAGATTGTCACATTATGAATGACCAGGGTTAATTGTTAACTCTAAGTATAGTATGAAAGTGTGAAATGTAAAATAAGATTACTCAGGATCCCATTTACCCTGGGTTTTGAATTACCCGGTGTTAATTATTCCAAGTGTGAAACAAGGACACAACGCCGTTCGTGTTACTATGGTTACAACTTGAATTTGCCGGCTCCAAGTAATAAATGAAAAATGGCTGCTGAACCGAAAATAAGAAAATTAAACTACTCAGATTGTGAAACAAGAAAAAAATTACTGAACTCTTCAATAGGTATATGTATATTTTAGTATTCAAACAAAACAATTCAGTAACAAATAAGAAAAAACAAGACATCTGGCAAAAGATAACAACGGCAGTAAATGAAGCTGAGGGGTGGATTAGGAAATCGTAGAGTCGAGGAAGTAAAAAAAAAAAATAGAAAGATCTTCTTCAGGCAGCCAGGAGAGACTCTAGTCTGCTCAAAAACCCCCCAACGGGTGGAGGACCCCCTCCTAAAATCTCACCCTACAGCACTATTATAATGGATGTGTTTGGAGACGACTCGCCAGTTTTTACTGGTCTAAAAGGCTGTGACACTAGTGCAAGCAACATAGATGTAGCGGAAGAAAAGCAAGTTGAAGCTGAAGAGGACGCAAGCTTTTCTTCCATGTCAAATGATTCATCAGACACCAGTTATGAAGGTAACATTATCACTTAAAATAGTAGGGTAATAAATACTTATAGGCTATAGACCTGTTTACACTGACAACAGAGTAACCTACATAAATTTCTGAAGCAAATTATATTTTAATAATGCATTCAATTTTTGCAGATAATCCCAATCCGCATTTAGCACCGCGGACAGCTCCAAAAACAAGACAGTGTTACCTGCTCAAAGGACAAGGGAACCGGATCTTCAGGCTGTGTTACTGGAGAAAGAGATTATGAGAGTGGATATGGAGACAGATAAGTTAAGGGTAGAAAAGCAGGAGCTTGAGCTAGAGAAATGAAAACTTGCCTTAGAAATCCAGCTGTTAGAGCGAAGGGCCAGCTACACAATCGAGAATGACAGTAACCAGGTTTCCATCCAAAGATTTTTTTGCGGAAAAATATTTAGCGCTTTAAAATATTTACGATATAGCTGATGGAAATGGCAATTATCGATTAAATTTCTCATGTGTCGACAAATTCTTTTTCCGTTTAACTTGAGCGCATAAATTCCATATCGATACTTCAAATGTCGCAAAAATGTCTTTGGAAACACTTTTTGTCGAGAAAAGGGGCATTAACGCTAATAAATGTGGTGTCACATGACAGAATTAGCCTATAGGCAGCATCCGTGTTCATGGTATTGCTCACATTAAAGCACCTTTTCCTTGTAGTTCAAAAGCGCATTAAATCATATTCATATTATTAAATTGTATCGAAAATTATTTTATACATGGTAATGTAACCGGTTCTACTTCGCCTCGCTCCGAGCGGGATTCAAACCGCGGTCTCCGGCGCAGGAGGCGGGCGCTCTAATGAGGAGGCTAAAGGCCACGGCCCCTAGCGTCAGTCGCCAGAGCGCCTCTTTTTGAGATCAGGGGAGTGAGGTTTACACGCACCAGCACTTACATGCCTACGTCTGTTACAGTAAGAAAAAGACGAGTTACCTCTCAAACATAAACTTATCTTAATTTGATGTTAGTCGGCTAGCCTACGTTTACATTTTTTTTTTCTTTTTTTTTTACAGTGCACTGTTCAGTTTAAATAGCCTGTAGTCCATGCCTTTCAGCTTGACCACAATACCCCCGTGATATTATGCCAAGCACATTTTGTTTTACATATTGGAACATGAAGTACAAAAGTTTAAATTAATTTGCTTTGGCTTGTTAGCTTCTTATATTTTTTATTATTGTTCTTTTTACCGTTAAATTTAAAGGATTTGTTGTGGAGTAAGGGGAAATAAAATATTTTTTTCATGTTTCTTCAATATTTTTGTCTGACTGTATTTTATTATGACATGAACAGGCTGCGTTGTCGAGTCAGTACGCTATGCTTAACTGCGCGTGAGGCGCCGACACGATCGCTTTTTTTTGTTTTTTTTCTTGTAAAAGTGGAAACAACTTGCACTAGCTTACTCCTTCTTTTGTGGTCATATAAGAGTAAGACATTATTCAAAACTATTCAAAATAGTTATTTTATTTGTGTGCATTCACAATAAAAAACAAAACGTACTTTTGTGAAATAAAGGAAACAAACTGCCGCTTTCTCAAGAGCGCATCACAAAAATTAACCGAAATTCTGCATATAGGCTGCTAATTGTTGCAGGTTTTTTTTCTTTCGTTTTATTAATTCATTAATTATTTAGACAAATATATTTAGCATATGGGCTTATTTCTTTTATATATAATAGCTTATGTTTTTCTCCGTTCACAGAAGCGCTGCAGGTGCGTGATGTGCATGTGAATCCTCATGTTCATGTTGTTTATGCTGCTTTTTGCGTGTGTAAAATTAATTCCTGGAAAACAAATTTAGGTATTTTTAATGGGTCAAGCCACCTATCAATTTAAATTTTATTTAATTGTAATTTAATCTTGTCATTAACAGTTAATATGGCTTAACGAGCGTCAGTTAGGAGAAATAAAATAACCGGAATGAACATTCATATTTCCTATAAACCTTAATCAGAAAAATAATAATAATACAACTGCAATTGTTTATAATCATTGCTTAATTATCAACAGTGGCCTATCTATCTAGTCTATAACAAAGTACAAAAAAAACTCATGACACTTAATAAAAATTATTTTATGTAGGCCTATACAATTTAATATAGGCTTTTTTTGTTTCAAATAGGGCTGCGATAAACGATTATTTTGATAATTGATTAATCTAACGATTATTAGAACGATTAATCAACTTATTGTTGATTATTTCACTGACTAATCAGTAGACTTTTATTGATTATTCATCTTTTTTAATTAGTTAAAATATTAAGTTATACATATTCTAACATAAATAAAGGTCACTTCAGCTTTAGAAAAGCATATTATGTAATTACAATTATTATACAATTAATTGGTAACACTTTACAATAAGGTTCATTAGTTAACATGAACTAAGAATGAACAATACTTCTACAGCATTTCTTAATCTTAGCTAATGTTAATTTCAGCATTTACTAATGCATTTATAAAAATCACAAGTTGTGTTTTTAACATTGGTAAATGCACTGTGAACTAACATGAACAAACAATGAACAACTGTATTTCTATTAACCAACACTAACAAAGATTAATACATAAATGGAATAAATGCATTGTTCATTGTTCATTCATGTTAAGTAATACATTACAATAAGGTATCATTTGTTAACATTAGTTAAAGTGTTACCAATTCATCATACAAATAGATGTATTTGGCACACAAAATGAGATGACAAACAGAGACAATCTCTCACCATTTAATTAGCTACATGAAAAAGTAATTGAATGACACATCATTCTGCCTAACATCTCCTTTTGTAAGTAATATGGATAAAAAAACAAAATAAAGGTAAGCGATAAGACGCTTTGGATACACTATCTTATTCACAACATAATGTCTTTAGATACCTTATTGTCAGTCCTGTGTCTTGTTTCCCTGCCTCTCGTGTCCATATTTGGCCTTCCTGTTCCTGTCCTCGTTCCCTGTTCATTAGTTGATTAGTCCCTAGCCCTGTGTTTAATTGCCCCGCACCTGTTTCTGTTCTTCCTTGTTGATTTCCCAGTGTTTATAAGCCCTGTGTTCCCCTGCCTTTGTGTCCGGTATTATATTGTCATGCCCGTTTGTCTTGCTCGTGCGCCGTGTCTCAGAAGTATATTATTAAAATACTACTTGCTGGAGAACTCCGTGTCCCCTCGTTCCTTCCAGACACACCGTGACAGAATACCGGACCTTAAACATGACTAAAGCTGAAGACAGGCTTTGGTGTCTGCGGCAGGATGGTCGAGAATTGGTAAGATATGTGGAGGAATTCCTTGAGCTTTCCAACGAGGTGAGCTGGATTGATGCCTCCCTCGGTGTCTGTTTTCGGCTTGGGTTGGACGATGACGTCATCAGCTGTGATCTCCCCTCGTCCAGTTTTTCCCTGATCGAGCTGATTAATTATGTCCTCTGTGCTAATGGCATTGATCTAGAAGTAGAAGTTTGCAAGGACGATCGTCGTCCAATCCCAGCCGAAAATCACCTGGCCCCACCAGCTCACCCCTCGCCAGGACCCTCCACATACCCAACCCAACTCCTCCCAGCACCGCCGCTGTTCTCAGCCCAGAGCATCCCCGCGAATCCACGCTTCCAGAGCGTCCCCGCAAATCCGCACTTCCAGAGCGCCCCCGCGAACCCGTGCTGCCCGAGCGCCCCCGCGAATCCGCGCTTCAAGGGCGCCCTCTTGTGCCTGCTCCTCGCAGGTGCTCTCCTGCGTCACGGCTGGTCCCGTCCAGCTCTCCTACGTTTCCGCTGGGGCCGTCCAGCTCTCCTGCGTCTCCGCTGGTCCCGTCCAGCTCTCCTACGTTTCTGCTGGGGCCGTCCAGCTCTCCTGCGTCTCCGCTGGTCCCGTCCAGCTCTTCTGCGTCTCCGCTGGTCCCGTCCAGCTCAGCTCCTCAAGAGCGCCCCCAAGTGTCTGCGCTTCAAGAGCGGCTCCCAGTGCCGGCTCCTCGCACGTGCCCTCCCGTGCCGGCTCTTCGCACGTGCCCTCCAGTGCCGGCTCCTCGCACGTGCCCTCCTGCTGGTTCCGTCCAGCTCCGCGCGGCAAGAGCGCCCCACAAGGCCCGCTCCTCAGTGGCTCCCAGGGGGGAGCTTCCCCAAGAAAATTTGGGGGGGGGGGATGGGTAAGAGTGTCACAGCCTGTGTGGCCGGCCAAGGGCCAAGGCCACAGAACCCCTCGGGCGGTCCGAAGAAATAGGGCCGTGCCCTCCCGAGTCCTGTAGACAGCAAATTTCGCAATTTTGTTTTTTAACGCATATAACTCTGTCGATAACAAAACAGCGGAAAATCTGGATGGAAAATTGACTAGTGAGTTTTTGAACATCTAAATAATCCTTTGATCTAAAGAAATGTTCTGTATGTTTTAAATCCCTAATTACATGCTAAATACATCTTGAATAAAGTGCATATTTATTTAAAGCAGATACATTTCATTTTCTTTTTATACATTATAATATACAATCGTTATATGTTACATTAGCCCTATCTTTTACAAGCTTATTAGCTAAATTATGTTGCTTCGGATGAGACGAGCTGCCACATCCTCTTCTGCGACTTGTTCCCTGATGTGTTCCACCTCTGCCTCCACTGGTCCTAAATCCTCCGCAGGAAGAGGCACTCTCTTGTCTATGCAAATGTTGTGCAAAACAGCTGCTGCGCATATAATTGTGCATGCCCTCTCTGGCTCCGTCCTGATTTCACTGTGCAGGCAGTAGAATCTGCAAGGATGAAAATGTAGTAGCTATCCCACAGGGGTAAACTATAGATTACTCTTTAATAACCAATACCAGTTTAAGGTAGCTAAAATAAATAAGGGCTGGCAGCTTCATATTTAAACTAAACATGAACCATACACCTGCGCTTGAGCACTCCTATGCAGCGTTCGTGAGTGCACATAGTTGTACTGCCTTTCCTGGTCCGTTCGTGGTACCATGACAGGTGTCATCAGCCAATTCTTCAAAGGGTAGCCACTGTCGCCAAGCATTATGCCAGAAAGTCGCCCCTCCTCACACAATTGTGCCAGTGCACTTTCCCTCAAGATGCATAAATCATGTGCAGACCCATACCAACGGGCCACCATATCTATTAATTTCATGTTTGCATCACACACAACCTGTACGTTGATTGAGTGAAAGCCTTTCCTATTTACAAAAAGGTACTCGTTTTTAGATGATGCCTGAATGCGCATGTGAGTACCATCAATACAGCCAAAAATACTGGGTATGCCAGAATCTCTTCTAAATTTGTCCGTGATGCGTGTGACCTCCTCCTGGGTGGGTAAACTAACATGTATTTGAGCCCGACTTTGAAGGGTCAGAGACACTCATCGTATCACCCGGCAGGCTGTACTTCTGCTTACATTTACCATATCAGCGAATGTATTTTGGAAAGATCCACTGGCATAAAATCAAAGAGATATCAGCACCTACAATGTTGGGGACAGCGCTCCGTTCCTTTCTGTTACGTGCTGTAACTGTGGTGATAACTCATTGATTAATTCTAACAGTTCAACCCTGCTGAAACGAAACCTTTCAACAAGTTATCTGTCTCCATATATATCTAGAGGATGCGTATCCATATATATCTCATTACTCTTTCACACCTGAAAGCCTGTCAATTGTGTAGCCTGTATATAAGATGTGCCATTGTCTTTTAATTGTTTTTATTTATTATGTTTATTATCACTATGGAAACAAGTCAAAGCTTTTCACTTTACAACTACCTTTGACTAGGCGTAAGATTTAGTCTCAGACGTGCACTACACCCAAATGGTGCAACAGGTATTAATTCTACGCAGGACTTAAAACGCATTTTACGTCCCGCTTAGTCTTACAACCTATCGTTTAACATTTTTTGAAAACAGTTGTTAAATATTGCTAAATTGTCTCATCATGTTTTGCTGTTTAACCTACATCTTACCTCAGCTTGCATTCAAATACTGCAGCCGTCCAGCTCAGCTTTGTGAACAGCAGGTTAAATCCTGTCTTCTTCTATTTGATTGGCTAAAACATTTTGACACTGACGAGCGCTTTTGAGCCTCTGCGGCTGACTCAAGTGGGCAGCACGGGCCATTCATATGGGCCGATGGACTACATAGGCTACGTAAATTTACTATAATCCATTACTTATATTTACGCGATTGGTCGGCCCACATTGTACAGTGGCCCACCGGAAAAACTCCCGGTGCTCCAGATGGGCAGTCCGCCACTGTACATCAGATTTCAGCAAATGCAGCAGGTAATCCGGGAATTCCATGCATACAGAAAATTCTAAAACTATTCACAGTATAGCTACACATAGCATACTGCAATATAGCAGGAGTTGTATGGTAGTATGCTATTCTGAACACAGCTTCTGTATGATTTGAGTGTACTTGAGTTACATTTAACAGATTCTGGCAAATATAGTTGGTCATCCAGGTATTCCATGCATACAGAGAATTTGCATACTATGCACAGTATACATACTGGATACTGCAGAAACAGGAAGAGTAGTATGATAGTATGGCATTTTGAACACAGTTAACTCTTATGTAAATAGTATAATATTTTGTATTTATCATTTAATCTCACTAATTTCTAAACTGTTTGTCAAATCAATATCTCAAAAAAATGTTATGGGGTTTCAAATCAAAATATAACTTTGTTACAAAACAATTTCATAATCAACTATTTCAATTTCGTACATGTCCACTGTAGAGGACACCAGGACTAATTTAAAGCATGTTAATTACACATTCTGGGAGACACAACAAATGAATAGGGAAATACATTATATTTTAATATTCCTATGAAATAGAAGATATGAAAAAAAGTTTTTTTTGTCTCCCCATTAATAACTCAGTGCTATTAACTTGATGGAACTGTAAAAAATAATGGCCCTGAACACTACTGCCTGCACTTGCTTGTCTTTTCATTATGACATCATGGCTTTTATAGACACAATATGCACTTACAGTATTACCTTGGAGGACTGCTGGTGTAAGAATCTATTTTCAGTGTTTCCTCTTTGGAGTGTGGCCACAATGTTATATTTGTCATTCAGTCTGTAAATGGATCCAGTTGACTGAGCGGCTGTGGTTTCTGAGAGAGGGCTTTTATGTTTTCACATGTTCAAGTATTGGACTTTGGATCAGGTTCAAATTAATTAAAGCTCCATAACTGTAAGTGCATGCTAATGTCCACAGTTTTACCAACCCAATATTTAATATTTTATCATTTAGGAGTTAAGTGACCTATTATGATCCCAATACAGTCACCATTAAGCTGCAATGATCAAAGTGACCTTTTCTTAGTGAAAATAATCTGTCCATGTCCTTTTCTCATTGTGCATGGTATTTTGCAATGCAGTGCACTGCACTGTTTTTCACTCCCACTCATCTCAGACTGACTGTCAGTGGGCCAGGGCTAACATAAACTGTAGCTGATCTTAGCAGTAGGCCATTTCACTACCCTGTTTGCTGCTTTTGTTCGGAGGTCTCCGCTGCTTTGGGTTGAGTTGGCTGTTTTGAATTGCTTAATCTTCTGGTGCTCTTCTGTGACTTTTGACTTTTGAAACATCACAGCTTCTTTGGAATGGAATGAAACTTGGTGACTTTTATGGCATTTGGAATGTGAACACACAAAAAAATGAGGGCTTGATTCGAGCAGGCTAAGTGGTCATAAAAAAATAGTCACACTTGTGGTATTCAGTCAAAAATGACCAACCATAGGAAATGAATGGGAAATTGACTAAAACACAAAAATTCAGTTACTGTAACAGAGCAAATATATATAAAATAATAAAATAAAAGCAATAATTCAACTACAATGCAGTAAAAAAAGTGAAACATCAAGAGTGCAAAAAAGACATCACACTTTATATTAGGTGGGCTTAACTACTATGTACTTACATCAAAAAAATTAAGAACAATGTATTAATTGTTTTCATATTGCATTGCAAAACACTTCTGCTGCTATTGAGGTGGGATATGGGTAAGGTTAGGGACATGTTTGGTGGTATGGGTAGGTTTAAAGGTGGGGTTAGGTGTAAGAGATGGGTCAACAATGCAATTATAAATGTAATTACATAAATTAATTACAGATGTAATTACATAGGCATTTTTAAAAATATAAGTACAATGTAAAAACATTTACACAATAAGTGCATTGTATCAAATTATTAATTTAAATGTATGTACATAGTAGTTAAGGCCACCTAATATAAAGTGGGACCCAAATTTCTCACGTTTTTCATTTACAATGTTGAACACACATTGCAGTTCATCGGTGCCTGGTAATTTTACTGAAGCAAAGGCATAAAATTATTCACATGTCAGGAATCTCGTGGACTTCAACTGTTCATCTCTGCAATGCGGTAGGTAAAGGTTTAGAAGAGTTCCATAGAATTTTTCTGGGTTTTTCTGCTGTGAAAAACGAGCAAATCTGTTAACAGCAGGCTTTCCCCTTGTTCTTTTCTGTATACGTCCCATATTTTTTGAAGTGGCAATACATTTTTACCTTTTGTCTGTCCTCCATAAACAATGCGGTATTCACTTGCAAATTCAACCATGAACATGTTCTCAAATTCAGGTCTGTTAGGTCTGGCCTTGTACTTGTCTGGCAATCCTGTCATCCACACTCTCCACATCATCATCCATGGTCTGCAGGTACTTCATTGGTAAACTCATCTTTACAGCATTGTCATCAATGGGGATGAAAATGACAGAAGGTGATGATTTCAATTTCAGACTGTATGTGAAAGCGACTGCCTCTTGAGCGCTGACTTCTCTGTTTTTTGAATAGGCATTCATGACCTGCTTCATGCACTCACGGTCAGACAGGTTATCATGGCTAGAGTCTTTTATCACTCTCTTTAGGTAATCACTCATCTCATGTTCAGCTTTTGAAATGTACGAGAGCATGTACATGATACAGCTGTAGGGGTTCAGAATAAATTGTATGTCCATGTTTGCATTCCAAGCTCTTAATAACATTGGATTGTAGCCATTAACCCAGCAGTCCTGTGGTCGTCTCTCCATAACTATTAAACTTGATGTAGACAGAGCCTCAATATGTTTCTCATACTCTTCATACGTCATGTTTGCTTGATTAAGTAGCTGTGTAATGGTTTAAAAACTGATTTGAGTCATTCAGTAGATCCCACACCTTCTGTAGCTGTTCTTTTGCAACACTGGCATAATCTCTTTCCTCTGATCCATTCTGATCATCAGACTGTTCTGCAGAAGGAGGTCTGGGGCAGGTTATCGTGTTTCTGTTAATGGGTGGTTTAGGAAATCCAAAGCTTCTTGTTCTTTCTACAGGATTTTGAGTGATTACAGCTGTGCATCTGTACTTCACTTACAGTTCTGTGTCTTTGTTTGGATGTGGTAATTTGCATGAGATGTACTTATCAATGAAATCACAAACATCCTGATCTTGATCATTTTCACCCAAAATAAGCAGTGAATGTGTGGAGAGCCACGTAACTAAAATTCTACTCTGTGAAAAAAGGAAATTACCTCACCGATAGGCCGAGCGGTTGACATGATTAGATCCCTCATTAAGGCTTCAATGCGTTTTTTAAACATCTGCATGGCTGTGACTGGGTTGCTTCTTAATATTTCACAATTTTCAGACCAGTTTTTTGCGTTTCTCGGCTGGATAGACATACTAGATGTGGCCATGTGCATTTCAGTGAGAAAACAAAATGTAGCTTGTGTCTCTTGGACAACGACTGTCAATAGAGAATAGCCTTGTGTTAAAGTATCTGCTGGGGGAAACATGTTTTGCTCTGTCAGGCTCATCAAAGGTATTCGATTCAAGTTTTTTAACTTTGAAAATGCTAAGAGGACTGTTTTTTGCTACTGGAGCAAGGCTTTCCCATAGCTCAAATGGTAGAGCATGGCGCTAGCAACGCCAAGATCATGGGTTCGTTTCCCAGGGAAAGCAAGAGCTGATCAAATGTAAAACTGTAACTTGAATGCAATGTAAGTCGCTTTGGATAAAAGCGTCTGCTAAATATGTAAATGTAAAATATTCTGTCATCATAGGACAACAGCTGCTGACCAAGCTCTGGGTTCTGAAGACATGTATCCAAAGCAAGGCCTCTTGATTGCTCTTCTGCAGTATTCTCAGGGTCATCACTTGAATCATTGTGTTCTTTCTCATTGCTCTGTTCTTCAGTGTTCTCATTTTGGCTGCTGCTCTCAACATCCATTTCCTCTTCAGAAGCACTGATGTCATTTGCGGACTGTTCGTGCTCATTGAACATTTCTTCTTCTGAGAGTGCTGAATTGATGATATGTTTATATTCTGAATGGATTTATTTTAGTTTTTGTAAAGCAGATAAGACCTTATGCTTGTTCAAAGTCTGAAACTGATAGTGACCTTGGTAGCACAGACGTCTTTTCAAGTTCACTGTAAGCAGCTGTGATTCACTTCTGGGCCTTGGTAAACAATTTACTGTTGTTTCTACTTCAGATGCAACAGAAATTACAGATCCTTTTATAGCTCTCTGTTGGCCTTTAGGAAGTGTTACAATTTTCACAAAGGGAATGTACTTTGCAATAATGTGTCTTTCTAGAATATTTAATCAGACAGTTCTGGAGGAATGGGAGTGAACTGAAGCATATTAGTAACCGTAATATCTGGCATTAGACCTCTTATCAGGGTTCTATGGCAGCAGTGACAGATCCATTCTGTTTTCATGTCCTCCAAGGCACACTGATCAGGGCAGTCAGAGCAGATGTGAACATAGTGTCCAGTCAAGCAAAGTGAAGCAACTGTTGGATTTTTTTTATAATTACGCACTTCACATTTACACACTTGATTTGAGAAGAGCACTCTGGCACAGCATGTCCAGACATAAGTTGGCCCTTGTTTTATAACACCTGAAAATATTGAAGGCCCTTAACATGCCCGGATCTTTTACTATGTCAGGCTGGCTATCTTGTAACGTTTCTCTCTGCTGGCGCATTGGATAAATTTTTTTGTATTTGTACTGTATGTCTTGTGCACAGTGTACTTTGTGAAGTGTCTTAAGTGCAGATATTTTGTTTTCAGATTTGAATAAGAAATATTCTTTCTGATGAGCCCTAAAATGTGCATCACAATGATAACGCTGTTTGAAAATTTCCTTCCTTTTTTCATAGTAATCAGGATCATTTTTGCATCGGTTTTTATAATGGTCCTTTTGTCTTTGCCTAAAAATAGGATCTTTTAAATATCTATTAACATAATAGTGCACATGTGGTTTCATATATTTAACATTGTTCCTGTAATTTCTCATATAGTGCTTTTGTCTTTCCCTGAATTTTTCATCATTCCTGTAATTTCTTATGTAGTGCTTTGTCTTTCCCTGAACTGTTCATCATTTGTGTAATTCCTATTTATGTAGTTCTTTTGTTTATACCTGAATTGTTCATAATTTCTGTAATTCTTATTTATGTCGTTTTTTTTTATCTCTTATCTCTTATGTTCACCATTCCTGTAATTGCTGGTTACCTTATTTTTTTTTCTCTGTCTATATTCATTAATATTTTTGTAATTGTGTTTCATTGCTTGTTTGTGTTTTTCTCTGGAAATTACATTATTCCAGTAGCTGTTCTTCATGGCTTACTTATATTTTTGCCTGTATTTGCAACGTGTTTTATAATCATTGATTTTAGTCTGTTTTTTGTCACAAACACATTGCCTCTGAGACATTTCTTTGTGCCATTTTCTTTAGAGTAAGCCTTTCGTTTTTTATTTTTGTTCAGTTTTTCTGTCTGCTTCATTGCCAGTTGTGAATGCTGGGGATTTAAAGCTGACATTGCCAATTGATCCTGTGACAGTATGCTATGAGAAGGTTCACTCAATGGTACATTTTTATATTGGTCTTGATCCTGAGTGATGGTAGTTAGAACTTCCATTTTATATTGATAAATCAAGTGGGCTTGTTCATCAGTTGATGTGGCTTTGTTAACAGTAGTTTCAGATAGCTGTTGAACTGGATCTTGGACTTGAACATACTGCTGTGAGACATCAGCAGACGAACATTGTTCATCATTTGACATAGCTTTGTTCTCAAACGAGATGGATGGTTGCACATCATGTTCAAGATCACAGCAGTTCAGATAGACTTCAGTACGTATACAGCTTTCCGTCACCATGCTAATGAATGGTACAGGCAGCAGATCAAACTCTTCCAGGTCTCTCAAATTGAAACACCCTTGAAACAATAGTAAAAGCCTATCGACGAGATCCAGTAATTCCGTACCTGTGTTTTCATCCACAGGCATTCCATATATTGATCTGCAGTGAGAATCAAAATAACTAAACCTCCCTGATCGATCTCTGAATACAGCGATACATGAGCCTCCACACAACAGCAAAGCATCACTCACATCAGCTCTGAGACATTGCAAAGTATTCTCAAGATGTTCATAGTTGCCTAGTGCAGGTGTATCTCTCAGATGTTGTAGCAGCGAGAGTGTGCCTCAATTGTGTTTGGTAGCTCATCAAAATTTAAAAAAATTACCCACAAATTTTTATTTGCTCTGCAGAGCTCGTTTGACACTAGTGTAAACTGTATCACCTTTCTGTAAAATGCCATCTAAATCGAAACTCTGTAGCTCATTTAGTTCATTATGGACTGCTAGGAACATTAAGGAATTATAAGTACACTGACGGTCTCTGGAGTACACACTGTACCTTGCATCGGTCTGACAGTGAGATGCTTTAACCCACAAATGCATACTTTAGCAGACTTTTAGTCTTTAGCGACCCGGGACATCATTTACTACCCTCTCCCTCCTTCATTTTTTAAAGTTAGACATCAGCTTTCTTAGTATTCCTCAATCTATTTGTTACAGGGCTGACGAGACGCGAGACGTACGGATCAATTTGCAAAGCTTTATTGTAAAACGTGGTCATACAGGCAGGGTCGGGAGACAGCAAACAGGTATGGCAGAGGCAAGACAGAGCAATCCGTGGAACAAGCGAGGGTCGACGATCGGCGTACAATATCCAGACAGGGCAAGGCAGAGAGATAATCCAATAAACACGGGCAGGGTCAGACACGGCAAGATAAACAAGGCAAGACTCAGAAAACTAGGACTAGAAAACGCTTCGTAAGGTAGACGGGCTAACAATACTCGGCGGTGTGCAAGAGCAAGTCCCAGGCTTAAGTAGTGAGTGGTGGGGATTGTGAAATGGTGATCAGGTGTGGGTGTGATAATTGAAAACAGCTGTGCGTGATTAGGGAGTGCAATGGATGGTGGGAAATGGAGTCCAATGTGCTTGTGAGTGAAAATAGTCACTGTGGTGAACGGGTGACCTCTAGTGGTGGTTAACCGGGAGAGCATGGCCAGGATTCGTAACATAGCCCCCCCCCCAAGGAGCGGCTTCTAGACGCTCCGATACAATCAAGGAGGGCGGTGGAGCGGAGGCGGAACAGGGGGAGGGATGGAGGACCAGATCCCTGCGGAAGTGCAGAGGCCGGGGATCGAGGCAGAGCCAGATGGCACGGGAGCCCACCAGGGCGGAGCAGGCGGAATAGGAGCCCACCAGGGCGGAGCAGGCGGAACAGGAGCCCACCAGGGCGGAGCAGGCGAGACCAGAGCCCACCAGGGCGGAGCAGGCGAGACCAGAGCCCACCAGGGCGGAGCAGGCGAGATCAGAGCCCACCAGGGCGGAGCAGGCGAGATCAGAGCCCACCAGGGCGGAGCAGGCGAGACCAGAGCCCACCAGGGCGGAGCAGAGGACCGCCACGGCGGAGCAGATGACCACCAGACCCGAGCATAAGACCACCACGGCGGGGCAGACAACCACCAGACCCGAGCAGAAGACCACCATGGCAGGGCAGAGGACCACCACAGGGAGGCAGACAGGGCAGGAACCCATGACAGAGACTGGGATCTGGGGAGAACAAGGACAGACAACACAGAGAGAGCAGGGACAGACAACACAGAGAGAGTCCTTGTTGCAGGGCAGGATGGGACCAGAGTGCACCTGGGCGAAGCAGGAGACCCCCAGAACCAGACAGCTGACCACCACTGCTGAACAGACAAAGCCGGAGCCCACCAGTGTGGCGTAGACTGGGTAGAGAATCTCCACGGTAGAGTGGACTGGCCAGGAAGCCAGGGCAGGATTAGGGATCTGGGGAGAGCAGAGACAGACACCACAGGGAGAACAGAAACAGACAACACAGAGAGAGTCCTCATGGTCTCAGGAGCTGGGACCGGGCAGGTCGAGAGCTCGTAAACTGTCTCCTTGGCCGTGGCAGGACAGGAGGAGGATAGGCAGACGGCCTCCATGGCCGTGACTGGGCATGATGAGGATTCGCAGACGGCCTCCATGGCCGTGACAGGACAGGGCGTGAGTTCGCAGACGGCCTCCTTGGCCGTGACAGGACAGGGCGTGAGTTCACAGACGGCCTCCTTGGCCGTGACATGGTAAACAGGGAGTTCGGGAATGGCCTCCGTGGCCATAACAGGGCAGACAGTGAGTTCAGGAACGGGTGCCACCACTTCGGAATGTTCTGCAGCGAAAGCCGCCACCTCTGGAGGCACTGGAGCAGACTCGTGGACAGGAGAGGCCTCAGGAGCACAGTGTGCAGCCCACACACTCAAAATGGCAACCGCCATAACGGGAAGCACTGAGGTCAGGGGAACAGTCTCTGTAACAGCCAGGGTTGAGGCCCTGGGAATGCCAGCTACTCGCACTGACATCAGTGGTGGGTCCATCACACTGGATATCAGAACTCGAAGGACTGACCTTGAATCTGTGGTAACAGCCTCTGGCAGTTCGGCGGAGGCGTGAAGAGACTCTGGCTGAGGAGCTGAGGCGTGACGTGACTCTGGCTGAGGAGCTGAGGCGTGACGTGACTCTGGCTGGAGCACTGAGACGTGACGTGACTCTGGCTGGAGCACTGAGACGTGACGTGACTCTGGCTGGAGCACTGAGACGTGACGTGACTCTGGCTGGAGCACTGAGACGTGCTGTGACTCTGGCTGGAGCACTGAGACGTGCTGTGACTCTGGCTGGGCAGGCATGACGTGAGCAGACGCTGGCTGGGCAGGCATGACGTGAGCAGACGCTGGCTGGGCAGGCATGACGTGAGCAGACGCTGGCTGGGCAGGCATGACGTGAGCAGACGCTGGCTGGGCAGGCATGACGTGAGCAGACGCTGGCTGGGCAGGCATGACGTGAGCAGACTCTGGCTGGGCAGGCATGACGTGAGCAGACTCTGGCTGGGCAGGCATGACGTGAGCAGACTCTGGCTTGACAGCGACGACGTGAGCAGACTCTGGCTTGACAGCGACGACGTGAGCAGACTCTGGCTTGACAGCGACGACGTGAGCAGACTCTGGCTTGACAGCGACGACGTGAGCAGACTCTGGCTTGACAGCGACGACGTGAGCAGACTCTGGCTTGACAGCGACGACGTGAAGGGGTGTTGTGGTTACCGCCATTTTGCGAGTGAGTGCGGTGTTGCGTTCCTCCGAAAAACACCCACAGTGAATGAAGAGCCCACACACCGCAAAGCATAGTCCATAAATTATGGACCCTCGGGGACCCTCACGGATTAACTGTTGTTTGAGCGGCTGATTAATGCCCTCACAAAAGAAATCTATTAGAGCATAGTCCGGCAGATCAGAAAAATAGGCGAGGTCTAAGTACTCTTGTATGTATTCCTCGAGCGGTCTCAAACCCTGCTCGAGGGTTAACAACAGTCGTGCAGTGTCTATACCTGGCCAACGTCCTCTTGAAAAGCCGCTGGATCCTTGTGTGGCCGAGTATTCTGTTACAGGGCTGACGAGACGCGAGACGTACGGATCCATTTGCAAAGCTTTATTGTAAAACGTGGTCATACAGGCAGGGTCGGGAGACAGCAAACAGGTATGGCAGAGGCAAGACAGAGCAATCCGTGGAACAAGCGAGGGTCGACGATCGGCGTACAATATCCAGACAGGGCAAGGCAGGGAGATAATCCAATAAACACGGGCAGGGTCAGACACGGCAAGATAAACAAGGCAAGACTCGGAAAACTAGGACTAGAAAACGCTTTGTAAGGTAGACGGGCTAACAATACTCGGCGGTGTGCAAGAGCAAGTCCCAGGCTTAAGTAGTGAGTGGTGGTGATTGTGAAATGGTGATCAGGTGTGGGTGTGATAATTGAAAACAGCTGTGCGTGATTAGGGAGTGCAATGGATGGTGGGAAATGGAGTCCAATGTGCTTGTGAGTGAAAATAGTCACTGTGGTGAACGGGTGACCTCTAGTGGTGGTTAACTGGGAGAGCATGGCCAGGATTCGTAACACTATTCATTATAAACAGTATAACAAGAAAAACTAAATTTTTTTTTAAATAAAATGTAAAAGAATGTCTGTTTTCTGATTAATTTTTCATAAAAAGTGTATAGGGTCGCTAGAGACCCAAGGTGTGTATTAGTGTAAGAATATTTTTTCTGTGCAAAAATATTCAAATATTTGATGACTCCGTACATGCAATTCAACTTTATTCCTCGAGGTGGCACTGTTTAATAGACAATAATGACATGATATTTCACTCCTAATCACCGCAGGCTGAACTCTCTGGGGTCTAAGGGTGTTTTGGGGGCCTGGAGAAGTTTTGACATGCCCTGACATTTGTGCTTTTTTCAGTTGCTTATAAACATATAAATGATTAAAGTCTAATAACAATGTAAACAGCACAAACTGGGCTACAATAATGTTAGCACCATTTATGTACCTGATTGTATTTTTGAGAAAGCAACGTTTATGCGTGATTAGTGAAAAACAAAACAATTTGAAGTCACTGAAATAAGGCCATAAAAAACATACAGAAAATGTGTTCACAAGACTTTTGAGAAATGGATCTTGTGTTTTTTTAGTTTTTGCTTCAATATAATGTGAAAATCACCTTGTTTACTTGCTCACAGAAAACAATATATTGATTTAAAATTTCTAAGTCACTTTTTGAGTAAAAAGGGTCTATGCGAGAAGGCGTAAACCTTCACATTCACACCTGAGAAGACAAAGGCCCACATAATGAGCTGCACAATGAGCTTCATAATGAGCCATTTAGTCAAGTATGTGACTGAGAGGGAAGAGTTGCAAGAAAGAATATGAGGACAAAATACATGTATATATTTTTGTTTGTAGTTTATTTAGAATATATTTAGCTATCACACAAAATAACAATTGAGATTAACAAATAACAAATAATAATTGAGATTCATTTGCGAGTACAGTTAAACATTTTATTAGGGACAATCAAAGCTGACTTTCAAAGCTGACTTTTTAGCATTAGTCACAAGATCCTTCAGAAATCATTCTAATATTCTGATTTGCTGCAAAAAAAAAAAAAAAAAAAAACATTTATTATTATTATTATGATGATGTTGAAAAGAGCTGATTTTTTTTTTTTTTGATTAATAGAAAGTTCAGAAGAACAGCATCGTTTGTAACATGATAAATGTCTTTATCATCACCTGTGTGCTAAACAAAAGTTTAATTTCTATATATACTGACTCCAAGCTTTTGAACCTGGCATTTTCATAGTGTATGGCTATTGCTTATGTGCTCTGAAGAAATAAAAAAGAGAAAGAAAAAAAAGCCGGGATGAACTTGTTTGTTTGCTTGGAGGCGATGTGGGCGTTTACATTCACGCACGCCCCACGTGGATCTTTGAATGTGAAAATCGTGATCGGTGCGTGGGTGTGACCGCATTAGATACGAGTTGAGACGGGAAAACTGGACATCGCGTTAGTTTCATACGGATTACTTTAACAGAGAATATTTGTTTTGGACGTGTCTTACTTCATTTAAAAGTAGATATTTCAAGCTTTCTGAGCATATATTTCTCATGTATTTGAGGCGAGTATTCGTGGAGATTGAGGTTGTTTTATTTACGTATCTGTGAAGGGACAGAGCCGGTGTTATGGATCAACTGGGGATTGTGTTAACTGGGGACATGCGCGTGCACGCTAATAGTTTTACCTGAGTTTCCAGCAGATGTTGGACCTCCACTGATTCGTCACAGGGAATTTTCAACGGAACAGATTTCAAAGCTTTCTACATTATTTGTGAATGTTTGTATCATTATTGGACTCTGTTGTTCCCCTGTCAATGTTCCAATGTATCTGACGCAGTTTAAGGGAAGGTTGTCATGTCGCGTCTCAGACCACGCCCAGATTAATTTGTTTAGGCTACATTCGTTTCAATAGATTTTTTTTTTATTTTTCTAATGACAATTGTAAACCCATTAAATAAGGTGTTTACTTAAATGAATCTGAGCAGCAATATTGCTGTGGTCAAGCATTCAATTTTCTTTCATTTTTATATTGTTAAAGAATGAGTGATAAACAAGCTATAGTTTTGCATTATGCATATTATTTAGATTAGATTCAGTGAATTATCCTGAATAGGGCATGTTCAACAAACGTATATACAAAGGTGTTGAAGCAAAATCACACACTCACATCACTGTAGTCCTTAGTTCACAACACTTAAGTGTCATCTCAGTCAAAACTTAAGAATCAGTCTTAGACTTTACTGAAAGTTGCTTTTAGCTTCTTTATAAAAGTCTCCTACTCTTAGAAAAGTCCTACTTTTTACTAAGAATTTTTTGACACTTAAGTCAAAGAAAAATGGCGCCGCTGATGGCAGCTATTGTGCGTTGCTCCTCAGTGTTTGTACTGTTTTTGTTTGTTTTTCCTGTTTTTTGTTTTTCAAATAAGATCAGCTTTACCAGGGATGATCTGCTGAACATTCGGCAGAACACACCACAAAATCTTCTACCCTTTTTTGATTTTTCGGACGTTTTGCTGGACATTGTAGTTGGCGGAGCCGTACAAAACGGACGAACTCCTTCTGCTCTCCCGGACAAACAAGGACTTTTCTAACTCCGCTGCTCTATGTTTCACGGAAACCTGGTTGAATGGCGACATACCGGACAGCGCGATTCATCTGCCTAATTACCAGCTGATCAGAGCAGATCGGGACACAGAATCAACGGGGAAATCGCGCAGCGGCGGGACATGCTTTTACATCAATGAGAGGTGGTGTACAGATGTAACTGTGTTAAAGAAGATGTGCTGTTCAGATCTAGAAACGCTCTTCATTAACTGCAAGCCGTTCTATTCGCCGCGGGAGTTCTGCTCGTTCATTCTCGTGAGTGTTTACATTCCACCGCAAGCGTACGTGAGCACAGCTCTACAGAAACTCGCTGATCTGATCACAGAGAGTGAACAAAAACACCCGGACTCTGTTTTAATCATTCTCGGGGACTTTAATAAAGCAAATCTCTCCCGTGAACTGCCAAAATACAGACAGCACATCACATGCCCCACCAGAGACAGTAATATATTGGATCACTGTTACACAACAATAAAGGACGCATATCACTCGGTTCCACGAGCAGCTTTAGGACTCTCTGATCACTGTTTGGTTCATCTTATTCCATCCTACAGGCA
Source organism: Barbus barbus (assembly GCF_936440315.1). NCBI lineage: Eukaryota > Metazoa > Chordata > Actinopteri > Cypriniformes > Cyprinidae > Barbus > Barbus barbus. The sequence goes on from NC_136749.1 coordinate 6,656,837, forward strand.
GAAACTTAAGTCTGCGAAGCCTGTATTAAGATCTGTTAAAAGATGGACTAACGAAACAGAGCGGGATTTACAAGCCTGTTTCGACCTGACTGATTGGACTGTTTTTGAAGCTGCGGCAAATGACCTGGACGAGCTCACAGAGACTGTAACATCTTATATCAGTTTCTGTGAGGACATGTGCATTCCTACCAGGACTCATCTATTCTACAACAATGACAAACCATGGTTCACTGCCAAACTCAGACAGCTCCGTCAGGCCAAAGAAGATGCTCACAGAAAGGGGGATAAAGTATTGTACAAACAGGCCAAATACACACTGGAAAAGGAGATCAGAGTGGCAAAGAGGAATTATTCTGACAAGCTCAGGAACAAATTCTCTTCCAGTGATCCGGCTTCAGTGTGGTTAGGATTGAAGGACATCACCAGCTACAAAACACCACCCCCCAGCACTCTGGAGAATCAACACCTGGCAGACGACTTAAACGAGTTCTTTTGTCGTTTTGAACGATCACCCCACACCCGCCCAGAACACCCCTCCACACAACCATTCACACCTCCAGCAACCCCTCTCTCCCCCACACCTACAATTCAAATCAGCGAAGACGATGTGTGCCAGGTCTTCAGGAAGATCAAAAGAAGGAAAGCACCTGGTCCAGATGGTGTGTCACCAGCCTGCCTAAAAATCTGTGCTGAGCAGCTGGCCCCCATCTTCACACAGATCTTCAATAGCTCACTGGAGCTGTGTGAAGTCCCCTCATGCTTCAAACGCTCCACCATCATCCCCGTTCCAAAGAAACACAAAATTACTGGACTTAATGACTACAGACCTGTGGCCCTAACGTCTGTAGCCATGAAATCATTCGAAAGACTGGTTCTGGCTCATCTGAAGGACATCACTGGACCCTTACTGGACCCCCTGCAGTTTGCCTACAGAGCAAACAGGTCTGTGGATGATGCAGTCAACATGGGACTGCACTTCATCCTGCAGCATCTAGACAGACCAGGGACTTATGTGAGGATCCTGTTTGTGGACTTCAGCTCTGCTTTTAACACCATTATCCCGGAAACCCTTCAAAATAAACTAACTCAGCTCTCCGTCCCCACCTCCGTCTGCCAGTGGATCAACAGCTTCCTGACAGACAGACAGCAGTTAGTAAAGCTTGGCAAATTCACATCCAGCACTCGAACCATCAGCACTGGAGCTCCTCAGGGCTGCGTACTCTCCCCACTGCTCTTCTCCCTCTACACCAACGACTGCACCTCTAAAGACCCCTCTGTCAAGCTCCTGAAGTTCGCAGACGACACCACACTGATCGGCCTCATCCAGGACGGTGACGAGTCTGCTTACAGACAGGAGGTTAAGGAGCAGGCTGTCTGGTGCAGTCTCAACAACCTGGAGCTTAACACGCTCAAAACTGTGGAGATGATCGTGGACTTCAGGAGAAACCCCCCTGCTCTTCCCCCACTCACCATCATGAACAGCACTGTGACTGCAGTGGAGTCATTCAGATTCCTGGGCACCACCATCTCCCAGGACCTGAAGTGGGACATTCACATTGACTCCATTGTCAGGAAGGCCCAGCAGAGGTTGTACTTTCTTCGCCAGCTGAGGAAGTTCAACCTGCCACAGGAGCTGCTGAAACAGTTCTACTCTGCCATCATTGAATCCATCCTCTGCACCTCAATAACTGTCTGGTTCAGCTCAGCTACCAAATCTGACCTCAGAAGACTACGGAGAGTAGTCCGGACTGCTGAGCGAATCATTGGTACAACCCTCCCCACTCTCCAAGAACTGTACTTTTCCAGAGTGAGCAAAAAGGCTGGTAAAATCACTCTGGACCCCTCAACTCCAGCACACAACCTCTTTGAACTTTTACCATCTGGTCGACGCTACAGAGCTCTGAGCACCAGAACGACCAGACACAGGAACAGTTTCTTCCCTCAGTCAATACATCTCATGAACACTCAATAAATAAATGTAGAACACACAACGGTCACACTTTATATTAGGTGGCCTTAACTACTATGTACTTACATCAAAAAATAAGTACAATGTACTTATTGTGCTCATACTGTATTGCAAAACACTATTGCTGCTATTGAGGTGGGATACGGGTAAGGTTAGGGACGGGTTTGGTGGTATGGGTAGGTTTAAGGGTGGGTTAAGGTGTAAGGGATGGGTCAACAGTGTAATTATAAATGTAATTACAGAAATTAATTACAGATGTAACTACATATAGGTATTTTTAAAAATATAAGTACAATGTAAAAACATGTATGTACACAATAAGTGCATTGTACCAAATTATTAATTTAAATGTAAGTACATAGTAGTTAAGGCCACCTAATATAAAGTGGGACCCACACAACTAATACATTATCCATTCACCACACTCACTTATTTTATTTTCTCATTTCTAATTTGCACATACTTGACCTGTACATACATAGTCGCCTATATTATATATCATATATTGTGTATTTTTTTTTTTTTTTTACTGCTTTGTACATTGGTTATTGGCTATTTCCTGTTATTTTGTTTCATTACCTGTGTCCTGTCCTGTTACTGTCTTTCTGTTGCACTGTGGAGCTTCTGTCACTATAACAAATTCCTTGTATGTGTAAACATACTTGGCCAATAAAGCTCATTCTGATTCTGAAAGCTTAACACTATTCTTAAGAGCATTTCTGATAAGTTTTATACATACGACCCCAGAACTCCTCTTCATGATTAACATGAAAAATCTGATTTGGATCAATGAGCAATCGTTCTCCCTCCTGTCAGATATAGACGTCCTCCATTAATCTATAGGTTTTTTTTTGTTGTTGTTGTTTTTTGTCAGGAAATTAAGATACACTATTTTCCTCCTAACCTCCTGCTTTTTGAGAAGCCAGAATTCCATAAGGAGCTTTCACACATACAAACTTTACTGGACAAGTATGGGTAAATTACCAATTAGAGACCATATGTGAGTAGGATGTTTTGAAAAATACAGGTAAATCACTTCTGGCTATTTTCCAGGAAGAGAATTTGTAGCATCACCGTTTTGATGGTATGTGAATGATGCATTTATATAGCGCTTTATTGTGTATTGCTGTACACACAATGTGCTTTACAATCATGTGGAGAGGGTCTCTCCTCAAACCACCACCAGTGTGCAGCATCCACTTGGATGATGCGACGGCAGCCACAGCACAACGGCGCCAGTGCGCTCACCACACACCAGCTACAGGTGGAGAGGAGAGAGAGTCATTGAGCCAATCAAGTGTATGGGGATTATTAGGAGGCCATGATAGACAAGGGCCAGTAGAGGGAATTTGGCCAGGACACCGGGGTTACACCCCTACTCTTTACAAGAGGTGCCATGGGATTTTTAATGACCACAGAGAGTCAGGACCTCGGTTTAACGTCTCATCCGAAAGACGGTGCTTTTTGACAGTATAGTGTCCCCGTCAATATACCGGGGCGTTAGGAGCCACACAGACCACAGGGTGAGCACCCCATGCTGGCCTCACTAACACCTCTTCCAACAGCAACCTAGTTTTCACCGGAGGTCTCCCATCCAGGTACTGACCAGGCTCAACCCTGCTTAGCTTCAGTGGGCAACCGGTCTTGGGCTGCAGGGTGATATGGTTGTGGCAGAGTATAAAAATAAATATAAAAAAAAATAAAAAATGTTGTTGTTACTTGGATCAAAGTATCGACTGCACATTAATCATAAACCTCCTAAAGAACAGGATTCGGATAAAGATTTTTTTGTTAATGATGTAAAGCAGTATTATATCAGATTATCATATAATCTGTGTTATAGATTTAACATAAATTAAAGGTACATTACATGCTGGGTACACATTAATTTTTCATTAGTCTGGGATCAGACCAGAATGGAAAAACTAAACTACGACTTTTGTCTCATTTCCAGAAACTGCTGAAAATAAAGAAGTTAATACGTGCCTGAATGCACCATGATGTTATATATGTGCATTGATTTATGAGCTGAGAACCAGATCATGGTGAGTGCATGGATAATTATGACCCATTCAAGGATAATTAATCTAGCCTGTGTCATTATGGAAACTTGATTCCCCACAAATCATTATATTCCTCTAATTCATTTACCCCTCTCACCTACATCTCCACCATCTATTGTCACATCTAACATCTAACATGTTGTGTTTTACTCCTCCATTTTTTTTTAAATTTTTTTTCTCTGGCACAGCCACACAACCTCTTTTCCCTCAGCCCACATACCACAAAGGGTAATGGCCCTGGGGTGCCCCAGATCTGGATTAAAGACAAGGGCCAACTGACCTGAGTTCCAGCCAATTATTAAGCCTTAAATGGCTGAAAGCCTAATAAGCCTTAAAACCTGAATTGGATTAGTATTGGTAGCAATGCTCAGCCTTAAGTTAGCCAGAAGCCCCAAAACGGAACCACACCTGAGCCTTATATAGCCCAGACCCAATACAGAATCTTAATATTTAATATGAATCCTAATACAGAATATTACATTTTGTTGTTACATTGTATATTTATTTTACAGTAGTTGCCATTAATGGTTTAGTAATATTGTAAGCCAAATCATGCCAATAAAGTACAATAAAAAAACATTAGCCTTAAAATCCACACATCATGTAACTGTACAAGAAAGCATTGACAATCAACCACATCTATTTTATAAATAGGTATCTGTACAGGACAGGACACTATTACCTGAAAAAGTAATCTGATTACGTAACTTCTGTTACTTCATTGATTCTTGAGACATGGGACAAAACATGTTCAGCACACTGTAAAAAATGTACTGTAGAATTTACAGGATTTGACTGGCAAAAAAAGTTGCAAAATAAAATCCTGTAAAAATGATGTTAATTGCTGTAAAATGGATTACAGTATAATACGGCAAAGCAAATTACAGTTAATTGCTGAATGTGAAATACGGTAATTTGTAGTATTTTTTACAGTAACATTGAATTAAACTTGTAGTTTATTTTATAGCTATATTTGTAATTTCACTTGTTACGTCTTGAGATGTATTATGTATGTCTAAAGTACAACATTTACCTGGCAACTAAAGTTACAAATAAAATCCTGTAAATACCCCTAAATCCAAGATGATGTTGTAATAATTAAAAAATGAAAATGTTGTAAAGAATCATTTTAAACTGTAAAATACTGATATAAATGCATTATCATGGATACGCACGGATAAACATTCTACGTTTGTTAATGCTTTGATTTCAACGAAAACAACGTATCCATGTATTGCGGCTGACACAGAACAGCGTACACTGTTTGCTTCCAATGGATATTTTCCAAAATGGCACTATGCTTACACAGGAGATGAATTGTTGAATAAAGTCATTATTTTTGTTATCTTTGCAAAAATAAAAAGTATTATAAAAAGTATTCTCGTAGTTTCGTAAAATTACGGTTGAACCACTGATGGCAGATGACTAGACTATTTTGACGATGTCTTTCATACTTTTATGGGCTTTGATAGTATTAATTGTTTGGCAGGCAATGGGACAGTCACAAACCTCCCGGTTCTCATCCAAAATATCTTAAATTGTGTTCGCTGATCGATTGCTTCTGTCTGTCCCTGTCTGTCATGCTGCTGAGAAGTTTGTTGTAGCTCCGTGTAGCTTCGCTTTTCGGTTGAATCTCTATCTTACTTTCACTCTCTGTTGTTTAAAGTAATACTACATAACTTAATTCCCACCATATTTCTGGTATTACCTATCAAACTAATCTAACTAATTTAATCGTTCACTTTTTAAAACCGCGAGTGCAGCGCGTTAGCATTTGTTAGCCGGTTAGCTTGTCACTCTCGGTTCCATTCGTGTTTCTGTTCGCACCTATTATTGTTCATTTTTCTCGTTCCGTTTTTTCATGAGTTCATCAAACAACAGTGGTAAGCGAATCATTCTTCAATCACGGTGAGTAATGACTTCTTCTCCTGCTATTGTTGTTTGCACTCTTTGCCACATGTACAGTTTATCTCTCTCTGTCGGCGACGAGGGATTCACATGTGATGAATGCAGGGAAGTAGTTAGGATGACAGAGAAGATTTCAGAATTAGAGACACGCATCCAAACTTTAGTTGAGGACAGTAAGAATGTGAGGGCTAACTATGTGAGCGACTAGCTCAGGGAGTCCTGTACATTGTTCGGTTCCAGTAGAGCCCGTGCAGCAGGGCAACTGGGTGACTGCGAGGAGGCATAGTTGCGTGTCAAAACACCGCTCTTCCGTTCCAATCAAAACATCAAACAGGTTCTCCCCACTCAGTGACACAGCCACTGAGAAACCTGATGAAAGTGCTCTAGTTATTGGCGATTCTATTGTACGGAACATGGAAATAGAGACACCAGCCAGCATAGTCCAATGTTTACCGAGAGCCAGCGTGCCTGACATCTTGAAAAATTTACAAGTGGCTAATGCTAAACGTAAATTCAGTAAGATTGTTATTCACATCAGCGCTAATGATGTTCGACTTCGCCAGTCGGAGATCACTAAAAATAATGTTAAAGAGGTGTGTGACCTTGCAAGTACGATGTCAGACACTGTAATATGCTCTGGTGCCCTCCCTGCTTACAGGGGTGATGAGATTCATAGCAGACGTCACTCAATGGCTGGATGTATAAATGATGCCCGCAGAATAACATAGTTTTCATAGACAATTGGAAGAATTTTTTGGGCAGACATGACCTGTTGAAAAGGGATGGTCTTCATCCCTCCTGGGGTGGTGCCGCTCTTCTCTCTAGAAATAAGGCACATATGACCAGGTCAGGAAGCAGACAGACTGGCTAAACCGACCGTCAGCCAGCTGCCTCACGTCACAGAAGTCAGTTAATTCTCAGCACATAGAGACTCTTTCACCTAGATATCACACTATATGACTGTGTCTGTTACCCGAACTAGAAAATACAGAAAACATCCAAACCAAAGTAAGAGTAACAATTTAATTGATGTTCAACAAATAAAAAACAGATATAATACAGATAAACAAATGATACAGCTTGGCTTGTTGAATATTAGATCCCTTTCTACAAAAGCACTTTTTGTAAATTATATGATCACTGACCATAAACTAGATGTGCTTTGTTTGACAGAAACCTGGCTAAAGCCAGATGACTATATTGCTTTAAACGAGTCTACCCCAAAAAAATACAGTTACAAACATGAACCGCGTCCAAAATGTAAAGTGGGAGGTGCTGCTACAATTTCTAGTAATATTTTTAGTATTTCTCAGAGGTCCGGTTTCAAGTATAATTCGTTCGAAGTAATGGTGCTTCATATAACGTTATCCAAAGAAACAAGTGTTAATGATAAATCCCCTACGATGTTTGTACGGGCTACTGTATACAGGCCACCAGGGCACCATACAGACTTTATTAAAGAATTTGCTAATTTTCTATCTGAGGTAGTGCTGACTGCAGAAAAAGTCAAATTAAAAATTTAATATCCATGTTGATAATGAAAGAGATTCATTGGGAACAGCATTTATAGACATTCAGGACCTACACATTGTCGAAATCATACTCTAGATTTAATACTGTCATATGGAATTGATGTCAGTGGCGTTGAAATATTGCAGCAGAGCGATGATATCTCAAATCATTATCTAGTTTTGTGTATATTCCATATAGCTAAAGCTGTAAAGCCAACTCCTTGTTACAAATATGGTAGAACCATCACTTCTACCACAAAAGACTACTTTATAAATAATCTGCCTGATTTATCTCTATTCCTCAGCATATCCAATAGCTCAGAACAACTTGATGATGTAACAGAAACTATTGACTCTTTTCTAGCACTTTAGATACGGTTGCTCCTTTAAGCTTAACCCTTTAACAGTCACACTAAGAAATACATTTGCAAAAAAAATATTTATTGTTAAAATTGTGTTCCTGACACCACACTGAGCAACTTTTCTTTCTTTTTTTTCAGATGACCCATTCACTAAGGTAATTCTCGGCATGAACTAAAAAGTATGATGCATTAATGTAATTTTTCATTTGTGCAACTGAAGTTTAAGGTTTTTGTGTATAAAACATTACAGACAGTAGAATATGTTAACAATACCCATGATTATATATATATATATATATATATATATATATATATATATATATAAACCCTGTTCTTATTATAACACAATCCACAGTAAAAAAATAAAACAATTCAACATTAAATGTAATAGAAATCTAATAATTTAAAGGAAATAAATACATCAAAACAAAATAATGGAAATAGAAACAATAAACATAATAAAATAATTATTAAATTACATTAATCTATTATTTATTATTTTTATTATTTGTAGTGACGATCTGGATAAAATAAGGTAAAATGCATATAGTCAATATATATAGATATGTGTGTGTATATACTGTGTATATATATATATATATATATATATATATATATATATATATATATATATATATATATATATATATATATATATATATATATTACTCAATATAACAGAAATATAATAGAACAAATTATTAAAATGATATGGTGTGATATGTAACAAAACATTGGTTTTTGTTCAAACAAAGGAACAACTTCATCTATGATCTTGTGGAGTGCTATACCGAGTTATAATCCCGTTGCTGAGTATAGCTAGTGTTCAGTTCATTTTACCCTGACTGGGCAACTCAACCGAGCGGATGAGCACTTTTTCTAAAGTTAAAACAGATATAGATTTTATCACCACATTTCTGCCATTTAACAAAATATACCATTAGGAGGTCTAGAACATGACATTTTTTTTTTTAAATCTCAACTTTTAACGTCATTTGCAGCTAGTGTTTGAAGGGAGGGCTTTTCGGCAACAATATATCTTTGCTGCAGTGCCACCCAGTGGATATAATTGCAATAACACACTCTATTCAATGAGGGGTATAAGGATAAACATCCAAAAATAGGGTTTGGCGAGTTTTAATTACAGTAATTTGATCGCAAAAAAAAGGTCAGCCATGCGGCTACAATGCACGTTAAAGGGTTAAGGAAGATTAAGAAAAAGAGTCCAACACTGTGGTATAATGAACACACTCGGGCCCTAAAGAGAGCAGCCCAGAAAATGGAGCGCAGCTGGAAAAAAACAAAATTAGAGGTATTTCGTATTGCTTGGCGGGAAAGTACCCTATTCTACAGAAAAGCATTAAAAACTGCTAGATCTGCTTACTTTATGTATCTTTTAGAAGAAAACAAACACAACCCCAAATATGTATTTAATACAGTGGCTAAATTAACAAAAAATATAACATCAGCAGGTGCAGACATTACCCAGCAGCACAGTAGTAATGACTGTATGAACTACTTTACTTCCAAGATCGAAACTATCAGAGATAAAATTGTAACCATGCAGCTGTCAGCCACAGTATCGCATCAGATAGTGCACCATAGGTCCCCTGAGGAACAATTCCACCCATTCTGTTCTATTGGAAATGAAGAATTGTATAAACTTGTTAAAGCTCCTAAAAGAGGTGCTTCCAGAAGTAATAGATCCTCTTCTGAATATTAATAATTAATCATTGTCCCAAAATCCTTCAAACTGGCTGCTATTAAGCCTTTCATTAAAAAAACAACTTGACTCCAAAGAATTAATTAATTACAGACCGATCTCGAATCTCCCTTTTCTGTCAAAGATATTAGAAAAGGTAGCATCATCACAACTATGTTCCTTAGAGAAAAATTATATATGTGAGGATTTGCAGTCAGGTTTTAGACCATATCATAGTACTGAAACTGCTCTCATTAGAGTTTCAAACGACCAGCTTTTATCATCTGATCGTGGTTGTATCTGTCTATTAGTACTACTGGATCTTAGAGTCACGTTTGACACTATCGACCACAACATTCTTTTAAATAGACTAGAAAATTATGTTGGTGTTAGAGGAAGTGCACTGGCATGGTGCAAATCGTACTTATCTGACCGCCATCAATTTGTGGCAGTAAATTAAGAGGTATCATACCAGTTACAAGTGCAGTATGGAGTACCTCAATGCTCAGTACTTGGCCCCTTTCTTTTCACACCCTTACTTTTCATGCTTTACATGTTACCCTTGGGAGATATCATTAGGAAACATGGTGTTAGCTTTCACTGTTATGCTGATGATACTCAGCTCTATATTTCTTTGCGACCTGATGAAACTTACCAATTTGCAAAACTAATGGAATGTATAGTTGATATCAAAAACTGGATGACTAGCAATTTCTTACTGCTAAATTCTGAAAAAACAGAGGTGCTAATTATTGGACCAAAAACTTTTGCATGTAATAACCTAGATCACTGTCTAATACTTGACAGCTGCTCTGTAAATTCTTCATCATCAGCTAGGAACCTAGGTGTACTTTTTGATAGCAATATTTCCTTTGAAAAACATGTTTCTAGCATTTGTAAAACTGCATTTTTTCCATCTTAAAAATATATCTAAATTACGACCTATGCTTTCAATGTCAAATGCAGAAACATTAATTCATGCATTCATGACCTCGAGACTAGATTATTGTAATGCTTTTTTGGGTGGTTCAGAGCCCCATCAGAGCCCCAGAGACTGATCCCCAGTGAAGACCCTGTTTCCAAGACGGCCATCGGGACAAGACCACAGGAACCAGATGAATCCTTTGCACAATCTGATTCTGCTTTAGCTTAGATTTAAACTGCTGATTTTGTCTGGCCAGAGGAGAATGACACTATTTCGTCAAACTATTTCCCGTCTAAATACTGTAAAGCTGATATAAAACCACCCAGCTTTATATCAAGCCGATGTAAAGCACCTTTGTACACTTTGCATTATTAAAAGTGCTATACAAATAATACTGACTTGACTTCTGAAGACGAATGAAGCTTTTACGGCTTAGGAACGACATGGGGGTAAGTGATTAATGACAATATTTTCATTTTGGGATGGAGTAACCCTTTAAGTAACTTTTTTTGCAAATGAAATTATTAAAGTAAAACATGTTACCTTTTAAACTTGAAACTAAATCACCATTAGGTGGCAGCAAATAACTTAATGAGTGAATCAATTGCGTTATTCATTGTACTGATCCATTCAAAATGAATAATTCAGTAAAAACGCCGCTGAGTTTTGCTTTGAGGATGCACAAAATAGTTTTGCTTTGATCTTTGTGTGTAACTATTTTCGTTGGTGAAGTAGAACGACAGTCAATAGTGTCTACAAAGTAAGTAACTTAATGTTAATTAATTGTTTATTGAACTGTGTATTTGCAATCATGATAATCAGCAAAACAGCTCACTTGTTATGCTACTTAACAATATCATATGTTATAAATAAACTCAACAGTTTGAACATTCATCTCATGTATCTTCTGTGAGTTTGTGTGCCATTAAGCTTATGTAACGCATCAGTGGTTGCAGACAAATAAGGCGCTCCACGAAGGTATAAACAAAGGAGTAGTCTTTAATAAACAGCATCAACACACATAGACATTAAGTTAACTCAAGATCAGACAAACATAAGGGCAGAACTGAGGACTTATAAAGGGAGAGGAACAAACGAGGAAACAAGATGATTAATCAAACACAGGTGATGGGGATCATTAATTAACAGAACTGGGACAGGAACGAAAACAAGAACTTCCAAATAAGGGCAAAAAGGAAACTAAACAGAAACAGATATGTTACAGTATCTCCCCCTCCCGGAAGGTGCGTCCTGCACCGTAACAGTAACTTCGGGGAGGGGGGGGCGGGCGTCCTGGAGGCTGGAGTAGGGCCAGGATAGGACAGGGAAGCCTCCAGGGTGGATCTGGAGACTTGGGAGACCATGGCGGATCTGGAGACTTGGGAGGCCATGGTGGATCAGGAAACTCGGCATGCCATGGCGGATCAGGAGACTCGGGACGCCATGGCGGATCGGGGTCCTTGGACGGCCATGGTGGATCAGGGTCCTCGGGCGGCCATGGCGGATCTGGGTCCTCGGGCGGCCATGGCGGATCTGGGTCCTCGGACGGCCATGGCGGATCAGGGTCCTCGGGCGGCCATGGCGGATCAAGGTCCTCGGGCGGCCATGGCGGATCTGGGTCCTTGGACGGCCATGGCGGATCAGGGTCCTCGGGCGGCCATGGCGGATCTGGGTCCTTGGACGGCCATGGCGGGACTGGAGGTTTGGAAGGCCATGGCGGATCGGGGAGCTTTGTGGCCTTGGCCTTTGGCCTGGCCACACAGACTGAGGCTATATGCCCCCCCCCCCCCAAATTTCTTTGGGAACGTTCCCCTCTGGCGGCCATACTGGAGGAGCAGGTTCATGGGAATGCTCAGGAGGAACGGGCACATGAGGGCGCTCTGGAGGAGCGGGCGCTTGAGGGCGCTCTGGAGGAGCGTGCGCTTGAGGGCGCTCTGGAGGAGCGGGCGCTTGAGGGCGCTCTGGATGAGCGGACGCTTGAGGGCGCACTGGAGGAGCGGACACTGGATGGCGCTCTGGAGGAGCGAACTCTTGGGGGCGCACAGGAGGCGCGGAGCTGGACAGAACCAGCGGAGACGAAGGAGAGCTGGACGGGACCAGCGTAGACGCAGGAGGGCGCTCTTGTAGCGCGGACACTTGAGGGCGCTCTTGTAGCGCGGACACTTGAGGGCGCTCTTGCAGCGCGGACACTTGCGGGCGGTCTTGCAGTGCGGACTCTTGAGGGCGCTCTTGCAGCACGGACTCTTGAGGGCGCATGGGATGCGTGAAGCTGGATAGAACCTGTGGAGACGAAGGAGAGCTGGACGGGACCAGCGGAGACGCAGGAGGGCGCTCTTGCTGCGCGGACACTTGGGGGCGCTCAGGAGGAATGGGCACATGAGGGCGCTCTGGAGGAGCGGGCGCTTGAGGGCGCTCTGGAGGAGCGGGCGCTTGAGGGCGCTCTGGAGGAGCGTGCACTTGAGGGCGCTCTGGAGGGCGCTCTATTATTGCAATAGTTTAGCTAGCTAGCAAGGTCAGCTGCAATCTGTTAAGCTGTAACAATAACGTCATTAATGCTAGTGATATAATGTTGATTAGTTGTATGTTAATGGCATGTGTATAATGGATAAAATCAAATTTAAATGGCAATTTTACTTTTGATTAGATATAAATACAGGTAACATTACATCAGTGAGCCACTGGCCTACCATGGTGTCTCAAAAAAACAGATGCAAGTATCCTGGATGTAAGGGTATTGTTAGGATGAAGTGCACCAAATGTGAGGTGTACCTGTGTCTCACCTCTGAAATAAACTGCTTTGTGAAGTTTCATACATATAGTTTCAAGGATTATGGTGGGGTGCTCAGCCTCAAGTTCATAGTCTTCCTCTCATAAGATTGTGTAATGTTGAATTTTCATGAACTGTAGTGTTTTTGGTTTTATGTCAATGTTTTATGATACATGATATACAGTATTATATTTGTTTTAACTATATACATTTTAAAGTTAAATAGTACTCATGAAAAATGTAATATAATACAAAGAATATAAAGCATTATTCAGCTAAAAAGAATGGAATAAATAAAAATAAGTTGTTGGAAAGTAGGTGTAAGGTTATACGTACTGTGTTAAAGCTTACAATAGCACCAATTTAATCACCACAAACATTTCTGAGGAAAAATATTAACTATAAGCAAACTTACACTAATTCTAATTTAGATCCACTATTGTATGTTGTTACCTTATGGCAACATATAAAGTACATTAAAATAATATTTTTTTACCCTTTTTTATTTTTTTACAGCACTTCAAGTTAAGCCATTGCAAGAAAATAAAAAAAGTCATTTTTTTTTCTATAGGTCTATCATAATGTGTGTGGTAGATGGTTAATTTCGAGTACAACTACAGTAACAATACACACAATTTCTCATTTACATGTAGTTTCTAATTATAGTAAGATGTCAGTTCAATATGGGACAGTTGAACACATACAGTGTAGTAATCTTAGCTCAAGGGGGAATATTATTAATGAATCATAACTCTTTATAATTAACTATAATATTTGGACAAGCTAATAGAATCAGCTTGATAAAGCAGAATTTACAGTACAATCAATTGACCAGGTCGTCTAGCGAATGCTCAGTATTGATTATTTATGAATTCAAAGAAATCTTAATTTACAGGGTAAGAGATATACAGTACTACTCAGAGCATGTAACAAGATTGAAATCGTTAAATTGACTTTGTTGCAAGCAGGGAATCAGAAACAAATACTCTGTATATACAAATATGTATTGTGCACAAAGTTTTATTAACTAAATCACAAACACATAACTAAACTAAACAAACACATACATACATACATACACACATACACACATCACACATACATGGTACATGGGGAGGGTAAGTGAGACTGGATGAATGAAACCAGACAGAAACAGGGGATCTGAAAGAACCATCAGTCTCTAATTCACTGCACAGAATACAATAGCTTGCAACAAACCTCTGTGTGGTGCAGGGAACGATACTTGCATTTGGATACTTGCAACGAGAACGAGAGTCCCATGAAGCTTCTGAAGAAGGTCTGGATGGTTCCATTCGATGGCCGAAGTTGCAATCTCTTAAAACTTGACTCTGTTGGGGTTTAGAGAGTCCTCTCTCCTAAGTAAGCACATGGCTGGGTGTAAAATGGGGCCTGTTGGCCTTGTGGGTCGCAGTGGAACTGCAGGCCACAATCCATAGATGAAGATGCAGAGACTGCCGGGACCGGGGAGAGAGAAATGTCTGAGAGAAGGTCTTTCCATGATGGTGAATTCCAGGGTTGAGTGAAGATGAACTCCGTGAGGCGCTCCGTGAGTCCAACCACACAGGCAGCAATCGGAAAATTTTTGACCTGTGCATGAGTCCTTTAAAGTCAGGAAAGACTCACACCTTTCAGGATGGGCTTGACCAATGAGAAAGGCTGAATTTCCAAGCGGAAGGCTGGAAATATTGGGGGGTTTTATGACCCTTTGTCTGAGACCATGGTTTGAAAGGCTCTGGCAGTCTATGCCTGATTAAATTACACACACACACACACACCTGGCATTCTACGAGGAGGTGGTGTACACCAAAGTGATGCCAAAGTACACCATCAAATGAGCATTAATTTGGTAGGAGACACGATATAGGTGGGGTTACATTAATTTTCAAGGCCATTGCCACGGAAGGCCAAGGCAGATGGTCTACCTAGCCTTGGCCTCGGACCCCTCTCGGCCCGGCCCCTACAGCCGGAACCCTACTACCCCCCCCCCCCCAAAAAAAAAATTCCTTGGGGACGTTGGGGGTATCAGGAGCCCTCCGGGGCTAGACACAAGTTAAAAAGACCTTGGTCACTGGTCATCATGGCGGCAGCCGGCTGACCATCCCAACGGCAGGGACCGGTGGGCTGGAGGCAGCCCCAACCGGTGTCGGGCCGAGGGACCTCGGATGGCGGGTTGGCTTTCCCCGCGAAACAGCAGGCTAGGTGAGCCGCGAATGGCGGCGTGATCTCCCGCGAACAGCAGCCTCCTCTCCAGCGACCGGCGGGCTTGGTGATCCGCGAACGGCGGCCTCATCTCCCGCGAACGGCAGGCTCGATGATCCGCGAACGGCGGCCTCATCTCCCGCGAACGGCAGGCTCGATGATCCGCGGACGGCGGCCTCACCTCCCGCGAATGGCGGGCTTGGTGGTCCGCGGACGGCGGCCTCACCTCCTGCGAACGGCAGGCTGGAGTGAGCGGCCAGCATGACTTGGGGGAGCCGCGGACAGTGGGTGTGCTTTCCCCACGGACCGCGGCGTGAGACCCGCGAACGGCGGGCAAAACACAAAAACTAAACAACACTAGAAACCGGACAAAACAAAACGCGGTGAAGGGACGCTTACTGTATGGGTCTGGTCTTCTGTCACGGTGCACACAGCAGGGAGAAACAAGGAACACGCATACGAGGATGTAAACTCAAAACACAGTCTTTACTGGACATCAGGCAGGGCAAGACACAGACAGGAACACCGGGGAGTAATGAGTAGACCAGATGAAATGGCACTACACAGACAGGGCTATAAATACACAGGTAAATTAATGGACACGGCTAGACACGAATAAACTAATGATTACATCAGACGAGAACAGGAAACAAACCAAAAATGGGCACAAGAGGCAGGAACACATGACACACACCACAATTCCCTGACAATATCCATCTTGGTCACATAATATTGTAGCGCTGTTTGTGCTGAATACAAAAAAAAAATACATGTTGGTCAATAGTATGTTTTAAGTAGCTGAAATAAGCACAAATATCAGGGCACGTCAAAACATCTCAAGGGCTCCAAAATGACCTCAGACCCCAGAAGGTTAACTAGTTCTTCACTTATAAAGCATGCATAAAACAAAATACACTGCAAGAGACACTATACAAGATAATTAAAATCTCCTGGGATGCAGGTTTATCTGTAGAAAGGTTTGTCTATGAAACCTTGTCTATGAAAATTTTGTTCGTATGGGCATTGCGTGGGTTTCAGAAGGGTCCGTTCTTATGGCACGTCACATCTCACATACTTTTGAGCAATAAATCAGTCTTATCAGATGGTTGCCCTGGTAACTGAGCCATTTCAGGGGGGAAGGGTCCATAGACCCTCACAGATTGTTTGTTGAATGAGAGGGTTTGCTGGATTATTCATTAAATATAATGAATAAATGTGTGTCTGATTGGTCCAAATTCTACAACTGTATAAACAAATTAAATTTCACATATTTGTTCTGTTCATCAGTTATTTCAACAGATAGTAGTTAAGTCTGTGTACCTTAGGATAATTCGTTTTTGATTTAATATTGAAATCTGAAAAATGAAAAAAAAAAACTGCACTTTTTCATTTTTCATTTGTTCAAACAAAATATTTCGTTTTTACGTTCAGGGTCAGAAAACGGATAAACTACTTGAATATTCGATTCGAACACCCCTCTCCGCTGATTGGTCAACCAAACATTACAACATAATAATAGTCCTTAAAAATAATAATAATAATAATAATAATAATAATAATAATAATAATAGTCATCCGCTTCTACAGATTCTTAACATGTTTATTTCTACTACGTTTTATCTCTTTCTCTTCATCAAACAGCCAGATTAACCAATGGCTTGACACAAACCGTACCAAGGCAGAGCCTTTCAGTCCTCTGGCACACCGCCTGTTTTATTATAGTTGTCCACGTATCAGAATCTGTGTGGCAAAGCTGCGCGACATACTGCAGCATGGGGAAAATGTAATGTAGTGAAGCACAGACCAGTATCAATGTATGTGAACCTGAACCTACACAGGAGTCATAACTTTTGTTTTAGACAATACGCAATGTTTGGACAATGGATGAACCTAAATAATATGACAGATTACCTTCACAGCACATCTATTAGCTATTTTTCTATTTTGAGTTTTATTCATAGAGCACTTTATAGGAAATCATATGCTGTTATCCTACTGGCATGGGACTATTTGTTCCTCAGAAAGCTGTTTTAGTGAAATGTGAATTTGACGTCATGATTTGAAGGTGAAATTGTTTAAGTTATAATAACATATCCAAACCAGAGGGTGACACGGGAGTGGATTTTCAAACCTCTCCCGTCCCACTCCCACTCCCACAAAAAAAAAAAAAAAAAAAAAATCCCGATCCGTCCCAATCCCACAAAAAAATTGGGGGAAAATCCCACCCCAGTCCCAGAATATTGACTCCTATTCCCTCCCACTCAGTTGTTGTGTGTTTTTTTTTTTTTTTTTTGGCCAGAATATGTTACAATAAAATACAGTACAGATCACAGCATGCCAGTCTTAGTTGAATAAAAATCCAAAATGTAGTTTGTTATTTTATTGATCTGAAAGCCAGCTTAAACAATGCACAGTGTACATTGCTCTCACATAAAATTGCATGTAAATCATCCATGCTAAAACACGTTTTTTATTTGATTTATTTATTTTTCATTTGAAAGTAGATATTTCACTCTCTATAGATATATTTTTCATACACAGAGTTTCAAAGTTTCTCGCTCAAGTTCACAGAGACCTATAGATGGCAGAAAGTGCATCCTGTTTGCTTTAATTATTTTACAGAAGTGAACGTTTCGTTGTTATTCTGAGTGCACACTGATTTTCACGTTTTAACTTTTGTATGTCATATTTAATGTAAAATTCTTACATCAAATAAATTACAATAATATGTAGCAAAATTAGCTTAAAAGGGAATATTTATTATTAATTATAACTGGTTATTTATCAATTCTAGGAAAGATTATTTTCCTGGCCAAGGAACAATGGCCTTCCTACTTGTACAGTGCTAGCAGTATTTTAGCATGTAGCAAGGAGCAGTATTCAGTGACTTCGAATCGTGAGCATAACAGAGAGACAATCAATTGCAAATATAAGGGATTTAATAAACGAAACTATAGCTAACATACAACTAAACTAAGCAAAACATATATATACAGAATGAAGGAGAGTAAGAAAAAGAGAGAGAAGAGCAAAAGAATAGCAGTATTTCACATCAATTAACCGCAACCCAAATGAGAATCATCAGAGTATTACAATTCACCTTAAAAAGGGGTTCAAACTTAACACGCATCTAAATAGTTGTAAACGTTTATTTGCATTAGTTTTGTTGCTGAATGAGAGTCTTGATGCGGTAGACAAAAGGTTCTTGATGATTTCTTTAGGAGTGAGCTGAAGATTTTCCTCTAGTTCTTCTAAAGATAGGAAGGTCCACAGCAAGTCCACAAAGTTACTTGAAGCTAAAACTGACAGAAGGTTAACTCAAAGAGGAGAGTTTGGGAGCGTGTCCGTCCCAAGAAGAAGAGTTTTGAACACCGATTAGTCTTGAGTTCAGAACTTTTGATAGTTTGTAGCCGTGCCCACTTTTTGGGTGGAGTGGCCAATCAGAGGCATTAATTTTTAGTGGGAGAAACTTTCTTTGTCTCCGTTTATGGCCCATTTGCATTTTTATTGCCGGAGTTTTATTACCAGAGTTGGTGCCTTCACTTCTTTTTTTACTTCAAAACATAGTAAAAATTATATGATGCATTTCACGATCATATAGTGTACCTCATTGTTCGAGGAATAAAAAGATAATTTTGATACCAAGAAAGTAACCTATAGAAGATATTAAAGTGCATATTGCAGGTTAAAAAAAATTCAAATGAATATATAACCATGTATGAAAAAACCACATGAACCGTTAATGCAGGATTTGAAAATGTTTTACAACACGCGAGGGTACAAATTTAGATAAAAAAATGAGGCTTTCCTTGACAGTTCTCAAAAACCACTTTTTTTCAACATCGTGTCATATTACGTCACATAATGGGAGTCGTGTGCCGCACTCTGCTTTGAGCGCGAGCGAGTCAGTGTGTTTTGGGTAGTTATTTTTATTTTAATTTATCATTGTCATGGTAAATTATTGTGTTTGTGGAGGTTGCACAAACTCCAGCCTGTCAGGACATCGAGTCCACAGGTTTCCTAACAAGAAATAGGACGGTATCTTCCGGGCCTCGGTGCGTTAGTGCAGCTGAAGAGACTGGACTTCACTAATGCATCTGCTTCAAACACCGCGGTGGTGTGTACCTTAACAGATGTGATGGAGGCCAAGTGGAAAAGCATGGTCAGCAGTAAATGTGATCTAAACTTGTGTTTGCTTCTCCCAGCATATGCCGTCTGAGAGAGGAATACTGCAGGTCACCACAGGCTCCACAAGAAGACAGCACTGTCATGTCCACTACACCTGCTCCTCTTTCCAGATCCCTCCAGTCAGAGGATCAACATGATGAGGCTGTTGGTGTATCTCTAGCACAGCCTTCATCATTTAACACACTTTAACAACACATTAGTGTGATACCCAGACTGAAAGATTGTTAAATGTTTTTAAATGGGTCAGATGGTTTTTCTTTTGGTAGTATATGTTTGGTACATCTACATATATATATTAACAGTTGAAATGTTGTGTTTTGAGTTGTGTATTAACAGTGCTATGAAATAATATTTATGATTTAGTGCTGTATAAATAAAACTGAATTGAATTAACCATAAATGCAGATCTGCTTGATTGTGATTTATTTTTTATTGATTGTCAACAAAATGGGGCCATTCAAAACCTTTATAAAGTCCTCCTTCCTCTGTAAACTATCTTCTAATGGCTGACACAACACATGCAGGTAAGGGCTGCCAAGAACACCATAGGCCCAGCGGATAACTTGTCTGTATCATTATTGATTGTGTTATACCAATGGCATCAAAAAGTGTTACTTATAGGTAGTCATGCCCTAAATAGAGTTAACTTGTAATTGAGAATCAAAATTATTCAGACTGTTTTAATATTAAAATCTTTAACAATGTATTTATACATGTATACAAGTATTTAGCTTTGAGTAATAAATTATTTCTGCCCTAAAACATGTGTCTGCTGGCCTGGAGAGGTCTATGCTTTCCTCGCATTTCCCACACAAGCACCTATGAATCAAAAACGGGTTTATCTCTCTCTCCTGCGGTGATAAGAAACCACTATCACGTAACGTTAGTGTCGGATATTAACGAGTGTGACACGCCTTTACATTAGCTAACGATGTGTATATCTGTAAGATAACACTGATCTCTCACCAAACACCTGCCCTGTTCTCCTCACATCAACTCAATTTGTCTTCTCTGACTGTTGTTCTGTCTAATCCTGGCCTGTCCTGCTCTCCTGGCTGCATAGCAGGCTCATCATTTTATATGTGGTCCGTCATACGAGTGTAAATACACATTTAACATTTCCTCAGCGTCCGAACTGTCATTGCGATCCATTGTTTTCCTTTGGTTTAAATGGACCACTCTCCCTTTTGATGCGTCACTTCCGGTTTTGGCGCGTTTCAGACACGGAAGTAAAATTCTCTCACAAAAACGACTCCAGAAGCCTTAATAGCGTATTTTAAAGTATATTTTAAAGAAAATCTAGTTCCTACAGTATTTTTCTATACATCGATTCACTGGAGTCTCTAACCTGCAATATGCCCTTTAAAGCAGAGATACACTTGAATATAGGCGTTTAGAGTCTAACTAATACAAGTAAAGGGTTGTAACTAGGTTAATATAATAGGGGAATATACATACAACATGGCATGGGGAGGTCATTCAATCCTTTTCGGAATGTGTTTGAAGTTTGATAGGGAGACCAGAGAGGTGACCTGCTTAGCGTCTTTTGATAGTGGGGAAAAACCATTGGCAATTTAGCACCTATATAAATGTAAATGGGGAGGCCAGGTCAGTAATTTATATGCAGATGTCAAAGGCTATAAGGATCTCTTAAAACCAAGTGTAATTAACCATCAATGAGCTTATGCAGACGCTACAAATATGACAATATGCTTTTACCAATTAAATCAGTATTCAGTGATATAGAACCTGTGTCTGAAGATGTATTTAGATGTATTTAAAGTTTAATGCTGATCAGATGGATGTACGTATATTTACATAGCAGTTTCACTCTGCCCACTTGTAGAGATTGAATATTCAAAAAGTTTATCAATTTTCTGTTCCTGAACGTAAAAACGAAAAATGAAGCCAAATTGTTGATTTTTCGTTTTGTTCGAACAAATGAAAAACTAAAAATGTGCCTTTTTTTTCTTTTTTTTTTCATTTTTCAGATTTCAATATTAAATCAAAAAAAAAATTTTACGAAGGTTCACGGACCTAGTTACTTTGACAATCGCATTGGGCTTTACATTAAAAGTTAGGTAAACACTACTTTAAATGCTCTCAATAACAAAATTAAACTTCCAACATGAGAAAAAATGTAACATTAAGCCTAACTATGCTATGATAGCCATTTCCAGGTTACTGCACATAAGTTACCAAGGCCACTTGTCTAAATGTCTTGATAGGAGGCTATTGTGACATGATATTGCTTATACATTGTTAAATATAAAAGGATATATTTCTTTATTAATCTTAATTTAAATTAAGTGAATTTACCAGGAATTATGAATAAAGCCTCTAATATTCAATCGTTCTCGCACTGCTCCACTCAGCTGGATTTCAGATTTGAACGTATTCCCATAATGCCACACTACAGCAGGAAAAGCAGGAGCTACAGTGACTACACCTTCTTCTTGTAAATTAATTACAGTTGACATGCAAATATACTGTTAACAACTGTAAACCCATAATGCTTTGCGAATTACTGCTTCATCGTGTAAAATGTTTAAACAGTAAATATTCTGCTAAATTTTGCTGTAGAAACTACAACAATTTTTTACAGTGCAATTGTAACTGCTAATGGGTTTAAAAAATTAAAATATTTTCAATTGTAAATGCACTGGGGGATTAATAATAGAATGAAGGGGATAGTTGTATTAAATACAATTTAATTTTATTATTATTATAGCAAATCTATGACACTTATTGTCTTCTCACTTCTAAAACAGTGTGTTCACAGAGAAGGATTCAATCATTCATATGCTATAAAATGGACAATTTTATTTTATTTTTTTAAGATGAAAAAGAGCTTGTTTTATCAAAGGCAACAATTAACACTGTATCTCATATCAAAGCAAGGTTGTTTTTCAATGACACGTGTGTGTTTCATAAGGTTTCAAAGTTGTGTCCCCACTTTTTGTCAACACCATCAGACATCCATTAAAATGTAAAAAATCAGGGTATATCAGTAGCAGCTGTCACTCTAAACGACCCCCTTGCCACATTCTACCTCTGCAGAATACATCAATGTCAGACGGGCTCTGGTAAGTTTTATAGTTTTAGAATATTTTAAATCCTAATTTTAATATTTCCTGTGTCAGAACCATGATATGTCGTGGAAGTCGTGGCCTAATGGTTAGAGAGTCGGACTCGTAATCGAAAGGTTGCGAGTTCGAGCCCCCGGCCGGCAGGGATTGTAGGTGGGGGGAGGGAATGTCCAGCGCTCTCTCCACCCTCAATACCACGACTGAGGTGCCCTTGAGCAAGGCACCGAACCCCCAATTGCTCCCCGGGCTGCCCACTGCTCCGGGTGTGTGTTCACGGTGTGTGTGTGTGTGTGTGTGTGTGCATTTGTTCACTACTCACTGCTGTGTGTGTGCACTTGGATGGGTTAAACGCAGAGCACCAATTTCGAGTATGGGTCACCATACTTGACAATACGTCACGACTAAAAAAAAAAATATGTCAGCACCTTCCAATTTCTGAGGAAATTATTTGAAATATTTAGAACCCCTGAAGCAGGTTCTATTAGCATCTTGCATCAACAGATAAAACAAAATGGCTACTACATGAACTCCATTTGTTTTGTGAAAGAAATGTCAACACTGACGGGCCACTGACGGAGTTGACATTCAACATGAAGTCATCATATATTTGTGGTTTTCAAGTGAGTTTTAATCATATTAATTATAATATAGTGCTTAATTTTTCTAATAATGTATAAATATTAAATGTGTGACCTGACAGCATATTTTGCTTTTGTGGATTGATAGCCATCACTTCTAGCAGAGTTAGTTAGGGTTGAGGGAACATAAGATTCAGGGAACATAAGGCTGAGGAAACTCATAAAACTGGATAAAACATATATACATAATAAAGTTAATATTGTGATTATATGTGTTCTGATAATTGTTGGATAATTTGTTAAGATGTTTAAAAGTGAATATTAAGATCCCGGTGAATGTAAATGGATAGAGATAACAACTAATTGTTTTATTTGTTCATATAACTGTTTTTAAAAGTTACCATAGCAGATGCACAGCAGACATACTGTTCTGAAATTAGAAAATAGATAATTTGTGTTCCAAAGATATATCAAAATACATAAATATCTTTTACAAACAATAACATACTCACTGTTTTGTTGTTTTTGTTTTAATACAGTAACTGATTGATTCAATGCATTAGTTAAAATGACTACAAATTCAGGTTTTTGTCACCATCAGATCTGTCACCTCCATCAGACGAATATTTTGTTAATATTTAATTATTATATTTTATATTTGTTGAGGAATTGTTGGTCACATGAAAGTATAATCTGTCTGCTAACATGAGAATGTGTTTTGAAATATTAAAAACATCTTGATTGCTGTTAAAAATAAAGTTGACATTATATTACACAGTCCAAGGTAAAAGCACATTTTGATAAAAACAGAAAAGTTGGAAGATTGCATCAAAACATAGCTCAGTAGCTTAGTACATATAAGATACATCAATGTAGTTCAATTTGTCTGAGTACAAGGTTTATTATTATTATTATTATTATTACTATTGTTCAAAGTTGCACCCTGTTCTGGGTACTTCAATATATGTGACATGAAATAAGGGTTAGCACAAAATTAATATAAATGTAATCCAAAAGTAGTCAGATTACGTTACCAAAAATGTGTAATTTCTTATGTTTTCTTCCTCACAAAGCATGGATTTCATGAATTTTAGCAGCAAATGTTTCATAAGTTGTGTCTGCCACGGATTCTTGTACAAGCAAGAGCAGCAGACCTTCTCTCAATATTGTCCTCAAGCCAGTGACAAGTCATTCCAAAATAGCTTCTGTTGTGCGATGACCATAAATCAGCACTTGTACATACTGATTGCACTGTGTCAAGTTTTGCTTTCAGATCATCCTTCATCCGATCATATGCTGCTTCAAGTCTCGCAACAAAAGTCTTCCTACTCATGACCCTTTTCCCTCCACTTAATGTTTCAATCAACTTCCTGAATGCTGTTTGTTCAAGAACTGAAAATGACTGTACATCCTCCACATAAACTTAAAAACCAAGGAATTCATTTTTGACTGTGACGTGTAATGCATACCCATGTTTGTATGCTCCAGTTTAGCTTGTTTAGGCTCAGAGGGTCCTTTATTTTGAACATCTCTGGAAGTGCTTTTTCCTGACACAGATGGCTCATCCAGGTTTGCACTCCTCCTGTACTGCAAAGCATGCTTCCTCTGTAGGATACAGAAAATGCATTTAATAAATCTTACTTTATCAAAACACAAGAATATTACTGAATATTATTCATCTGTTACTGAGTGACACTTAATGGGTAATAAAACATATGTTTTATTAAAAAATGTTAAGCTATTCAGGTTTTCCATCTAGGTTTAAAGTATTTTTGTCTAGACTCCTGGAAAAATTAATTAGTGAAGGTCACTGGATATGATAAAGACATTTCACAGCTACATCAGCATTGTTTAGTAACTTACATAATTATTTCTCACGAGATGGCACAGCCTAATCAATTATCTAATCATTGATTCAAAATTTTTTTTTTGGACTCCTTAGACCTAAAATATTTAATTTTAAAGTTAAATATTTAAAGTACCCCCTGAAGTTTGAAGTTATTTCATTCTAACAACACTGAACAGTTGATGGTCAGACACATGTAAGCAAATAAACAAATGATGGAATCTGATTGTTTTTGATTGTTTTAAAATAATTTAATGATTTAATTGATTATTAGCTTTTCAGCAACTCAAATGAAGCAGAAATTGTCCATTGAAAGACACTGGAAGCTCTAAAATAATTGTAATAAAATAAGTCAAAAAAAAAAAATTGTAATAAAAAATTGTCTAAAATAACAGCCCTGATTTTAGCCTGTGAGGCAGGGTACTGCCCTGGGAAGATCTCCCAGGCTGTTAAATACACGGATTAAAAGCGAAATGTTTTCATTTCGGTTCGTTCTTAGCAACAAAATAAATAAAAAATTAATCCAGGTTCCATATGCAGAGCAAAATAAGAACGGTACAGCATTTAGAAAGACTTCTTATGAAGCTATTATTCTTGAAGTTTCAAACTGCTAAAACTTTCTTTGCAGTTTCGTATTATGCCTATACTGTATGACCAAAATTTTTATGTTTCAGCTGTTTAATTGCGCCGGTGCCTCACGCGCACACTCTATAGCCAACTGTATTCATTGGAAACTGCGCAGCTGTTCACGTGCCGTTTGGCATGAGCTGTGAGTCCACTGTGGCATATTTTGCTCATTTATGATTTTTTCCTTAGATACTGGAACACGTGTGAGCTACAAAGCCTATTTTACCTAATAAATAATAGTTTAGCTTCATATAGGCTACATCGCGAATATGCACATTTGGATTTGTCCCTAATGAGAGAGGTAAGCCCGGGGCCTACCTTACGTTTCGCTTTAAATTATTATTATTATTATTATTTGGCTTGATTATAGCTAAGCCTATATTATTAGCTTACTGCAATTATATTTATCCATTAGAATTAGCTATATTTTTAAGTCTTGTTCTGTTCTGCTAATTTAGCCTAATGGATTTGTTGTAAAGTGAGGGGAACTAAAATATATATAGTGTTTATAATGTTGGTACATTATAACATTATTAGGCCTGTCATTATTATTTCTGAATGTGATAAAATGCGACTTATACATTTTATTTTCCTCTCAGAATCGTATTTTATTTTTAGCGTGTTTTTAAAAACATGCAGCAAATTAAAATAGGCGATTAATCGGTTAAAATTTGTTACTGTGGGTTATTCACATTACAGTTCTTATGCTTGCAAGGCTTCCCAGATAGCAACGAAGTCTGGGCCAAATCTGTTTTACACTCGGTTAGTATTGTCTGCGTTTATCGCTCTCCTAGTGATAGCACTTTACGGAGCCATTTCCAGTCATAGTTTCTAGTCTAGTCTTGCATTCTCGCCTGTGTTTCTTGGATTAACCCTTTGCCTTGCCGTTTGGACTCTGTTTGTACCTTGCTTGGACTATTGCTCATGATATTGGACTACCCCTCTTCTCAAGCCCTCTGGATATTGTTCGCCACTCAAAGACTCACACTTGCCCTAAGATTACTCTTTGCCTTGCCTGTGTTATACCTGTTTGCTGATGTTTTGACCCTGCCTGTGTTTTTGACCACGTCTTGGAATAAAGTTTACAAATGGATCTGCATGTCTCACGTCTCATTCGCCCTGTAACAGAACCCATGCAATCGTTGATAAACTTTTGGCCAATTAATCTAGGCTATATGTAATTCAATTGTATATACAGTATATTTTATTTACAAGGTTCGTGTTTATCCCAATTTTTTAGTTGCATCTGAAAATTACTTTAAGAAACAAAAAGCTCCATTTAAAAAAATCTAATTATATTTGTTTCATGGTAACATGCAAACAAGGTAACTCTTCAGATACGATACAAGATACAAGTTCATTTATTGTAGCTATTTAACATGCACTGTAAACATTTTCACCCGTTTCAACTTAAAAACTCCTTGAATTTCAATACTTCAAGACTTTAAAAACTGAACCTGGATCTAGTATAAAAAAAGTTGAAATTGCTAAAATTATTTCTATAAAGTAATTTAAAACATATGTTGTCTTGAGTTTTTCATTATTTTTTTATAGTGTGACAACGAGTTGTATTCGTTTTCCATTTCAGACAACAAGTATAATTTTTTTTTTTTGACAATAAAGTGGCTAAAATATAAGCAGGAAAATATTTATTTAGTAATTTTTTATTAAAAACCGCCAGATACAAATACTACTAACATATTAATATAAATGCATTTTCAAAAGTTAAAGTGAAAAGTGTCTTCAAAAGTACAGACATCGGTGGGCAACAGAGTTCCTTGGGGAATGTAGGAATTTGTTTACCCTTTCCTTTATGCGCTTGCTGTCAGCGCTGGTCATGTGAGGAAACGTCTCAGGTTACGTATGTAACCATGGTTCCCTGAAGGGAACGAGACGCTTTGGGAACGCCTTCAGCGTGACCATGCTCTGAATATCAGGTGTAATCAGTCCGAAGGAGGACGAGGCGTCATGGGCGGGGTGACGTCACGACCAGGAAGTATATAAGCACGTGCGGCGGATGCCGGAAGTGTGGCTAAGGGACGCAGCATCTCGTTCCCTTCAGGGAACCATGGTTACATACGTAACCTGAGACGTTCCCTTCCAGGAACTTCGAGCTGCGTCCAGAGACGCTTTGGGAACGAGATACCAACGCCGCCAGACTGACAAGTCCATGCCTGGTGTCAGGACAATAGGACGGACGAGCCTGGAGTGGCTCGGATGTCGAGGTTATAGAACCTGGCAAAAGTCAGGGGCGTGGACCGCCCAGCAGCGTTGCAGATGTCCTGAACCGGGACACCTGCCCAGAAGGCCTTGGAGGCCGCCACACCTCGGGTCGAGTGCGCTCTGACTCCCAGTGGCCCTCGGCCCCTGTCTCGACAGGACGTCTGCTCCCACATTGAGATGCCCAGGAATGTGCATAGCTCTCAGTGATAGGAGCTTGCCCTGGGACCACACAAGGATCTGGTGTGCCAGCTTGTACAAGGGGCGCGAACGCAGAGCTCCTTGGTGATTGATGTAAGAGACCACTGCCGTGCTGTCGGTGCGGACCAGCACGTGGTGATCTCTCAGGTCTGGGAGGAAGTGCTTGAGTGCACGGAGCACAGCTAGGATCTCTAGCCAGTTGATATGCTACGTCTCTAGCCAGTTGATATGCTACCACTCCACAGACCACGGGCAGGGTGGCCACTCATGATCGCACCCCAACCGGTGAGGGAGGCGTCCGTCGCAAGCGAGACGCGGCGACAAGGAGCTCCCAGCACCGGGCCCTGAGACAAGAACCAAGGGTTCCTCCACATATCTAAGGCATGAATACAGTGGCGTGACACTTTGACAGCGCGGAGCGGGTTTCCCCTCAGGGACACCCCCTGGTCTTGAGCCACCACTGTAGGGGTCTCGTGTACAGCAGGCCGAACGGAATCACGTTGGACGCATAAGCCCAAGCAGCCTCTGCCACTGCTTGACAGTGAGTGACTGGCCCTCTCGCACTCTACTGACTGCCGTGAGGATTGACTCGATCCGAGTAGGGGACAACCGAGCCTGCATCGTGGTCGAATCCCACACCACGCCTAGATAAGTGGTTCTCTGAGCTGGAGAATGCGCACTTTTCCTGGCGTTTAGTCTTAACCCCAAGTCTTTCATGTGAGCGAGAACGACATGTCGATGCCGAATCGCCAACCGCTCTGATCGAGCAAGGATCAACCAATCGTCGATATAATTGAGTATGCGGATGCCCTGCAGTCGCAACGGGACCAGTGCCGCATCCACACACTTGGTGAAAGTGCGGGGTGAGAGTGCTAGGCCGAAGGGAAGAACCCAATACTGGTACGCTTTGCCCCCGAAAGCGAACCTCAGGAACTTGCTGTGAGAAGGAAGGATGGAGACATGGAAATAGGCGTCTTTGAGGTCTATCATGACAAACCAGTCCTCGGACCTTCCTCAGCAAAGTAACGACTTCTTGTTCCAGCACCAGAGCCTGCAACCCCGAATGATGACCCACCGAACTGAATGCGATATCCATTCGCTATGGTATGCAGGACCCAACGAGACCCGCCGGAACGCCCCCGCTTGCTTACGAGCCTCCTGAAACCTGTCGACGACGGAATGGACAGCATCGCCGAATAGGCCAGAAGGCTGAAGCGGGGCATCCAGGAGGCAGACCCTGTCTGTAGGACTCATATCAGACAGGGTCAGCCACAAGTGCCTCTCTGTTGCCACCATGGCTGCCATGGAGCGGCCGATGGCGCGGGCGAGAGCGAGATCGGCGGTCCTCCTGAGCTCGGAGATATCATCAGCTCTAATATCCCGCTCTCGTCTAGCTCTCTCAGCAGTTCAGCCCAGTACGCCTGCAACACTGCCATAGTGTCCAGACACGCCCCAGTCTGACCTGCTGCCACATACCCCCAGCCCACTAAGGATGAAGTAGTGCGCAGCGGCTTAGTGGGCAGAGCAGAAGCCTTCAAAGACGATGCCGCGGAGGAAGACAGATAGCTCGCAAGCATCTGTTCGACCGGCGGCATCGCCCTGTACCCGCGCTCATTCAATTCCCTAACGTTGCCATAATAGTCAGCGGAGGGAATGAATGGCCGGGACGAAAAGGGTTTTCCCCACGATCTCGACACCTCGGTGTGGAGATCGGGAAAAAATGGAAGGCTCTTGTGTAGAGGTGGCGGCCGCGAGCAAAGAAAACGCTCATCCAGGCGACTGCACTGCGGCTCAGATGTTCTCTCGGGCGGCCAACTAATATGGAGCTTGGCCACTGCCCGAGTAACCACCTCTAAAAGCTCCTCATATTGGGGCGACAGAGCCGGCGAAACCTCGTCAACGCTCGTCACGTCAACCTCCTCGGAGGAAGAGAGACGAAGCGTTGAGCCCTCGTCTCGGGGGGAAGAGACCGCTTCCGCACTGAGAGACGGAGTGCCAGATCTGGCGGATACGGGAGGAGAAAAGGACATGCCCGTCTCACTCTCACCAGCCAGATCAGCCTGCGAGCCCCACGAGTGCAGCCGCCGCTCTGCCTTGGCAGAAGCGGGACCAGCACCGCTTGGAGAGCTCGTGAAGGCTCCCTCCTCAAAGAGAGCCCTCCGGGTGCGGAGAGAATGCAGCGACAGCCGCTCGCAATGCGGCCAATCGGGTCCCTTGAGAGCCGATGCCGCATGCTCCGCACCCAGGCAGACCACGCACAGATCGTGTGTGTCCCCACTCGTAATATGATGAACACACAATCTGAAACGCGATCTGGAATCGCCCTTGGCCTTAAACTTGGATTTAGGCATCTTTTTAATTGTTTGCAAGACAGACAACACCAAATAAGACTGACACACACAGAGCGCTTTGCTGAATGACAAAAAGCTGACGCCGGCTCCGCCTCTGCTTATATACTTCCTGGTCATGACGTCACCCCGCCCGTGACGCCTCGCCCTCCTTCGGACTGATTACACCTGATATTCAGAGCATGGTCACGCTGAAGGCGTTCCCAAAGCGTCTCTGGACGCAGCTCGAAGTTCCTGGAAGGGAACTCTGGGAGACAGTGTTTGTTACAAACTGTCTTAGGTTCATGGGCAATGCAAGTTTGCCTCTCTAACCATCCCGGTTAGTTGTGGATGCCCATTCTGCATAGCACTGTTCTGGCACAACAGCGTGGAGCAACAAGCAACCATACCGACCCGGCCGTCCCCGACTCTGCATCATTAGTATGTTAAGATACTTTGGAGTGGGAGGGGACAATTGGAGATCAGGATGGCAACTTCCAGGTGGAGTAGGTTTCAGATCCACAGAGGTGACGGAGGGCGTAGTTTGCCTCCTGTCTGCACCTACAATCAGGTTAGGAGTCAGAATCATACAGTATGCTACGGGAGTGCGGAAAAAATCTATCTGTATTCTTTGGGCTTCCGTAGCTGTTGTTTGCGCCTCTCTCAGCTGCATCACAACGGTCGCGTGGGTCTGGACAAGCTGCTTGTGAGTGGTGTTTAAATCAGCAAGGGCTATATGCTTTGCACTTGCACATTTCTGTTTGCATGCATGCAGCTCCTTCCTCAGTGCTTCAGTTTCGCTGGGATGTGCCACCTTGCAGAGATTTAGCTGCTTTTTCAGCGCTTCAATCTCAGAGCGCTGCCTTGCCAGCTAAGGCCTCAAATTTTCCACAACAGTCTGTCTTGCTTGGTGTCCAGTACTTGGGACTGTCACTGAACTAAACAGGACATCGACCAATTGGGAGAAACACAATATATTATTAATACTTCCACGTTGTTTCGCATTTTACTCAAGTAAATTTGAAAATGAATAGGCCTACTTATAATTTTAATTGAGTAATATTTTATTGGGGTATCTGTACTTTTACTCAAGTACTTGATTTGTGGGCCACAACCTGATTATTATAGTGACTATTTGCGTATAACTATTCAGTAGTAGTTATTTCATAGTTATTTTTCTTGAACCTTAACTAGTAGATAATTAATAGTAGTTCTTCAGGCGGTATGACAGAATATATTAGTTATATATATTCTGTCTGACTAGTAATATATATAATATATATATATATATTATATATATATAATATATATTCTGTATATATTATATATATATAATATATATTATATATATATAATATATATTCTGTCTGACTACGCTCCATCTGACTAGTAAGTCAATTCTCAAATGACTTTTGTTCTACCCACTTAAATGATAGAAGTACCCGCATTGTCCAATCTATACAGACTGTGTCTGTCCCCCGAATAGCGAGGTCAAAATATAAATTTAATGCAGGATCTAGAAAAAATCTGATCGTGATTAAACCAGAAAAACACAAAATAAATGAACAAAAACAATTTTTGAAGCTTGGGCTCCTAAATATTAGATCACTCGCACCCAAAGCAGTTATTGTAAATGAAATGATCACAGATAATAATTTTGATGTACTCTGCCTGACTGAAACCTGGCTGAAACCAAATGAATATTTTGGTCTAAATGAGTCTACTCCACCGAGCTACTGTTATAAACATGAGCCCCGTCAGACTGGCCGTGGCGGCGATGTGGCAACAATATATAGTGATATTCTCAATGTTACTCAGAAAACAGGATACAGGAGGTTTAAGTCATTCGAAATACTTCTGCTTAATGTTACACTGTTAGATATGCAAAATAAATCTCTCTTATCTCTTGCTCTGGCTACTGTGTATAGACCACCAGGGCCATATACAGATTTCCTAAAAGAATTTGCAGATTTCCTCTCAGATCTATTGGTTAATGTTGATAAACTGCTAATTGTTGGAGATTTTAACATTCACGTTGATAATACAAATGATGTGCTAGGACTTGCGTTTACTGACCTAATAAACTCTTTTGGAGTCAAGCAAAACGTCACCGGGCCCACTCATCGTTTTAATCATACGCTAGATTTAATTATATCGCATGGACTTGATCTTACCGATATAGATATCATACCTCAAAGTGATGATGTTACTGATCATTTCCTTGTATCGTGCATGCTGCGTATTACTGATATTAATTATATGGCTCCGCGTTATCGTCTGGGCAGAACTATTGTTCCAGCCACCAAAGACAGATTCACAAATAACCTGCCTAATTTATCTCAACTGCTCTGTGTACCCATAAATACACATGAACTAGACGAAATAACTAGCAACATGGGCACTATCTTCTCTAATACATTAGAAGCTGTTGCCCCCCTCAAATTGAAAAAGGTTAGAGAAAAATGTACTGCGCCATGGTACAACAGTTATACCCATTCTCTCAAGAAAGAAACTCGTATTCTTGAGCGCAAATGGAGAAAAACTAACTTGGAAGTTTTTAGAATTGCGTGGAAAAACAGTATGTCCAGCTATAGACAGGCTCTAAAAGCTGCCAGGGTAGAGCATATCCGCAAACTCATAGATAATAACCAAAACAATCCAAGGTTCTTATTTAGCACAGTGGCTAGATTAACAAATAAACAGACACCGCCCGATCTAAATATTCCCTCACAATTTAATAGTAATGATTTTATGAATTTCTTTACTGATAAAATAGATAACATCAGAAATACAATAACAAATGTAGATTCTACTGCGTCTAGTATTTCAGCTTCATTCATCGCACCCAAAGAAAAACTGCAGTGCTTTACAACTATAGGACAGGAAGAGCTAAATAAACTTATCAGTGCATCTAAACCAACAACGTGTTTATTAGATCCTATACCCACTAAACTACTGAAAGAGTTGTTGCCCGTAGCAGAAGAACCGCTTCTCAATATTATTAACTCATCGTTAGCCTTAGGTCACGTCCCAAAACCATTCAAGCTGGCGGTTATTAAGCCTCTTATTAAGAAACCACAACTAGATTCTAATGAACTGGCAAATTACAGACCCATTTCAAATCTTCCGTTTATGTCAAAAATTTTAGAAAAAGTTGTGTCTGCTCAATTGTGCTCCTTCTTGCAAAAAAATGATCTCTATGAAGAATTTCAGTCAGGTTTCAGGCCTCACCATAGCACAGAAACTGCACTTGTTAAAATTACAAATGACTTGCTTCTTGCTTCAGATCAAGGCTGCACCTCATTGCTAGTATTACTTGATCTTAGTGCTGCGTTTGACACTATAGACCATGATATACTCATAGATCGACTACAAAACCATATTGGTATTCAAGGGCAGGCTTTAAGGTGGTTTAAATCATACCTGTCCGATCGCTACCACTTTGTTCATTTAAATGGAGAGTCATCACAATTATCACCAGTAAAGTATGGAGTACCACAAGGATCAGTCCTAGGTCCTCTTCTATTTTCAATATACATGTTGCCTCTTGGTAATATTATTAGAAAATACGGGATTAGTTTTCATTGCTATGCTGATGATACTCAACTATATATCTCAACAAAACCAGGTGAAACTTCTAAACTATCTAAGGTAATAGATTGTGTAAAAAATTTAAAAGATTGGATGACCAATAATTTCCTCCTATTAAATTCAGATAAGACAGAGATATTACTTATTGGACCAAAAAACAATACACAGAATCTCTTGGATTACAATTTACAACTAGACGGATGCACTGTCACATCCTCTAAAGTCAAAAATCTGGGTGTTATATTAGACAGCAACTTGTCCTTTAAAAATCATATTTCCCATGTTACAAAAACAGCATTCTTCCATCTTAGAAACATTGCCAAGCTTCGAAACATGCTACCTGTTTCTGATGCAGAAAAGCTAGTCCATGCATTCATGACCTCTAGACTGGACTATTGTAATGCACTGCTAGCTGGTTGTCCTGCATCTTCAATAAACAAGCTACAGATAGTCCAAAATGCAGCGGCTAGAGTTCTTACCAGATCAAGAAAATATGATCATATTACCCCAATTTTACAGTCTCTGCACTGGCTACCTATTCAGTTCCGTATCATTTACAAAATATTATTACTTGCCTATAAGGCCCTAAATGGTTTAGCTCCTGCGTACCTAACTTGTCTTCTACCACGCTACAATCCAACCCGCTCCTTAAGGTCGCAAAACTCTGGACTTTTGGTAGTGCCTAGGATAGCAAAGTCCACTAAAGGAGGTAGAGCTTTTTCACATTTGGCTCCTAAACTTTGGAATAGCCTTCCTGATAACGTTCGGGGTTCAGACACACTCTCTATGTTTAAATCTAGATTAAAGACACATCTCTTTAGCCAAGCATTCACATAATGCATTTTATAATCTTGTACTGCAGTTATATCTGATCAAATGTACATTATTATTATTCTTTAGCTTGGGATGAACAAATCATTTTTTTTTTTTTTTTTTTTTTTTTTTTTGCTTAGATGGAACAGCAGCTACGCTAATTATGTTTCTATTTGTCTCTGTTTCTGCCACGGGATTAACATCCCGTGGTAATTAGGAATGACAGAAGCTTCAGTCTGGATCCAACCCCTAAATGATCTGAGATGACCGAACACCTGAGAAAAGATAATGCCAACCCCTCAGAGGACCTAAGAGGATGCCAACGCTCAGACAACATACAGAATTACCAAATGACCACTGGAACTAGTTGAGACCTTACAATCTGACTCTGCTGCAGTTAAATTGAACTGCTGGTTTGTTGGCCAGAGGATTTTGATTTTGATATTGTGCAGTTGCTTTGACACAATTTACATTGTTAAAAGCGCTATATAAATAAAGGTGACTTGACTTGACTTGACTTATTGATTAGCTAACTGTTACTTAACAATCATAAAATTGTATTACATACTGATTAGTTAACACATCTTCCTTAGTAGTTAACAGTAGTGAGTTAAGTGTTAATGAATAATTATCTGATAGTTCTTCAATAATTCCTTATTAGTTATGCAGTAAGTAAGAAACAGTATTCTAAAGTGTTACCAATCATTTTGGGTTCCTTAGCCTAAAACGACGAACTGTTCATTTTTATTAAATGCAGCTGATCAGGCACTGTAAAAGAAGATTCTCAGATATGTAGGCCTATGTGACATGTGCTACCTTTATGCTGGCTGTGAAATGTAGGTGGGGTTTCAAAGGTGTGGCTACGGTGGCCGAGAAATATGCTTCAACTTTCAAAAGTTGAAAAAGCACCAGCAAATTAAGAAAACATCTTCTTCAGTTTGACAGCATGTGCTACAAATACTTGCAACACAAATACAAAACAATGCAAATGCTCACACCACAAACAAAGAAACTTGTTGCAAATACTCACAACACAGTCAAATAAAGGGACGCAAGTAGCACAAACCACAACAAAATTGTTAAACTATGGTTAATGTATTTGTACCATGGTTTGACTATAATAACCGTTATTATTGCCTAATAAATGTATTAATTACTAAATTAATTTTAATACAACAGGCCAGCTTTTCCCAATCCCAGTCCTCTGCCGCCGTCTACCTCTTATCACATACAACATTTGTTCTATTAGACCGTAAATGCCCTGCTAAGTGGACATCACTGGATATCCATGAATGAATGATCTGAAGTGAAGAAAACTTCAACACATTTCCCCTGCTCACCCTAATGAAAAAAAAGTATACTTGCAGCCAGACTAATTTTCAGTATACTTCAAGTGTATTAATGATTAGTCAAGTTGAAGTGTGCTATTTTGGATAAACTATTTTTGTACGAAGTGTATTTTAGTTGTAATAAAATTATACTAAAGTATAACTTAAAGTGTACCAAGTATTCTTGAAGTTGTTCCAATTTAGCATCAAAAAGTACACTAAAGACGCTTAAAGTATATGCCTATTTACATGCTTGATTAGTGATATTAAAAGTGTACTTTGTATCACGAGTACATTACAAATTAATTATGAGTGTCTTTGAAACACACAAGCTAAATACTATAAATGTATTATTTTTGAGTAAAAATATGCTAATATTTCCCCAATGCCGAATCCACGTTTTAAGGTAATTACAATAAATACATAACTTCAATGACAGAAAAAGACACATTAACAATTCAAACAGAAAAAGACATTAACAATTCAAACAGTGTTTATTTACACCTCAAATGGTTTTAGCATGGCAAAACATAAAATGCACCAACCATGTTTTTAAATAAAAAGAACACTGAAAGAAAAAAAAGAAAAACATTTTGTAACAGCAGCAACTCACAAACTTAACTTTTTTTGCTGAATTTGATTGTTTTCATTTTGAGACTTTATTTCGAAAATGTAAAATAAATACAATAAAACAAAATCGATCGGTGAACAATATCCAAAGGGGCTAGGCAGAGAGATAATCCAGGTACACGAGCAATAGTCCAAGAGAGGAGTAAACAGCATCCGAAGGGCAAGGCAAGGGTTAATCCAGGAACCATGAAAGCAATAATCCAAACACGGGTAAACAGGCTGGCAAGACTAAGAAGCTATGAAAGGCTCCGTAAGGTAGCTATCAGCAATGACAGTGATAAGTGCTAGACAAAACTCGGCGATCTATGCAAGGAAGTCCATGGATTAAGTAGGGTGTGTGATTGTGTAATAGTTCTCAAGTGTGAGTGTGTGATTGGAATCAGATGTGTGTGTCGTCAGTGCAATGGATGATGGGAACTGTAGTCCGATGGTGAAGTGCAACAGTAATGTAGTGCAAGAGTCCATGTGGTGAGCGGGTGACCTCTGGTGGCGAGCAAATGGAAGTCCATGGACCTGATGACAAATTGCTAGTTTATCTAAAGTCATTTTTGCTTAGTACCGTTGAACTGGATCAAAGGTCAGCATCAAAGACATTGGTTAATAAAATGGGATTATATACATTTGTGTTGTTTAACATATTATTGCAGGTTTGCGTCCTATTCTGAGTTTGCATTTCACTGTTTTAATTAATTTTGATGAATACTAAATCTGTTTTTTGCGAGTGGGATATCTCAGATATTTTCTTGTAAATTAAAAAGTAATGAGTTACTTTACTAGTTACTTGAAAACAAGTAATATTATTACGTAACTCGTGTTATTTGTAATGCGTTACCCCCAACACTGCATATGACAGCCTCTGAACTTGGTCAAGATAGGCGATATCACGTTCATAATCTCAGATGAATCGCATTAGTTTATGAAGCTTGTCAGTGTTTTTATTAATGCCATTTATTAATGCCATTAATGTTTTTGTTATATAGCCTACAGTGTATAGCACTAGTCAACTAAATGAATATAACATGGCAAAGACTGATAGAATGTATTTTTAGTCCAGTGCCTGTATATAAGTTATATAATATATTGCTCCATCTGAAAGCACATGATTGAGATCACAGAACCGGCTTTACTGACGAGATGTGCAAAACAATCACATGCGATTTATCGTGCAGCCCTAATTTTTGTTTGTTTGTTGATCACAAAGTACAAAGTAGATTAAAAAAACTAGGATGCCGGTTATATTCAAAACGCTGTCATTACCGGTACTGTTTACAGTGCGTGGAATGGTGCGCTGTGATTGGTTGAGCGGATTTATCGCATTTTGCAGAGAAAGGAGACTGGCGTTTGTCGTGGTTTGGAAAAAAAGGGAGAACCCAGCTAACAATTTTTGGTTCCCAGAACGTTAGTTTTGCCTTTTGGGTAGCCAGGAAAGTTTTCTTAACGTAAATAGAACATTAGTTCTCGGCAGGTTCCCGGAACGTTCTCCTAACCTAAAGGGAACGTTCTATTTACGTTCCTAGAAGGTTCCCAGAAAGTTCTCCTAACCTAAAGGAAATGTTCTATTTTCGTTCCTAGAAGGTTCTCAGAAAGTTCTCTGAAGGTTCCCAGAACGTTCTCCTGACCTAACCTCTTTCCTCCGATACCGCTGCTGTCAGTAATCATCCTGCACTCCTGTCCCAAGTCCCATAGAGTATAAGCGGTATGGAAGACGGACAGATATGCACCTATATGCATACTTACCTGGCAGGGGAGAGAGACATCATGATCAAGAAGGCGGTTCACCCAGGCGAGGCTTGGCCATTGCACTCCGGTTGTGCTGACCCCTGCGAATTCCCCAAATGTGGGAATCTCGACTGCATAATTTATGGTAGTGGGGGACTGCGTTCGCGCTCTCCCCTGAAATGGGGAAGTCGTGGCCTAATGGTTAGAGAGTCGGACTCGTAATCCAAAGGTTGCGGGTTCGAGTCTCTGGCCGGCAGGAATTGTAGGTGGGGGGAGTGAATGTACAGCGCTCTCTCCACCCTCAATACCACGACTGAGGTGCCCTTGAGCAAGGCACCGAACCCCCAACTGCTCCCCGGGCGCTGCAGCATAAAATGCCCACTGCTCCGGGTGTGTGTTCACGGTGTGTGTGTGTGTGTTCACTGCTGTGTGTGTGCACGTTGGATGGGTTAAATGCAGAGCACGAATTCCGAGTATGGGTCACCATACTTGGCTGAATGTCACTTCACTCAGTCAGCAGCGGCTCGCCCATAGAGGGCGCTGGGGCGCCGACCTCCCTGCCAGTTTTTTATTTTTATTTATTTTTTTATTTAATAATAAGAAGTTTTTAATAATCTCTCATTTTGAAAAATTATCTGTGTTAATGACATGCTATTAATGGTTTTACTTTAGAATGTGTTTAGAACTCTCCAGAATGATATTTGCATTCACTTCATGTTGGTGTAGTAGTAGCCAATAGGCTGTCTTCCCTGGGCTCCAGTTCGCTCAGCCCTACAGTGCTGGAATTTAAGCCAATGGTTCCCCTGTTGCTACGCAAAAAAGTTTATATTTTGCCAATCATCGTCGTCGAATTTTATGGTTTGGGGGCTCTGAAAATATCGCCCGTAGTACCAAGATTAGAGCAGTGCACCTGCTGCGCGGGACATTGAAACTGTTGATTTCTACATGGCAGTTCAAATAATATTGTCTTTTTAGACCATTGTTATTGACTGGTTTGAGTTATTTTATTGGTATAAGCAAGGGACATGGGTGGCCTAAAATGCACCAGAATGCAGGAAATCACATCTATGAAATTAAATTTTTTCTGGGGGAGGAGCCCCCAGACCCCTTGCACAAACAGCCCCACCTAAAATATTTTTCACCAGCCGCCACTGACCTCAGTAATCAGTAAATGTCTTGTTTCAAACCATTGTTTAATCAGTAAAGATAATCAAAGCACATTTAACCCTTGTGCAGTGGTGTGAATTAACGAATTACAAATACTCACATTACAGTAATTAAGTAGTTTTTAACAGTAATTGTACTTTTTTGAGTAGTTTAAAAGTTGTGTACTTTTACTTTTACTTGAGTACATTTTAAGTGATGTATCGGTACTTTTACTCCTCTATTTTCCTCCATTTGTGGTCGTTACATGCTTATTTTAATTTTTTTCATCCATTAATGTGATTGGATAGAGAGAAGTCTCGTGACTTTTGTCAAATCAAATTGTGCATAGAAATTTTAACTGCCAACTACTGTTTATCATGGCATTCTTCAAGCATCAATTCAGTCACATCTTCCTCTATGTTAAGGTAAATTTCGGATTTCTGCTTACTAAACGATTTGTATATATGCTTGCCTATATACAAATTGCCTATTGTATATTGCCTATATACATTTGGTGTGAGGTTGCGGGTATTGCGTAGTGTTAACTCCCGCAAGTGCCACGTTCGGTAAGTTCCCACTCACTTATGAGACACGCGATCTGCGCTGCCTGTCTCTCTCGCGTGCGTTCTGCAGCAGTCACTTGGATAAGTCGTTGTTGCTTGTTTATGGGATGATATTAGACTCAAAATGATTAATAGATGCACGCACAATTATCCATGTACTGCATCAATTTTATGTATGTATCTTACTAACCACAAACAAATGTCTTTCAATTTGAGTCTGTGGAATTCAGGATTAAATGATTGTGCAGCGATTTGAACAAATAAAGACATGTTCACGTATAAAAATGTTCTGATCTGTATTAATACATCATAAATTGCT
The DNA here is from genome assembly GCF_936440315.1 of Barbus barbus. Classification (NCBI taxonomy): domain Eukaryota; kingdom Metazoa; phylum Chordata; class Actinopteri; order Cypriniformes; family Cyprinidae; genus Barbus; species Barbus barbus. Next base: position 6,697,449 of record NC_136749.1, read on the forward strand.
CATGCAAAAAGGAATCTGTGCATATGTGGATCAGGTGACACGCGTGCATTTATTGACATCTTGTTCACGTTAATCTTGTTCGGTTCATTTGGATTTTGAGACTTCATTTTCGCAGTTTGCAGTATTTCACGACGCACACAAACACAGCTACCAATGAACAAATCCCAGTGCAATTCATTAATGTGTACACGATTTGAAAAATTCTCAAATGTGCGTCACTACACTGAAACAAATGCTTTTCAATCAGTGTCTGCAGTTCAGTTAAGAATTACATTAATATGCAGCATTTTGTTCAAATAGAGACTTATTTTTGAATACAAATGTTAGTTTGTATTAAACTATCATAATTTGTTCATGTAGCGATTAAAATGTGCATTTGTGGATCAGGCGACGCACGTGCATTCATTCACATCTCTTCTGAGTCGATTCTATTTGATTCATTTGAATTTTGAGACTTTTGTTCCGCCCGTTTAGTCTTGCCCAATCCACACACACACAGCTCACGATCCACACGCAGCTGAGCCTAAGAAAATCAGCGACCACTAGATGGCACTAGGCCCAGTCACGTGTGCATTCCATTGTGTACGCTTTTATGAATGTTACATTGTGTTTTCTTTGTTTCCTTTTGGTTTGGCTATTTTACTCTGCCCGTAGAAATATAATAAACATGTTTTATTGAACTTGTTCTAACTTAACTAGTCTTAGGACACAGAATAGCTTATATTAATTTTGACAAACAAGAACGTTGTGATGGTACCTTGGTGGGGTTTTTTTTGTGGCTATTTACCGCTATTTACACTAAGTGCAAATAGCTATAGATTCTATTTACACTATGTTAAAATAGCAAGATTTTCTGCTATTTATACTACTTATTGCAAATAGTGGCAATTATCTGCACCTCAGTATTGTAGTACATTATAAAACAGTACGCAAAAATAACATACTGAGTGTAAATTATAATTTTAATTCAAATTATTAAATGGATGCCACCTTATTGGGACAATAAAGCCCTCCCTACACCTACCCTAACCCTACCCGATACTTTATTTTCAACTTTTTGATTATTTACTTCATTTTTATTGAAAATAAATGCCTTTCTGATGCGATATGAGATTTGAAAAGGGAGAAAAAAATGTTTGGCAAAAGGTGGACTCGAACTCGGGTCGATCGAGTCAAAAACCATGCGTCTTACCATCTACACCACTGAAACTGACATTAAGCTAGCTTCTTTTTTTATTGTTGACTAACCTAATCTCACATTAGTGAGCAGAGTTCATGTAAATAGCCTTTGCCAAAAAGATGGGCTATTTGCACTTAGTGTAAATAGACCGTTTTTTTTTCTGTAATTCAACGGCACGTTGTCAGTTATTCCTTCCTTGTATTATTACTATTATTATTATCATTAAAGGGCTATTATAGTCACAAATTTTTAGCCATTAGTAATTCCACGTTTATATTCAATTAATTAAATTATTACATTAACTTAAACTGTACTATATTAAAACAATGAGCCTTTTACAGGCTATAGCATAAAGCCTGCTGGTTAAAGGAATGACAATGAATGTTTAGGGAAAAATAGATAGAACATATTTTATTTAGGCCTACTTATTACTAAACTGTTTTCTGAGTCAGTGTTGGCTGCAAAGATGAAGTTGACAATGCTGATTCGTCATCTGTTTATAAGTAGCCTATAAATAGTGTCTAATTAAACTTATTGCAAAGATCTGCTACTTTTACAGCATGTATAGAATGGTTATTTTCACTAAGTATAAACAACAAATCTCTAAAAATGCTGCTTTTGTTACTTAGTGTAAATAGAATATATCATATTTTCACAGTGTAAAGCATCTATGGATATTTGCACTTATAATAGTGTAAACAGCATCTATTGCTATTTTCACTTAGTACAAATAGCTGCTGTCATAAAATAAAACCATACGGCATTAACGGCTGTACAGTTACAGTCCTTTCTATGGATGGAGGCGTACACAACCATCAATGATCCTAAAGTAGCCAGTTTTTCTCAAAATACAACGGCTTTATTCTCGAAATTGAATTTTTATTCTCAGCATTTTATTTAAACATTTTTCTGGATATTTAATGAGTTTAATCGTGCATTATAATGACTTATTCTGGAGATGTGTTTGTTTTTTATTGTTTGGCCCTACACTCCTCTTTCTTACTCCCTCATTCGTCAAAAATCTCTCATTCGGAAAAATCATGCTTTTAACATGATGCTTGGCCCGAGCTCAGGATTATCAACATGGATTGTACTATGAACTATTTTAGTTAACCAGTGTATCTAGACTCTAGTGTATCTATATGTTTTGTTGACTGTGCGCAATCGAACATTGGAAATAAAATACGCCAACATTTTTGGTCATACAAACCATTCGAAACTGTATAGTCTGCTTTTATTTGTGTGCACTTACAATATCAACAAATTTGTGCTTTTGTAAAATAAAGAAAACAGGCTGCGTTTTCTGCTGTCTCAGTCGAACTGGAGCGTGGAACAAAAATGAAGAGAAACTCAAGCTATCTTACCTCAAAGACAAGAGAAATATAGCCTTTTAGAAATGTTTACTTTAAAAGAACTGATTCAAATTCCGAAAACAAACACTCTCTCATTATATATGCTACTGTAAGTGTTTAAAAGGTGCATTTCTCTCGTACTGCGGAGATGGCAAATCAGCATCGTCAACTTCATCTTTGCAGCCAACACTGACTCAGAAAACAGTTTAGTAATAAGTAAATAAAATATGTGACCCTGGACCACAAAACCAGTTTTATATAATTATTATTTTAATAGCCAAACCAAAAGGAAACAAAGAAAACACAATGTAACATTCATAAAAGCGTACACAATGGAATGCACACGTGACTGGGGCTAGTGCCATCTAGTGGTCGCTGATTTTCTTAGGCTCAGCTGCGTGTGGATCGTGAGCTGTGTGTGTGTGGATTGGGCAAGACTAAATGGGCGGAACAAAAGTCTCAAAATTCAAATGAATTGGATTGGATTCAATTTATTGTCATTGCACATGTAGGTACAAGGCAACGAAATGCAATGAAGAAGAAGAAATACAGCATAACATGAGGAAAGAGAGGAGAAAAAAATTGTCCTCACACTACGTTCCTGAACGAGAGTGCAGTGTGAGAACAGACAAAAACCTCGGCATGGAGCACAGTCAACACAGGAACATAACTTGCATAGTAATCCTAGTTCAGACGAAACAGCCATCCGGCCAGCAGCCATTCAGCGCAAACACACGGACCCGTTATCACCTGACAGGATGAAGCGACGAAGGCGTGGGATGGGGGTAGGGAGGTGTATGAGTGTGTGTATGTGTAAGTTCGTGTGAGTTCGTATACCTTGAAATCCGTTTCGCCAGCACTCCAAACCAGTCGACTCAGTTCGCAGGTTGTGATGCGACATAGCAATTGCCATGGAAACGACCTTGGACAGAGCACAAGCGCCCGACAATAACAAGGTGTTTTGATAGGGGGAGGGAATGGAAGAAAGAGCGTCTCCCTGCAGTATTCACAGGAGAGTTGATACCAGAGCGGCCTTGCCAAGCCGTTCTGTTGTTGGAAGCCGGAAAGAGATAAGATTGTTTTGTCTTTGGGCGAACAGCTGTCTTCCAGTTTCACAGCTATTCTCATTGTCCATTCTGATCTCCTTGTCCATCAATTTTCCTTTCCAAAGCCGAGAGCCTAGCCGTGATCGAACCCATATTGCGGTTAATCGCCTCTGTTTCAGAGGCGACCGCTCTGCCTACAGACTCCATCATGACGGGCAGCCTTGAGAGGTTTTGGATAGCCAGTCCCGTCTCCTTAATTTTCTGATAATTTAGGGCAACGCCTAATCCAAATAGCAGAAACCCAGTTATCATTGTTCCGAATAAGAAGATGTCTTCAATGTCCTCCACGGAGAGAGCCGCCAGACACACGACCCGCCATCTCTCCCATGTGTCCATCGTGTAGCCAGCAGCAAACGTCCCAGCGGGACATTCCGGTTCTCCAGATCCCGCTTTCCTAGTCGAGAAGATGGTGTCAATTGCGTTGAGAGACCAGTTGATAAGATCCATAATTTCGGTTTTGTAAATAGTGCAGCGAGAGTCTCTTAAGAAGGACAGGACAATACTAGAGAGCAAGCAGGGAAGTTCAGGAGGGAGGGAGGGAAGAAAAATGCGACCGCCTTCGAACAGAGCCAAACGAGAACATTGAATCGACTCAGAAGAGATGTGAATGAATGCACGTGCGTCGCCTGATCCACAAATGCACATTTTAATCGCTACATGAACAAATTATGATAGTTTAATACAAACTAACATTTGTATTCAAAAATAAGTCTCTATTTGAACAAAATGCTGCATATTAATGTAATTCTTAACTGAACTGCAGACACTGATTGAAAAGCATTTGTTTCAGTGTAGTGACGCACATTTGAGAATTTTTCAAATCGTGTACACATTAATGAATTGCACTGGGCTTTGTTCATTGGTAGCTGTGTTTGTGTGCATCGTGAAATACTGCAAACTGCGAAAATGAAGTCTCAAAATCCAAATGAACCGAACAAGATTAACGTGAACAAGATGTCAATAAATGCACGCGTCACCTGATCCACATATGCACAGATTCCTTTTTGCATGAGCAATTTATGATGTATTAATACAGATCAGAACATTTTTATACGTGAACATGTCTTTATTTGTTCAAATCGCTGCACAATCATTTAATCCTGAATTCCACAGACTCAAATTGAAAGACATTTGTTTGTGGTTAGTAAGATACATACATAAAATTGATGCAGTACATGGATAACTGTGCGTGCATCTATTAATCATTTTGAGTCTAATATCATCCCATACTTGTTGACTTTTGATGAGTTTGAGCGCGTGGTGCGCGCTGTGAAAAAGTGTGTTGGAAACATTGTAAAACGATTTGCGGCGTTAATACACTGCATCTGTGTCAGCGCGTGATGTAATAAAACTGCAGCTCATTAATAAACTTTTTTTATTTACATTTTTTTATCCATTTTACGCAATCCGCCTTCATTTAGCAAGTGCACTCGCGCATTAACAATTTTCAAGTTCAACACTTTTTGTTCTATTCAGTTGTGGATGCTGCTGATCACCGAGACCGCCGCGGCTCAGCAAAGAGGCATGCGTTTGTGTTTTTTGAAAAAGTTTCCCCAGAAATACTTTGCTATTTAATGCATTTTTCCTTACTAATTGTTTTATCGACATAATTCGAGTAAATGTATAAAAGGTATGGCATGATGCCATTCTTCTAGAACAATGTGCATTTATGTTAAAATTGTAACAAATGATCAAGTTTAGTTTTTCTTGTTTCTTTATTGCAAAACAAAACTGGCACCGTTTTGGAGAGAAATGGGCTCTCATTTTAATTCATATCATGGTGTGTGATGCTGAACTATGAGTTTCTAATAGTGTTTGTATTTGCACTATTCTAAACATTAATATTTTATGTGCAACAACAGCATGCTGTCTCAGTGGCCTTACACATGATTTTAAATCTATTTTTCAAACTTTATGATTTAAATGAGGGTGATTGTACTGAGAATAACTTTCATATTTTCTTCAACTGAATACTGTTTCAGTGCTGTTTTGATGTGTTTAAAAGAGTTGGCAGTCAAAACTGCTGGATGATAGATATTCTTCGTTCTTTATGACAAACAAGATAATGTGAATTACAGAATATACAACATTTTTTAAATGTATAAATTGCAGTGTACAGCGTTTATTATGACGGGGTAGAATCCACAGCTCGGTACTCACTACTCAATACTCATGAGTACTTTTAAACAGGCTACTATTTTACTCTTACTCAAGTAGTTTTTTGGACAAGTACTTTTACTGTACTCAAACTACATTTTTAGGAAGGTAATGGTACTTTTACTTGAGTATATTTTTTCAGTACTATTTCCACCACTTCCCTTGTGCAACCTCATGGACATTTTTGTCCATTTCAGTTTTGTTTTTTGTTATAAGTGTGCCTGTGTTAATGCCAACTGCATACATTTTGGCTCAGGTGTTTATTTTTATTGGAATTTGAATATTTCACCCTCATTTCCTTCAAAAAAATAAATTTTACCCTCTGTACAAAAAATACTCACACTCAGGACCTTAAGGACAAAAATGTCCACATTGAAACTGCAATTTTTTAACCCAGGGCCATTTGGCTATAAAATGATGCAATATTTGCTAATAGGGATTCATTCTATCGGCAAGGCCACTACTAGATTGTGCCATTTTTTCAAATTTGGCATATAAAAGAATTACTCGCTTTATTCATGTTTTCTGCTTATGCATATTATAGTCCATTATAGAGTCAATTGGAAAAATAATGCAGCTATAATTGTGTGGGTATGTTGGTAAGGATGTCAGAGTGTGGTTTGCATGTGTTTACTGAAAATGTAATGTGTGTAAATTATATTATACTGGCAATCAAAAATCCCACTCCATGTATACGAGTCACACCCTTGGCAGGGTCATAGCACACAGGTGCATTAGAAGCTGAGGATGAAGAGTTGAGTTCAGACGATGAAGAGTTTGGTTCAGAGGATGACGTTGAGTTTGCACTGGAGTCTGACCCCTCTGATAGCTCTTGTTCTTCTGACGACAGCACTGAAAGTGAGCACATGGAGGAGACAGCACATTCTTAGTGGAATTCAAAAAATGGCCAGATTCTTTGGTCTTCTACCCATGCTGAGACGCTGCGCGACTTTCCTGCCAAGGGTATGACCCCGGGTCCCACATGCTATGCCATTGCCCGCATCACAACTGTCCAGTCCTGCTTGGACCTCTTCATCACCGAAGACATCATTCAGCTGCTTCTGGAAAATATCAATTTACAAGGGAGGCGTTCTGTGAAAAACTGGACTGACTTCAATTCCACTGACATCCAGGCATACATCGGGCTGCTAATTCTGGCTGGAGTATACAGGTCCAGAAATGAATCATCAAGCAGCCTGTGGGATGTGGAAAGTGGTAGGGCCATTTTCCCAGCCACCATGTCCCATCGTAAATTCAGGCTCCTAAACTCCACCCTGAGGTTCGATGACAGGCTGACACGACCTGCACGTCACAGGCACGACAAGCTGGCTGCATTTCGGACTATCTGGGAGAAGTGGACACATCGCCTTCCTATGCTGTTCAACCCAGGCCAGGATGTCTGTGTGGATGAGCAGCTGGTCCCTTTCAGAGGCCGATGTGGATTTCGCCAGTACATCCCTAGCAAGCCTGCCAAGTATGGCATAAAGGTTTGGGTCACCTGTGACGTCAAAACATCCTATGCATGGAAGATGCAAATCTACACAGGGAAGTCTCCTGGAAGTCCTGCGGAGGTGAACCAGGGAAAAAGGGTTGTTCTGGACATGACAGAGGGGCTCCAGGGGAACACTGTGACCTGCGACAATTTTTTCACTTCTTATGCACTGGCTGAAGAACTTCTAAAGAGGAAGATGGCCCTAGTTGGTACAATTCGGAAGAACAAGCCAGAGCTTCCCCCACAGCTGCTGCAGACAAGGCAAAGAGCACTACTGTCCTCCCTCTTTGCTTTCACGAAGACACACACAGCGGTTTCCTATATACCCAAACGTGGGAAGAATGTGCTGCTCCTTAACACCAAGCACCGAGAGCTGGCTGTGAGTGACACAGAAAAAAAGAAGCCAGTGATCATCATAGACTACAACCGCTGCAAAGGAAGTGTCGACAACCTGGACAAGGTATGTGCCATTACCATCAGCTCCACACATACATTTATTCTTACTGTATAATGCTTTTATTATTCATGATGAGAGGAAAATTTTATTCTTTTTTTTCTTTTGAAGGTTGTTGGCACCTACAGCTGTATGAGAAGAACATGTCGGTGGCCAGTGGTTCTCTTCTATAACCTTGTTGATGTCTCGACCTGCAACTCTTTTGTACTGTGGACGTCGGTGGACCCCTCCTGGAACCAGGGCAAAACATTCAGACGGCGGCTGTTTCTCGAGGAACTGGGGAAGATGTTGGTAATGCCACAAATGTCATGAAGACAGCGAATCCCCCGCCAACCTTCTGCCTCAACCATGGTGGAGGATCAACAGCAGGAAGAACCAAAACACCCACAAGAGAAAGTTCTGCAAGTTCTGCACTGACAAAAAGAAAAAAGTTGCCTCCATCTGCAACAAGTGTGGCAAGCACATCTGCAAAGTCCATACACTAACATACTGCACCTCCTGCTGTGAGTGAATTCCCTATCTGTTCCCACTCTGTTCATCATCTCTATTCATATTCCTGTTGATATACCTGTGATTTCTGTTCTCTGTGTTCTTGAGTTTTGAACAATAAATTTTGTTCAAAGTGATCTTGTATTTATGTTTTATTTCTGGAGCAAAGAAGGGTACTATTCAATTATTATATTTATTATCTTATTACATTTTTATTGAAAACAACAGTGGCATTAGTGAAGTGAAGTGAAGTGAAGTGACATACTGCCAAGTATGGTGACCCATACTCGGAATTTGTGCTCTGCATTTAACCCATCCAACGTGCACACACACAGCAGTGAACACACACACACCGTGAACACACACCCGGAGCAGTGGGCAGCCATTTATGCTGCGGCGCCCAGGAAGCAGTTGGGGGTTCGGTGCCTTGCTCAAGGGCACCACAGGCGTGGTATTGAGGGTGGAGAGAGCGCTGTACATTCACTCCCCCCACCTACAATCCCTGCCGGCCCGAGACTCGAACCCGCAACCTTTGGATTACGAGTCCGACTCTCTAACCATTAGGCCACGACTTCCCATTATGTAAAGAAACCAGCTTTTAAAGCATTAAAATTCTGAAAATGAATGAATGTTTGGTAATTATGAATAGAAGAGATGCTGACAAAAAAACAGTCAGTGAAAGTGGAAAAAAATATTTATAAATCATATTTTTATGACAGTTTTTGGACAGACATTTTCGTCCATTTTGCACCTATGTGTAACTTTTTTTTTACGCACAAGGGTTAACCATCATAAGGAGCATTAAATGAGTTTGAATTAACACTTGTTAATATGTACGATTTCTTTATTATAACTATGTACCATATAATAACCCAGATATTACGTTTCTTAATCACCAAATAACAATGACTTCAACAAAATATTGGCTTTTAAAAATGTTAATTTTATTTTTACAGACATTAAAAATGAATAACATTTATTTGACTTTAATATTACATTTATTTCTTACCACTGAATTAACGATGATGTGATTCTCTCTTTTGGTCCATAAACAAAAACTTCTCGGGGTTAACATCATGTTCTCTTCAATTACTTGTCAAATCTCTATATTTACTCTCGCATATTTATTAATTATAAGTAATGATTCAATAAAGAGTTAAATAAACGAGTGTCAGTCAGTAAAGCAAAATGACCGTTAATTTTTTTCATTATGGGAGTGCGCAGCTGTACATGGAACACAGGAGAAAAGTGCGTGCTGGAGAAGTGCGTGCTGGATGTGCGTGCAGATCAGAGGCGCGCTGTAAAGAAACATACAAACAAACCCGCTTTTTATGGTATGCTTTTCAGACTATGCTTAACCTCGGCTTAATTTCAGCTATAAAATTGGAATCATATCATCATTATAATGCGATTTGACTACTTTGATGTCTACACTTTATTAAAAGCTTATTTCAGACATTAAATTCTGCAAAAACAGCTTGTTTATGATGAAAAAAATACACATTTCAGCATTAGGATAACAAGATGGCGACGCGAACACATCGCGAGGCTCAGCGTCTCTCCAGTTTTTGCAATTTTGCAGTATTTTTCCTGCTCATCTCGGGTCTGTTCGCACTGAACAGCTTTGCCTTAACATCATACACCCGACAGTAGCTTTTGGATATCGGTCTGCACTTTTCCAACAGTTTTATAACCAATCATCGACTCATCCCTGAGATCTCCAGAACACCCGAGGCTACACGCTCTGCTCGGCCGGGCGGAAGTGATCACAGGCGGCGCCGAGATCGTAAACAAAGGCGGGGGAAGTGTGGAGGGCTAAGAGCTAAGCTAAAGCTAACACCGCACCGGCTCTTTACCCAGCATTTTCCTCGCTAATGTGCAGTCATTGGTGAACAAAATGGATGAGATACGACTTTGCATCACCCATAGTAAGAAACTTTTGGACTGCAATGTCTTGGTTTTCACTGAAACATTGCTACATAGCGACATACCCAATAATGTTATTAATCTAACCGGAGGCTACACGCTCTGAGCAGATAGAACGGCAGATGACTCCAGCAAAACCAGAGGCGGAGGATTGTGCATTTATGTAAACAAAGCTTGGTGTACGAACTCTGACATTGTTGGAAAATACTGCTCACCTAACCTAGAGTTTCTCATGGTTAAGTGTAGACCTTTCTATCTGCCGCGTGAGTTCACTTCCACCATCATAACTGCAGCCTATATTCCCCCGGATGCTAATGCCAAGCTTGCTATGAACAAACTGCATGTGGCCATTAGTAAACAACAGACTGTACACCCGGAAGCGCATTTATTGTTGTGGGTGATTTTAATCACTCCAACTTAAAGACAGTGCTCCCCAAATTCCATCAGCATGTCTCCTGCCACACTAGAGGAGAAAAAACTTTGGATCATGTTTACACAAACATCGCAGGAGCTTACATCGCGACTCCCCTCCCCCACCTGGGACAGTCTGATCACCTTTCTTTGTTTCTCACCCCCAAGTATTCACCCCTCATCAACCGTGTGAAGCCATCAGTGAAGACCATAAAAGTGTGGCCAATGGGAGCAGAGTCTGTACTTCAGGACAAGTTTCAACACACGGACTGGAGTATGTTTGCTTCTCAGGCTGCCAGTGGCTCTCACACGGACATTGATATCTATAACACCTCTGTACTGGATTCCATCAATACCTCCATTGACAGTGTTACAACAGAGAAACAGATCACAACGTACCCTAATCAGAAGCCATGGATGAACAAGGAAGTGCGGCTCTTGCTTGAAGCCCGCAACAATGCTTTCAGATCAGATGACGCTCAGGTCTACAGCATATCCAGGGGTATCAAGAAGGCCAAGCACTGCTACAAGCTAAAGGTAGAGAAGCATTTTTCCAACTCTGACCCCCGGCACATGTGGCAGGGCATCCAGGTCATCAGTGACTACAAGCCATGCAACTCCACTCCGACGGTCACAGACGTCTCCTTCCTTAATGAGCTAAATGACTTTTATGCTCGCTTTGACAACAACAAGGAGATAGCCACCAAGATCACACTCTCAGGAGACCATCAGACCCTCAAACTCACCTCCACAGATGTCTGCACAGCATTGAGCCGGATCAATGCATGCAAGGCTGCTGACCCCGACGGCATTCCTGGACGTGTGCTCAGGACATGTGCAGAGCAGCTCGCAGGGGTCTTCACAGACATTTTCAACCTGTCATTCACCCAAGCAACGGTGCCAACATGCTTTAAGTCCACATCCATTGTGCCAGTGCCGAAACACTCCTCCCCAACATGCCTGAATGACTACCGCCCCGTAGCACTCACACCCATTGTTATGAAGTGCTTTGAGCGACTGGTCCTGGCACACCTCAAGAACTGCCTCCCACCCACACCAATTTGCCTATCGAAGCAATAGAAGCACTGAGGATGCAGTATGCACAGTACTGCACTCGGTACTCACACACCTGGATGTGGAAACAACACATATGCACGGATGTTGTTTGTTGATTTCAGCTCAGCATTCAACACCGTCATTCCCTCCAAGCTGATCACTAAACTTGGTGACTTGGGTGTTAACACCTCCCTCTGCAGCTGGATTAACTTTCTGACCAACAGACCTCAGCATGTTAAGTCAGGCCATACCTGCTCCACCACCATCACACTCAACACCGGCGTACCACAGGGCTGTGTGCTGAGCCCATTTCTCTACTCCCTCTACACCCATGGCTGCAGGCCTGTGCATGGATCCAACTCCATCATCAAGTTTGCTGACGACACCACAGTGATTGGCCTCATCAGAGACAACGATGAGACTGCCTATAGGGAGGAGGTACAGCACCTGGCTGCATGGTGTGCTGACAATAGCCTGCTCCTCAACACCAGCAAGACAAAGGAGCTTATTGTGGACTTCAGGAAGAAGAATTCAGGAGCCTCCGAACAAGGACAAGCAGACACAGGAACAGCTTTTTCCCTACAGCTGTTTCCCTACTAAACTCTGCCCAATTATACCCCCCTCACACACCACTACAAACTCGTTACCCCTCCCCATCATTAAATCGGTTTAAAAAAAAATAAAAAATCTACACACTGAGTACTATTTACTGGAAATTTTTATTTCTATGCACTTTCAATGTTCATTGCACTAGTGTTTATACATCTTAATGTATAGCTTATTCATATCCATTTGTAATTGTATTCATAGTTTTTGCTCATAGTGTACATACATTTACTGCACAATCCATCTGTATAGTATGATCATATCACCCATCTGTATATCATACTGATAGTATTTAAAAAAAAATTATAAATTATGTCCATAGTACTACTGCCTTATCTGTATATTCTGTACATATGTAACATTGTAGGCACTGTATATCCTGTACCTCTGCTTATTGCATTTCTGGTTAGATGCTAACTGCATTTCGTTGTCCTGTACCTTACATGTGCAATGACAATAACGTTGAATCTAATCTAATCAGAATAATCAGAAACATCTGCAAAGTTTTAATTAGTTTACATGGTTATGACAACTAAAAAATAACCTGCAGGGAACATTCTCACTAGGTTATAAAATTAAACCTACAAATAACCTGCAGGGAACGTACTGAGAATGTTATCTTTAGGTTATTAAAAAAAGAACCTACATGGAACGTTCCTAGAACGTTCTTATTTGGTTACCAAAAAAATAACCAACTGGGAACCAAATGGGAACGTTAGGGAAACGTTCTGTGTTTGTTGGGAAAACATGACAGAATAACACGACAAATATAGCATTTTGCATAAAATTAAAAATAGACTTTTCAACACCAACCAGACACAATACTGATTTTGGTGGAAACATTTTTTATTTTTTTTAAATGGCATTTATCGCGTTTTGGAACCAAATTCTTCATATATTCTCTAATCTCAGTACTGTTTGTTTTTGGACATGTTTTGGAGTCAGTCACGGCATCTCTCAGCTACGAGTGAAACAGAAGGATACAGTCTAAAGTTTGCAGTTCCACTGCAAACAAAAGCCCTTGACTGGCTCAGATTTCGGCGACACACCGCCACGAGAATTAGCACTATTTCGGTAAAAAACGATTAGAACGTTTGAATACACTTAAATTAAAATGCTACTTTTAAATGTGTGTTTTTATTTCTAAAATGCCTGTTAAACAAGTTTAAATGTATGCAATATTGTAAACTATGCTGTTCACCCAAATAAATTAAGTTTGTCTTATTGTATTTTGTTTTGTCTTATTGTATTTGTCTTATTGCTTAATATTATTTCCACCAAAGGGGGGTTGGTTGGATGGTGAAATTTAGACCGCTGCCCCACATTTCAGGATAAGAGAGAGTGCGACTGATGTAGTGACTGCACAGTTAACAACATATTGACCACTTAGATTTTAACATTGTAAATTTAAGATTCTATATAAAATAATCTTACTTTATGCAAAACATCTAGGTGTTTCCATCACGTGAAGCAACCCATCAGCTATAGGCAAAGCATTAAGCTTCGCTTTATCTTGTCTCTGAATATTGTCCCTGTAGTCTAAAAAAAATGAGTTATAAACAACCCAACTTGGGTTATTTGGCAATCCAGCATTGGGTAAATATTGGACAGAACACATGCTGGGTTATTTTGACCCAGGTGGTAGGATTAAACGTTTTCATCTATATTTTAAAAACTATTATACTGAACAAAACGGGCTGGAAATTTATATAAAAAATAAAATAAATTCACACACAGAATTACTATAGGCAACAGCAATAATCAAAATATGAGCATTTATTATTAATGTTTGTACTGCAAGTTAAACTTCGACCCATCCTAATGGCTGTCTGGCTCCTCCATCAGCCAAATAAATGGGAACCTCTGTCCAGGGTTTGAGTTGTTGAGTGTGATAACCCATGGTTAACCACAATTTCTCATTTAGCAATGTATATGAAGATCCTGTGTCGACCAAGGCATGGCCTTTCCAAGAATCGATACTTACAGGTACAATTAACTGTTGAGGAAGAGATGATGAAAAGGGATGGGTAGGTGAGTACACAGACTCCATATGAGTGACAGTGCTAACAGTTAGATGATTTACAGAGTTACTTTTAACAGAATTTTAACTTAACTGGCACTCAGCTGAATAGAAGCAGGCTTAATTACTCTAGGTTTACAAGTTTTTTTCCGTTGTCCGTATTGTAGCAGGTTTTCCTTGTCTTTTTCCAGTTGTTGCCCTAGATGAACTAAACCATCTACAGTAGTAACCTCGTTACTGCGAAGTTGACTGGCCATCCGAGGATTAATGTTCTGCAGAATTAACTTTATGACTTCATTCTCTGCAATTTGTGGCTTTCAGCGTTTGCACAGAGCTCAGTACATGTAAGCAAATTCTCTTATGCTCTCACCTTCTTACTGTACACGTGTTCTTACTCTCGCCGCTAACTCATCCTCGTAGTCTTCCGACAAGAAAGCAGCAAGAAACTTGGATTCAAACTACTGCCAAGTAGTTGTTTCAAGTCGAGCAGCATCCCACCAGTCTCTACCAGTTCCATGGAGCACATTCCTGAGTGCTGCTATTAATTTTTCATCTGAAAGTGGATGGAGAGGCATGAAATCATGTAATTTCTCCAGAAAAATCAGAGGATCATCACAATCTTCTAGACGACCAAAGCATGGGAACTGGATTTTAATGGGCTGTTTTCCCAGAAAACGTCCTCTACCTTCCACAGTGGTGATAGCAAATTCATTACCCAGATTAAACTCAGAATCGCCCGATCCATATTGTAGTGTAGAATGAAGTCGCTGCAACCTGGGATTCACCACTGGAATTTCTGCCACATTAGAAGATGGGGAGAAAATTATTTGAACGGAAGCATTTGCTTTCATGGAATTCTGCTGTGGTGATTTATAAACTTCCATATCCAGAGTTAATTGTTGAAGCTGTTGCGTAGACTGATGCAATTCTGTCTGTAAAGTTTTATTGGTAACACTTTATAATAACGTCCAGTTATAAGTAATTTATAAGTGATCAAAAATCAAATCAAATCAAATCAAATCACTTTTATTGTCACATCACCACAGCACATGTGCCTTCGTGAGTGAAATTCTTGAGAGCGTGCTCCAGACACTGCAGAAACAATTTACATATAGACATTACCATACATACGTACAGACTTATACAGATGACAATGTGTAATATACACATACATATACTCAGTACACATAGTGTACTATTAGACAGACATACAGTTACCGATACACATTATACACAGTATGTAGTACACATTCTACGTTATATACACACAGTAATATGCGAAGATGCAGCAGATTATATATAAACCGGATGTGCAAATGTCATGGATGTGCATTGGATGGTATCCAGTGCTGGCAAAAAGATTGTTGTATTTGTGCAGTAGTGTACTGGTAGTCCAGTTTGAACTGTATGGAATTAAAGTGCAGTGCGTGGTATATTGTAAAGTGGGAGTGTGCTGTAGGGTGTATTAATTTCGACTGTTCATTAGCCTGATAGCCTGAGGAAAAAAGCTATCCCTCAGTCGGCTAGTGCGGGATCGGATGCTGCGGAGACGTCTTCCTGAGGGCAGCAGAGAGAGCAGTCTGTGGGACGGGTGGCTGGAGTCATTGATGATCCTCCGGGCTTTCTTTATACACCGCCTGGTGTAGATGTCCTGGAGGGAGGGATTAGTTAATGATTAACTAATCGTTTACAAAACATTCATAAGCAATTAATAAGTGATATGCTAACAATTTGTGTATGTTTTGTTAATTCATTTAAAAGTAATTTACAAGTAATTAGCTAATGATGAACTAATCATTTACAAAACATGACTATGCATTCATAGATGATTAATAATTGATATGTTAATATTTTTATCTATGTTTTGTAGAATAAGTTTTGAATCATTTACAAGTGATTAGATGATGATGAACTAATCATTTACAAAACATAACTATACATTCACAAATTACTAAGTAATATGCTAACGATTTATAAATCTGTCATAAGTTATCTTTATAAATAGCATCATGAAATAATTAAACACATCCTTAATGGTTAATAGTTACTAGTTAATATATTATTAATCACTTATAGATCATTGAAATGTCAACATTGTACTATTATCTCAATAAACATTATAAATCATTTACAAAGCTTTCTGCATCCCCTAATCTAAAGTGTAAACTACTCATCAGTTGTAAATGTTTTACAAACTTTATGGTTTCCAGTCGTGTGTGCGTAAATATATATATATATATTCACAAACAACCTGTAACCTGGAAGGTTTGTAAAACATTTACAACTGATGAGTAGTTATAACAAGTTATAATAATTTTTCGGGTCTTATCTGGGGTGCCATTTTTTATGTAACGTTTCCTGCTTTTGGTTGAATAAATTTATTTTTTTATTTTTTTATTGCTGGGGTGCCAGACAGAGTTACTGTCGTTTAGTCCAACCAAACGTATCAAGTCAGTCAAGAAACTTACAAAGGCCTTTGTATGTAAATAGCCACATACCCTTTAAAGTTATGAGTTAGGAAATTCATAAACCTTCAACATAGAAAAAAAAAAAAAAACATTGAACACAATAAATCACCTTTTTCAATTTTCAAATCTGTATATTCAAGGTTCAAAGTTCAATAAGTCAGACCAAGCATAATAAAGACACAAAAAAGGAGAGCAATCAGTTCATTAGAAATTGTCCACAATATAAGCAATGTAGTCCAGGGGTAAGAAAAATAATCTTGTTTTCTGTTTGACATAAGATCATTTTTCGGTCACACTTTATATTAGGTGGCCTTAACTACTATGTACTTACATCAAAAAATAAGTACAATGTATTTATTGTGGTCATATTGTATTGCAAAACACTTTTGCTGCTATTGAGGTGGGATACGGGTAAGGTTAGGGACAGGTTTGGTAGTATGGGTAGGTTTAAGGGTGGGTTAAGGTGTAAGGGATGGGTCAACAGTGTAATTATAAATTTAACTACAGAAACTAATTACATATGTAATTACATATAGGTATTTTTTAAATATAAGTACAATGTAAAAACATGTATGTACACAATAAGTGCATTGTATCAAATGATTAGTTTAAATGTAAGTACATAGTAGTTAAGGCCACCTAATATAAAGTGGGACCCATTTTTCTTACCCCATTGGCAGATTATTTTGCTTGTTTCAAGCAAAAACTCACTTAATTTTGACTATTTTTTTCTGAAAACAAGACTATTTTTACTTGTCTACAAATTCCTTCTTGATTTAAGAATTGTTAGATATTTTGGCTGGAGACAAGACAAAAAAAATCTAAGTAAGAAAAGCATTTTTTGCAGTGCAGCCTCTATATTTTACTCACAACCTCGTTTTCCAGAAAGTCCAGTTCGGTGCCGTGACTCTGTAACTGTCACGTTCCACTCAGGAGAAGGGAATCGCGGAGGCAAGGAGTTTCTTCCAACACACGCTTTATTTCAGGACACATGCAACGGAATGCACACGGAATGACAATATAAGACGGAACACAGGGGCAAGGAAACACAGGGCTTATAAACACAGGGAAATCAACAGGTAAGAACGAAAACAGGTGCAGGGCAATTAAACAGGGCTTGGGACTAATAAACTAATCAAAGGAACGAGGATGGCCAAATAGAGACACGAGAGGAGGGGAAACACAAGACAAGGACTGACGGGAGGCCAGGGCGGGTCAGGGACTCGGGAGGCCAGGGCGGGTCAGGGGACTCGGGAGGCCAGGGCGGGTCAGGGGACTCGGGAGGCCAGGGCGGGTCAGGGGACTCGGGAGGCCAGGGCGGGTCAGGGGACTTGGGAGGCCAGGGCGGGTCAGGGGACTCGGGAGGCCATGGCGGATCTGGAGACTCGGGAGGCCACGGCCCTATTTTTTCGGACCCGAGGGGTTCTGTGGCCTTGGCCCGGCCACACAGGCTGTGACCCTCTTACCCCCCCCCAAATTGTCTTGGGGAAGCTCCCCCCTGGGAGCCACAGAGGAGCGGACTCTGTCGGGCGCTCTTGCAGCGCGGACTCTGTCGGGCGCTCTTGCAGTGCGGGGCTGGATGGAACCAGTGGAGACGCAGGAGGGCACGTGCGGGGCGCAGACACTTGGGGACGCTCTTGAAGCGCAGACACTTGGGGACGCTCTTGACGAGCTGGGCTGGACGGAACCAGCGGGAACTCAGGAGGGCTGGACGGAACCAGCGGGAACTCAGGAGGGCTGGACAGAACCAGCGGGAACTCAGGAGGGCTGGACAGAACCAGCGGGAACTCAGGAGGGCACGTGCGTGGAGCCGGCACGGGAGGGCACGTGCGTGGAGCCAGCACTTGGGGGCGCCCGGGAAGCGCGGACACTTGGGGGCGCTCGGGAAGCGCGGACACTTGGGGGCGCTCGGGAAGCGCGGACACTTGGGGACGCTCGGGAGGAGCTGAGCTGGACGGGATCAGCGGAGACGCAGGAGAGCTGGGCGGGACCAGCGGAGACGCAGGAGAGCTGGGCGGGACCAGCGGAGACGCAGGAGTCCACCTGCAAGGAGCAGGCACAGGAGGGCGCTCTGGAAGCGCGAGTTCACGGGGGCGCTCTGGAAGCGCGGACGACGGCGGGCACGGGAGAGCCGCTGACGAGGACGGGCTGACACTGGCTCGGGCCCGGACGTCTCCCAGACACCGGCAAATCCCTCCTCTCCAGGTTAATCCCGTGGTGTCTGGGAGGTTCATGGGGCGGTGGTGACAGGCCCCGAGCGGAAGAGCTGGAGGATGATGGCGTCGTGCAGCTCCGCCTTCCTGGCGAGCCCGCAGAACTCCTCGGCGTACTCCACGAAGGGGAGGTCACGCAAAACGAGGGCGCCGAGGCGGGCGGTAAACTCCATCGCCGTGGAGGGAGCGGGGAAAAAAGGAGCAAACAAAAACTTTCAAAAACTGAAAAAAAAGGCGGGGGTGGAAAAGCGCCGCTTACTTTGTTGGTTCCGTCTTCTGTCACGTTCCACTCAGGAGAACGGAATCGCGGAGGCAAGGAGTTTCTTCCAACACACGCTTTATTTCAGGACACATGGAAACACACGGAATGACAATATAAGACGGAACACAGGGGCAAGGAAACACAGGGCTTATAAACACAGGGAAATCAACAGGTAAGAACGGAAACAGGTGCAGGGCAATTAAACAGGGCTTGGGATTAATAAACTAATCAAAGGAACGAGGATGGCCAAATAGGGACACGAGAGGAGGGGAAACACAAGACAAGGACTGACAGTAACTCCTTGAGCATTGAGATTGATAGTTTTCAGACTCCCGATCTGTCAGTCCATGTCACACTTGCTCGACGGCATCCTTGCAGTGTTTAAACAACAATCTGCTTGGCACATCACACAGTGTGATGAAGTGATTTTTAATTCAGTAAGTGAGAAGTTATAGGATCGCTATAATCGCCGACAGACTTAACTTTTAATGCATGTAAAACAACAGAAATGCCACATGTGTCTTCGGAGGGAGCTCCGCAAGATACTGCTTGCCGCTTGGCCGCCGCCATCTTGCCAAACGGACATCATCACCTAATAAAGGTACATCCGAAGGCTGAACTCGCGGTGTAACCAACCAAATGACAGGAACTACAAAAATCTTTTTTAATGCTGCATGCATTTAAAGTTATGATTAATTTGACATGAATGATGAGAATGAATGATGATTAGTACTCACTGTTAACATATTACTGATGATGAAAGACATTTCTAACGTTGAAGAGTAATGGATTTAAAAGAACTGAATAGATGCCGTTTTATTTATTTTTGTTATGATATCGTCACACAATGAAATATAAATGTCACTGCCATTTGATGCTGGATGTGGTAAATAAGCTCGCAGTGATCAAAATATTGAATATGAAGTCATTGAAAATGATCGATTTGAGAATATGGTTGAGATCATGAATGAGGCAGATGCTGAATGTACTGTGGAAGTGCACTCTAACGATGACAGCGATGGTAAAATCATCTGCTCAAATTGAACCCTTTTTTAGTTTCAAAAGGTAACAAAATATGCTTTATTTTATTCTTCTGTAATTGTTCTTAAAATATCAAGAGAGTTTTTTGCTATTGCAGCAGTTAGAGATGCAACCGTGCTGGATATATAGGTCCGGGTTGCTAATAGCCGAATATGTAATATTGGTTGGTGAAACATTTATGCATTTAAGGGTTAATAACAGCCAGTTTTAAGGTTTTTGGGACATATCCTAATGGCAATGATGAGTTAATAATATTCAGAAGAGGATCTATTACTTATGGAAGCACCGCTTTTAGGAGCTTAGATGGAACAGGGTCTAACATACAGGTTGTTGGTTTAGATGATTTAACAAGTTTATACAATTCTTCATTTCCAATAGAAGAGAATGAGTGGAATTGTTCCTCAGGGGATCAATAGCGTACTAGCTGATGGGATGCTGTGGCTGACAGCTGCATGGTTACAATTTTATCTCTAATAGTTTCGATCTTGGAAGTAAAGTAGTTCATAAAGTCCTTACTACTGTGCTGCTGGGTAATGTCTGCACCTGCTGATGTTATATTTTTGTTAACCCATTTGTGCCCAAATTTTTCTGAATGGTTTCATGCATATAGTTTTGTTAAAAGTGTCTTATGTGAACATGTTCTGCATTTATTTTCCCCAGGGTTTTGATTTTGTTTTGTTTTTTCTTGAAAATTGTATGAGCAAACATGTTGTATGCACCCCTCAGTGTCAAATTTGAATAGGAGGAGAACATTTGGAATCTAACTCAAAATAACTGCTTTCAAAACACCAGTTTCATTCATAAACAATTCATAAGCAAATATATTATGTATAAAAGTCGAAGAACATTCTATGCAAACCCCAAAAAGCTGCATCTAGCTTATAGTCTGTGGGGTAAAACACGCCCAGGGGGCAATGGGTTATTACTGTAGTTATTCTGTTCTGAACATCAAATCCTTTGTTTTTCCATCAAATGTATTCGTTGTGCCCCATAGGTGGGGTAAAACGCCCCGCCTTGGTACAATTTAATTTTTGTTAAAATTCTAATAACATGAAAACTCTGGACATTTTTCATTTTTTGTTTATAATATGTCATTGTCACCAAAACTATAATAACTTTTCTGAACACATTTAACTTTTGTTTCACAGAAAAAAAATACATAGTCCTTAGGTTGGGGACATTTCCCCCCACTCTACCGTACCTATAATGCTAACTGTATAGGCAGTAACAGTAACCCTAGTCATGTTAGCATTACGCTAACAACATGTTAACACAAGTAAAATTGTTAAAACAAAATTAGCATAATTAGCACATTGCTAGCATGATATTAACATGTATTAAACAAGTTGTTAATGTGATTAGCATGATGCTAACAGCATATTAACATGATTATCATTTTGTTATCATGAAGCTAACATGTTTTTAACAAGAAGGTAACACAGATAGCACACGTACGTCTGCAAGAAGTCTGTTAAAGATCTCTTGATCTAGAAAGCATCTGCTGTCTACAAACGTCTGGCAGATGTCTTTCAGATAGCAATTTTACATACATTCTAAATCATAAACATCTTAAAGACATCTAATAGACGTCTATTTGACATCTAAAAGGAAACGTCCTATAGACGTATTGCAGATGAGCAAACACCCTAAATAATACGTCTTGCAGATGTAAATGCAGACATCAAATAGACGTCTCGGAGATGTACGTGTGCTATCAGGGAACATGAGTAGCATGATGCTAGCAACAGTATACCCCATGATCTATGTTGTATGTACTTACAAGACATTTGCCCACCGGCAACTATAGTCGCTGCTTCGACTTTTGACAAAGTATACAAAAAACTATAGATTTCTTGTAAGATGTGTTTTGTTTGGATGATTCTAGAGATCTTCATGATTATGTAGATAAATATATATTGTCAACAAAACATATTTATTAGTAACATGAAAATTATGTTTCTTTGGAAGTAGGGGTAAGAAGTTAACAGCCTCATGTGACAGGAAGGAAGTGAATACCTTTTTTTTTTTCTCTTGAAATCATTTATTTGGTTCTTTGCTTGCATGCCATTTAGACATAAAACATGGATAACATCTAGAAAAATAATTACAAAAGGAAAATGACAACTATAACCTGCGGCAATTCTAGTTGCCGTTGGGCTTAACTGTCTTGTCTTGTCTTGTCTTTCAAAATGCGTGTCACTGTCATTGGATTACAATCGGATGAGGGGCGTTCTCATATCTAGTCTCAGTATTGCAGCCGCAGTGGACAGATAGGCTACCAAAATGCAAACTAGAAATCTGAAACAATGGCGTCAACACCTGAAGGGTAAGGGATAGGGCGACCAGTCACAATTGGTTGTCGATTAACTTAAAGTAAGCAAAGGTGCGATAGGCGGAATTGCGCTGATGGCGGTGCTCTCCTTTCGCACGCACCACTTCTTCAGTTCTCATACAGCGCGCGACCAGTTCTCAGTGCTCAAATACACACAGCATGGTGTAGAGATCATGTAGAGTATCTCATGTAAAAACAGTCGGTTATGGCTTAAGTGAAAGTAAACAGGTGGGTGAAAACTGAATGTGTGTCAGTATTGCATGCCTTCCATCTTAAAGGGACAGCATTCCTAATTAAATATCTATCTGTGTCATCAGTGTTAACCAACAAAAGATGTTAAATATATGTATACTTGTAAAAGGGGTCCTATTATGCTCTTTTACAAAGTCTTGATTTTGTTTTGGAGGTCTACTAGAACATGCTCTTGCTTGGTGCTTCGAAAATCACATTATTTTTCACATAATTTATATTATTACAATACATTTCTCCCCAGCCTGGCACAAACGGCTCGATTAGTTCTGAGTTTGATGAAGGCCCCCCTTCCAAAAAACAAAATGTGTTGTGATTGGTTAGCCGTCCCAGTATGTTGTGATTGCCGAACAGCTTAGATGGCGTTTCAGTACTGCCCCGCCCCTTGCCAAAACAGCAAGTTCATCAATATTGCTATTTCAATTCAGACCTCGAGAATATTGAACAAGAGGACAGCTCAGAACCTTTGCACGCACAGATATTGCAAGACATATTAAAGTGGTAATGTTGTTGGGTTTTTTCTTTAGCTAAATCATGTTTTATATAGGATATCAACAACCGCTTAAAAATAACTCCATTTACTATGTACAGATAAGTGCAACGTAATATGTATTATGTTTATTGTTCTTTAATTCTAACATTATAATATGAATTGCAGTGAAACTGTTATACAGTTGAATTTATTTATACCATAGTCCCACAGACTTACACTATTTGTGGCGGCATATATATGCAAATTAATTATCTGCCAGCAGGAGGCGCTGTTGGAGTGATAGAGAGCGAGGTTTCTCCGGTAACGCTGTACACAAAGCAGTGCTGCGCTCACAAATGCTGCTTTATCAGACATTACATGAAAGATGAAATGACATCCAAAATTTTCTGAAAACAGCTGTCAAAGCTTTCTGCATCCCCTAATCTAAAGTGTAAACTAATCATCAGTTGTAAATGTTTTACAAACCTTCCAGGTTACAGGTTGTTTGTGAATATATATATATATTTACGCACACACGACTGGAAACCATAAAGTTTGTAAAACATTTACAACTGATGATTAGTTTACACTTTAGATTAGGGGATGCAGAAAGCTTTGTAAATGATTTATAATGTTTATTGAGATAATAGTACAATGTTGACATTTCAATGATTTATAAGTGATTAATAATATATTAACTAGTAACTATTAACCATTAAGGATCTGTTTGATTATTTCATGATGCTATATTTAAAGATAACTTATGACAGATTTATAAATTGTTAGCATATACTTAATCATTTGTGAATGTATAGTTATGTTTTGTAAATGATTAGTTCATCATCATCTAATCACTTGTAAATGATTCAAAACTTATTCTACAAAACATAGATAAAAATATTAACATATAAATTATTAATCATCTATGAATGCATAGTCATGTTTTGTAAATGATTAGTTCATCATTAGCTAATTACTTGTAAATGACTTTTAAATGAATTAACAAAACATACACAAATTGTTAGCATATCACTTATTAATTGCTTATGAATGTTTTGTAAACGATTAGTTAATCATTAACTAATCACTTATAAATTACTTATAACTGGACGTTATTATAAAGTGTTACCGAATACTTCAATATACATACTATATACAAAGCAATTTTTTTCTATTTTTTTTCCCCTTTTTTATTACTCAAATAATTATTTTTGTATTTTTAGTGCTCAAATAAATCACTTATATGATGTCTAAAATTCTGTCTATTATTTTATAACTGAAAAACTATGCAGGGATATGTATAATGACTAAAATAGGTTGTATAATTCTGCAATACATTTGGTGGTTATTTATGGACTATAAATAGTTTCAGAAAAAATATTGCAGGAATCTCATTTTTCATGGTATGTTCTTCACATTTGAAATATAAACTCATGAGACACGTGGCTTTCAATCCATTACTTTTCTGGATTGCTCCAGGACTTATTTCATGTATTTGTATATGAAATAAAAAAAAACAATCAGTGTGGAAAAATATTTTTCAAGGCAAGGCAAGTTTATTTATATAGCACGTTTCATACACAGTGGTAATTCAAAGTGCTTTACATAAAAGAAAATGAAATAGACATTAAACATCAATAAAAACATGGGAATAAAAATAATAAAAACAAGGAATTTTAAAATGATATAGAAAATGATTTAAAATAAATTTAAAGAAAATATTACACTTAAATTGAATTGCAGTCAGTTCGGACATATAGCACAGTGCTCATTCAACAAATGCATAGTTAAACAGATGAGTTTTGAGTCTTGATTTAAATGTGGCTAATGTTTTAGCACATCTGATCTCTTCTGGAAGCTGGTTCCAACTGCGGGCCGCATAATAGCTAAAAGCAGACTCCCCTTGTTTTGTGTGAACCCTTGGGATTTCTAACTGACTCGATCCTAATGAGCTGAGTGGTCTGTTCGGTTTATATTCAGTGAGCATATCAGCAATATATTTAGGTCCTGGGCCATTCAAGGCACGTCAGTGTCTATAACTTTTTATCTTTTTGAGCATTATTAACTCTGGATGATGGATAGTAAAGCCTAGAGTGTCTTCTTTCCAAAGATATCTAATTTGTTTGTGTAGCACACTTTGTCAGGAACTGTTACCGTTTTAATTTAGGTAGGTTATTTTCACCTGTGAGGCCCAAAATGGGGGGCGAAGGTTAACAGGTTAAGTAAATGTATCTGTATCTTAAAAATTAGTTTAATTTGTATCTCTATCAAAAAATGAAAAAAATTGAATTTTTCCAAATTCAGTCCTTGATTCAAATTTCTCATAAGCTTAATTGATTTGGTCTAAAGGGAGAAGAATTAATGACTATTTTTGTTTGAAGACTATATATAAAATAGCTACCAAAATAAATGTTGGTAACTGCAGTTTGACTAAAAGTAATGACTAAAAGTTGAAAAATGCAATGACTTTTCGTCAACTAAAACTAGACTAAAACTATGAAAGATTCAAATGACTAAAATGTGACTAAAACTACTAAGCATTTTCGTCTCAAGATAAAGACTAAGACTAAATCAAAAATGCCTGCCAAAATTAACACTGCTTGGAAGGACCGCCTCACCTCGGAACTCCACAGGTTGCGACGCGCTGGAGGAGCGAGGTGCCCGTTGAGATTTCTTCAGCGGGGAAGCCCTCACTGTAACCCTCAGGTCGCCCTGACCAGACACTGACATAGTCCTCCCCTTCTTTGAAGAGGAGGCGCTAGAATGGGGCATGGAAAGGGGTCTGATGCGCCGTAACACCAACACTCGTTTGTTGAATACTCTCTGGTGAGCAATAGCACAAACGCTCAGCTCCAAAGCGAAAAGCTTAATGTGCGATTGCATGCGCTCTTCATGATATACCCGCAATGTGGGGCGGGGTGTTTGATGCAAAGCTTGCACGCCAATGGTCATTGGCTCGTTTTGTAACACTCAAAGTTGGGCGATATCCCAATTTGTCAGTTTGTTCCGACGTCACGTCGAACGTGACCGATTGAAAGGGAACTTTGTTACTTAGTCACTTTTTATGGAAAGTAATGTGTTACGTTACTTTTGAGTCTAGACAGATCTGGACAGGGCTTACTTGTTTGTTTTTAATATAAAAAAGTTAATCTTTTACAAATTAAAACTCCTTCAACCAAAAGTTAAATGATTATGTCTTAGGCTGAAGGAAATGTAAATTCACGTCTGTACAGTTGAGGGGACGCAGCTCAAACACATTGCATGAAGAATATAATGCAGGAGAAGAAAGTTCAACACTATTCAGCAATAACAAAAAAGAAACACATATGTCATTTTTGTTTAGAATGGTTGAATTGGATCATCGAAGGTCACTAGCAAAGACCTGATAAAATTACTTAATAAAATGGAATTAAATACATAAATGGGTTACTTTATTTTGATAGACATTCTACTAACTATAAGTAACTTTACAACTACATGTCAGCTAATTCTCATTAATTTGCAACAACGTGTCTACTAACACTCAGAGTAGACTGTTAGGTTAGGTTTAGGGTTAGTAGAATAAGTTTACATATATTTGCAAAGTTTCTCATAGTCAGTATGTTGTATGTTGTGGACCCATCAAAATAAAGTGTTTTTTGATATTAAGCAGTTTTTATATTAAGAAGACAGTCTACTAATACTCTAATGACTGCTAGTTGTCATAGTTGCAAAGTTACTTACTGTTATTAGAATGTCTAAAGTGGACTATCAAAATAAAGTGTTATCCATAAATGATATATGTCTGATTTAACATTTAAGAAGGCTAAGAGATGCATATGCTAGATTGAATAGATTATAAATATTTTGTGCATCAGTCTGTAATAAATTAATTAGAATTGGGGGTCTAAGTAGGCCTCTGGGGTCAGGAAAATAGAAAGGACTCACTATACCCATGCACTGTAGCCGTGTGTTTATTGTATTGTCTGCTTAGTAATTGGTGTGAAAGTGTATTGATGTGAATTGATGTGAGACAGTACACGCTGTGAGATGGAAGGCAATTTTTGAAAATAATTCCAACAATAAATTGTAAGTTAATATTTAATTATGGCAGGCTTGTGTTACCGGGCTGACGAGACGTGAGACGTACGGATCCATTTACAAAGCTTTATTATAGGACATGGCCAAGACAGGCAGGGTCAACCAACAGCAGACAGGTATGTAGAGGGCAAGACAGAAGCGTGGTCAAGGAAACAGGCATAGTCAACGATCGGCGTACAACATCCAAACAGGGCAAGGCAGAAAGAAAAAAACCAGGAACACAGGCAAGAATCAGAACACAGGAAAACCACGAGGAAAACTAGGAACGGAGAACGCTTTGTAGTGCAGACAGGCTAACAATACTCGGCGGTGAGCAAGAGCAAGTCCCAGGCTTAAATAGTGAGTGGTGGGGATTGTGAAATGATGAACAGGTGTGGGCGAGATAGTGAACAGCTGTGCATGTCGTCAGTGCAATGGATTGTGGGAAATGGAGTCCAATGTGTGTGAGTGAAAATAGTCACTGTGGTGAACGGGTGACCTCTAGTGGTGGTTAACCGGGAGAGCATGGACCATATTCGTGACATAGCCCCCCCCCCCCCCCAAGGAGCGGCTTCCAGACGCTCCTATATAGTCCAGGAGGGCGGTGGAGCGGAGGCGGAACAGGGGGAGGGAACGGAGGGCCAGGTCCGTGAGGAAGTGGGAAGACCGGGGACTAAGGCAGAACCGGCAGAGCAGAGGCCCACCAGGGCGGAGCAGACGGGACCAGAGCCCACCAGGGCGGAACAGGCGAGACCAGAGTGGAGCAGGCAAGACCAGAGCCCACCAGGGCGGAGCAGGCGAGACCAGAGCCCACCAGGGCGGAACAGGCGAGACCAGAGCCCACCAGGGCGGAACAGGCGAGACCAGAGCGGAGCAGGCAAGACCAGAGCCCACCAGGGCGAAGCAGGCGAGACCAGAGCCCACCAGGGCTGAGCAGAAGACCACCACGGCGGGGCAGATGACCAGACCGGAGCAGAGGACCGCCACGGCGGAGCAGATGACCACCAGACCCGAGCATAAGACCACCACGGCGGGGCAGAGGACCACCACAGACAAAGCCGGAGCCCACCAGTGTGGCGTAGACTGGGTAGAGAATCCCCACGGTAGAGTGGACTGGTCAGGAAGCCAGGGCAGGATCAGGGATCTGGGGAGAGCAGAGACAGACAGCACAGGGAGAACAGAGACAGACAACACAGAGAGAGTCTTCATGGTCTCAGGAGCTGGGACCGGGCAGATCGAGAGCTCGTAAACGGTCTCCATGGCTGTGGCAGGACAGGAGGAGGATATGCAGACGGCCTCCATTGCCGTGACTGGGCATGACGAGGATTCACAGATGGCCTCCTTGGCCGTGACAGGACAGGGCGTCAGTTCACAGACGGCCTCTTTGGCCGTGACAGGACAGGGCGTGAGTTCACAGATGGCTTCCATAGCCGTGACAGGGCAGGGCAAGAATTTGCAGATGGCCTCTTTAGCCATGACAGGACAGGGCACTCTGGAGGAGCGGGCACTTGAGGTCGCTCTTGCAGCGCGGACACTTGGGGATCGGGAACGGCACTCCTGGCCGTGACATGAGAACTGGATTCTCGGGATGCGGGATCGGCACTCCTGGCCGTGGCTTGAGAACTGGATTCTCGGGATACGGGTGTAGGTGCCACCACTTCGAGAGGTTCTGCAGCCGAAGCCGCCACCTCTGGTGGCATTGGTACAGATTCGTGGACGGGAGAGGCCTCAGGAACACAGTGTGCAGCCCACACACTCAAAATGGCG
Organism: Barbus barbus; assembly: GCF_936440315.1. Lineage (NCBI taxonomy): Eukaryota > Metazoa > Chordata > Actinopteri > Cypriniformes > Cyprinidae > Barbus > Barbus barbus. Next base: position 6,726,561 of record NC_136749.1, read on the forward strand.
ACCGCCATAACAGGAAGCACTGAGGTCAGTGGAACAGTCTCGGTAACAGACTCTGGCAGTTCGGCGGAGGCGTGAAGTGACTCTGGCTGGAGCGCTGAGACGTGGTGTGACTCTGGCTGGAGCGCTGAGACGTGGTGTGACTCTGGCTGGAGCGCTGAGACGTGGTGTGACTCTGGCTGATCAACTGGAGTTTGACCTGACTTTTTAACATTGGCTGTGGCTTGACTTGGTTCCTTAACAACGGCCTGGACTTGACTTGGCTCCTTAACAACGGCTGGGACTTGACTTGGCTCGTGACGATCGACTGGGGCCTGGCTTGACTCTTTAACGTCGGCTGTGACCTGTCTTGGTTCTTTGACGGAGGCTGGGACTCGACTTGGCTCTTTGACGGAGGCTGGGACTCGACTTGGCTCTTTGACAGAGGCTGGGACTCGACTTGGCTCTTTGACGGAGGTTGGGACTCGACTTGGCTCTTTGACGGAGGCTGGGACTCGACTTGGCTCTTTGACGGAGGCTGGGACTCGACTTGGTTCTTTGACGGAGGCTGTGACTCGACTTGGCTCTTTACCAGCAGCATTGAGGTTCGATGATGTTGTCATTGCCGCCGTTTTGTGAGCATGCTCTAGCGTGGTTGTGAACACACAATTGAGTGCGGTGTCTCGTTCCTCCGCGACACCCACAGTAAAAGAAGAGCCCACACACATTAAAGCATAGTCCAAGAAATGACTTGATGATGAACGAGGTGCTTTGTGAATTACTTTTGTTTTCAGTGGCTGGTTAAGGCCATCACAAAAAAAATCTATCAACATACAATCTGGTAGATTAGAGCCATTAGCCAAAGCCAAATATTCAGCGATGTAACGTTCTAGGGATCGTGTACCCTGCTTAAGGGCCAATAATAAGAAAGCTGCATCCATACCTGACCGATGTTTGTCAGGAAAGCTGCTGGATCCTTGTAAGGCCGAGTATTCTGTTATGGGCTGATGAGACGTGAGACGTACGGATCCATTTACAAGGCTTTATTATAGGACATGGTCAAGACAGGCAGGGTCAACCAACAGCAGACAGGTATGTAGAGGGCAAGACAGAAGCGTGGTCAAGGAAACAGGCGTAGTCAACGATCGGCGTACAATATCCAAACAGGGCAAGGCAGAAAGAAAAAACCAGGAACACGGCCAAGAATCAGAGCACAGGAAAACCACGAGAAAAACTAGGAACAGAGAACACTTTGTAGTGCAGACAGGCTAACAATACTCGGCGGTGAGCAAGAGCAAGTCCCAGGCTTAAATAGTGAGTGGTAGTGATAGTGAAATGGTAATCAGGTGTGGGCGAGATAGTGAACAGCTGTGTGTGTCGTCAGTGCAATGGATTGTGGGAAATGGAGTCCAGTGTGTTGTGAGTGAAAAAGTCAATGTGGTGAACGGGTGACCTCTAGTGGTGGTTGACCGGGAGAGCATGGACCAGATTCGTGACATAGCCCCCCCCCAAGGAGCGGCTACTTCATGCTTGGGTTTAACACAATAGTATAACAAGAAAAGTTTACTTTTATAAAAAAAAATTATACACTAATAACAAAATTAGCGTGTCATAAGGTGCAAAACATCTTGTTATAACTAATATCTTACAATAATTATCACAATAAAATGTGAAATTGATCCCTTTTTCTGGCCTGTCAGAAATATGCTGCTGTAATTTTGAAAACCCTTCTTGCGAGATGACATAATGACAGTCTTTATGAAAAGGGCAGGGTACAAGGCAGTGTCTGGAAAATGCAGAAAAGGGAATAGTATGAAAATAGCATTCACTGCAGTACAGAATTAGTGTTTGTTGCTAATCAAAGAAAAGACAAAATAGGCGCAAAAAGAAAAACAACTGTGAAAAGCTTACATTACTGGAAAAATTACAAAAAAACTAAATTTATGATCCAAGATTTATGATCACAATATCTGCTTGGGGTGTGTTTCCCAAAAGCAACTTTTGTTGCACGTACTGTCGTTACTAATAGAGTTGTAACTAACGACCATAGTTATCTAATGATGGTTTTGGGAAATGCACCCCTGGCCCTGGTCAGCTAAAAAATTTAAAATATTTAGACAAGGGTAAATCCACGATACAAGGGCAGGATGGAGATGAAGATCGCTGAATAAAGGTTTGAAATTGGGTCTGTTCCTCTGAAGATTTGAATTACACCTCACAAATGAAATTGATTCCTTTTATAAATATGTTGGTTTTTTTTGTGTTTTATGGTTCTATTATGGTCACAGTATGTTGAAATAAACAGCTTTTATGTCCCACGGCAAACAAAATATTACATAATAAAAAATTGTTAAACAATGGCAGAAATGTTATTAATTTTAAGGGTTTGTAGTCTTGTTGAACACTGTGTATTATTCATGAGTTGGCAGCAGAAATTACACAGAACAAAATGTAATGTTATTTTATATTAAGAAAATTAGTAAACTTTATTTAATAAATGCACTTGCAAACATACTGGTATGACATCAAATACAAAATTGTTTTTGTATTTGCTGTTTGCTTCTTTTTCAGAAAACTATTAATAAAATAACTTTACCTAACAGATAATTAAATTAGCAGACATAACTTTACTCATAGAAGCTGCTGCTGCTTGCTGACTCTCTGCTGGTGAAGAAAAAAAAAATGTCTCGGTCTGGATCAACGGATGTTGGGATAGGTGGATGCTTCTCCCCTCCTCTCCTGCTATTGGGGCATTTGCCGCCCAGGAGCTTTGTGACTGGTTTGAAACTCGAGGTATCAAATGGTCCACAAATATAGGGAAATGAGAGATAGCCAGGATTTACAATTTTAGTGTAATTTATTTTCTTATTATTTTCATGAGAACTTTGCATCTCACCTATAAGTGAAATGGGTGCTTCTTGACCAATGTTTTCAAATGGTTAAGGAAGATATGTTGCAGTGAGTCTGGAATGAAACGTCACTATCTGACTTATAGGGGACCATATGGAAATGTTCTGTTAATGTCCCAAATGTCCTTTTTGTAACAATGCTGTGTGACCATCAAATAATCAATGCAGAACATCCCCCTAAAGTCATATCGGAAACGTTATTATATGACTAAAAGAGGATCTCTTAACATCCCAAATGTCCTTTTTGTAACGTTTTTGTGTGACCATAAAATAATCAAAATGGAATGTCCTCCTAAATTCATTTTAGGAACACGGAACTGCAGCACTTTCATAAGCAAAAGAGGATATTTTAGGAATGTACCCAATGTTCTGTAAATGTTCAGGACTTTTGTCAACTTTAGACAACTTTTAGGGAACGCTGCGCAAGGTTGGAAGAACATCCCCTCCTACATGGGATTAATGAGATTCTGTCATCTCTCAATCATCTCATACGAACAAAAAACTGAGCAGCAATTGTTTTACTGAGTACATTGCATGTTGCATATCAAAAATATAAAAATGCAAGCACAAAATAGCTGTGAATGCCTCACATAATGGCCAAGTGAAAATAACATTAAAATTAAGCTCTTCCAAACAGCAGGTCAAAAGTCACAAATCTGTCTATACAAAAGCACATGCAATCCCTCAGCCAGGAGTTCAAGTGATGATGCCTGCCCTTTGACAACACTCACCACACCAGACTAACACCTGTTTGGCTTCAAAGAGCTCTATAAAAGAGATAAAAGGAAACAAATCCAAAAGATTGTGATTTATCACTACTTGTGAACATAAGAGTAAAGGCTGAAATGGCAGAGAGCAAGAAATCCATTTCAAATTGAATTTCCTTTGTTTGAAACAGCCCACTCCAAAAACACAGAGGAAAAAAAAACTATCATAGGGCCATTAATGACATTGGTGCAATAGTCTACAGCAAAATGTCCCTGTCACTGATAAGCCACCGCTAAGAGTGGAGGGGGGCGGGGGGAGGGGCGGTCGATACTAACTATTCATTTTTCAAATTATCTTCACATTGATCCAGGGACAAGTGCCAGCAAGGCAGGGGCACACTGACTTTAATACAATAATTATATAAAGGGTTACATGCTCATCCTCAACACCAATAAAGTGTGTCAGCAAGAGCAGGGCATAGAGCAAACCCATAATCCATCAGCACACTGCCCCCTGACCCAGAGGCTCACAGGCTTATTATGAAGCCTCTATAAAAGTTGCTTACAGAAGGATACAATGACTAGAAGGATTTGAAAAAAAAAAAGTACAGATAAACAATTTTGTGTAGGATATCTGTTATATCACAATTAATAAATCAAAATTACGCTATAATACAAAAACATCAACAAAAACAATAAACAAGTAAAACTATCTCTACATTAGAAATGGCAAATCAGCACTTAATCTACAACTTCACACACAACTGTTCCCACAGTCCACATAGTTGAAAATTCTAACATATTTTTAACCATTATAAAATATTAAACTCAATTTTAATTTGAGCAGCAACCAACCCTTTCAAAACATACTCTACATTGACTGAACCAGTACCTAATATTTTATTCTTCTTGTTTTTTTTTGTTTTTTTTTCATATTGCCAACTTTGCTGATCCTAATAAATAATTTAATAAACACAATTTTCTTTGTTCCTGGGAATTATATTTTGGACCACTAATAAAAACTTTATAAGAAAATTCAACCCAACTTTTTAAAACACCAAAAAGACATCCTAACCTCCCAAATTGAATAAATAAATCAGCCACTGTTTCTTCTATTCCACAAAAAGGATAATGTTTTCCAACTGCTGGATGCCAATGAGACATTTTGACACATACAGAATATAATGGTTTATTTGCTAATGTCCTGCAAATTCCCCAATTTAAGCATTTTAAAAGTCAAAATCATGCTGCTTTCTTCCAGTACTTCTCCTTTCTTCCTGTTTGCCACAGAAGGGGGCAAACAGGAAGAAAGGGAAATTAGCACTTCATCTACAACTTCACACACAACTGTTCCCACAACTGTTTGCATTGAATTACGTGAAGACACATAATTCAATGGAAACTTAGAATCCCCCCCCCCCTTCTCCTAACAGTCCTAACAATTCTCTGCAAACTCCTGCAAAGCTGCATGCACTGCCTTCAGTACTTGAGACAGGACGACCACTTAATTTATTCCAGTGTTCTTCTGTAATGATTCCATAGTTTCCACCCATTGTCATCTCTAAGTCGCTTTACTTTGGTTCATCCAGCTCTAATCAGACAGTTTATCAAACTTCCTGAAGAGAAACATTTGGTCTGAATAAATGAATGTGTTTTCTCCATAATCCATTCTTCTTGTTCAGATCCTCTGCTTACAGAATAAGTCATACTCCACGCTTGTGGCATGTAGCGATAGAATGGAGTCAAATTGTTCAAGTCCAGTTCATTTGTACAATTGCTTATTACATCCAAGACGTGATGTCCTTCTCAGCAAAACACATGCCACATTACTCCACTCGATCTCCTCTACATACAACAGTCTATTTAAAGCTTGAAGACAAAAGATATTGATCCGACTTCAGATGTCTACAAGACCTTGTCTTCCTTCTTGAGTTGACATACAAAGCAGGCCCAGGAATCCAGTGCTGGCCTGACCAAAAGAAGTCCAAAAACTTTTCTGAATATCTTTGATCAGTTCATCAGGTGACTCTTGCACCTTTAGCCTGTACCATAGCATAGAGGCAGCCAAATGATTTATGACCAGGACTCTACCCCTATAGAATTGTTCAGGTAACAGAAACAGCCAAAGTATTTATGACCAGGACTCTGCCCCTAAAGGATAGTTCAGGTAATAGCTCATAGCTCTCTAAAAAATTGTTTATCAATTTACACTGGCTACCACTGAAGTCGCATTGATGTTACCTCATTATTATATTATCAGTATACCTCAAATTGAAGGCATTGATGTTTGCCTACAAAACCACCACTAGCTCTGCACCCCTTTACCTAAATTCATTACTTCCGACTTATGTGCCCTCTAGAAACTTGCATTCTGCAAGTGAACATCGCTTTATTGTGCCACCCCAAAGAGGCACAAAATCACTTTCACAGACTTTTAACTTAAATGTTCCCTCCTGGTGGAATTACCTGCCCAACTCAATCCAAGCAGCTGAGTCCTTAGCCATCTTCAAGAATCAGATAAAACCCATCTCTTCCATCTTTATTTGACCCTCTAACTTTAGCACTCTCTATTCTAAAAAAAAAAAAAAAAAACTAACACTTGTCACAAACAGAGGCGGTAACAACAGGTGAGTGAAACAACAGGATGATTTATTGAACAGAGGATGTTGATCGAGCGGAGAGACTGGCAGGTATGGAATCTGGAGAGAGAAACAGTTCAAATGTGCCTTAGCTGTAAACTGATCAGAGTCCTTTCTTTGCAGGAACAACGGAGAGTGGGAATCAGGATCAAACCAGGAACTGAGACAGGGACACGCAGGAGAATCTGGTAGGTAATATCACTGGTAAGTATAGCTGGGTCTGGTGACTGTTCAAGGACGCGAACGGTAGACCAGATGGTCAGTGTCTGTGGGAAGAGTATATTTAAAGGGGAGTTGATGAGTGCTGATGAGTGACTGCAGGTGCGGGTGATCAGAATGCAGGTGATTGTGATCTGGTGATTGTTGTGGCCGGTGACTGAGGTGGCTGTGACTGTGAATCCCTGACGACACTAGCTTTCTAATCTTTTTGTATTCTATCTGTTTTCTTTTTATTTATTATACAATTCACATAAGCAAAAAAGGGCCTCTTACACTAGCTTGCTCTATTCCATTTCTATTCTATCTGTTTTATTTTTATTTATTATATAATTAAAAAAAAACCTTGCTATGTGTACTGCGTTGAGCTAACTAAGACTTGATATAGCACTTGCATATCATTGCCCTTTGGTTGATTTGTATTGCTTCCATTGTCCTCATTTGTAAGTCACTTTGGATAAAAGCGTCTGGTAAATGACTAAATGTAAATGTAATAGAGACAGCCAAAATATTTATGACCAGGACTCTACTCTGAACTATAGGATAGTTCAGGTAATAGCCATTTCCATTTGGACAACTTGGCTGAGCATCCCAGTCCAGCATCCCTTCCCAATTATTTTTCCTATAATTCACTGGACCCTAGAAAACTCCTAAGATTTTAACACCTTCTGTTCCCCACTTCAATCATCCTGGAATGTGAGGCATCCCACCATTCCTCCATTCACCCATAATAAACCCCTCACTTTTTCCCCAGTTTATCTTTGCAGAAGAAACTCTTTAAAAAAAAATAAGTTTAGGCTCTTACAGAGTGCTTGAATTATGTCTTGGCCAGTTACAAAAACAATTATGTCATTTGCATATGCAGATATGGAACAGTTTACTTTTTCTGAAACATAAAAACCCTTCAAATTATTTCTAAATTCACATAACAGCAGCTCAATTACTAGGCTATATAGCTGCCCTGAAAGAGGACATCCCTGCCTTATGCCTTTTAAATATATGGCTGATTTTACACAATGTAATTTTTATGACACATTCAACCACTATACTACTTGCAAATGAATGCCTTCATAATAAGCCACTGTGTTTATAAAATAAATAATTTCAAGACAACTGTACTGGAATCGAAAAAGAAAATCTCATCATTATAATGTAGTAAACAAAAATCATAAAATTATTTCCAAATCATTCATATTTCCATCATATCCATGGTCCTCTATTATAAATTATTTTTTAGTTTCAGTTTGAGAATGTCATGAGATGTTTTGTCTAATTGTGTATTCTAATGTGCAATCTAAATGCAGTTTTAATTGTGTTAAAGATAATTTCTGATAATGTGCAAAATGGCTTTGAGCAAAAGAACATAATAAATATTTAAACAATGCAGTGAGGCATGATTTCAGTATTTTTGTTAATTGCTTGAGACCACATCAACAGTGAATCACTATAGGCTGTATTAGACAAGGTGTTCCATCTTCTGAAACAAACAAAAAAATATATTTTATCTGAACCCTACCTAGGTCAATGACCTTTGACAGACAGAAGAGTGAAAACATTAGAAACTGTGGAATTTAATCTTAACACAAATAAGAGACAAGTCCCAAGAAAGCAGGGTCACAAAATGCTGAAAAATAGACAATGTCTTAGATTTGTCCCCCGTGGATCTAGGATGTTTTGTTTTCTAGCTAGTCAAAAACATTCTACTATCTTTTCTACTCACCCTGTTGACACTTGTACTAATGGCATTTCAGGCAAAGTCAGATGATACTGAATAAGAATGCAGAGTGTGCTTGAACACCCACTAACACCAAAATGTCTAATGATATTATATAAAATATAGTATAAATATGTCAGCCGTTTGGCAAAGATTTGCATCTTTTTCTTATTATTTGGACAGGTTAAGATATTAATTGCATTCTGTAGTTTGGAGCTATGGCAGTGCATGTACGAAGCATCACACAATGGCTTCTCTTTTTTTTTTTTTTTTTTTACAGCTTGGTTATGAAAAAAGCTTCTCACTTTTTGGTGTATGCTTTGCGGTGATGGCAAAAGAAAGACTGAATGGTTCATTTGTGAATTCGACTTAAAGCAGTTATAATCTTTGATATTCTAAAATCAGATGTGCTACTAAAAATTAATAAGATCAGAATGAGCTCTAACCTGTTTTATGTCTATGTAATTTGTTTCACATTAGAAACCTCTCGTTTACTGAAGATTTTTTTAGTGCTTCTTTGATTTAAATGCAAGGTTCATGTACACTGTCCACCACAAATAAACATTTCATAATTAATTTATCTTGCTATTGCAGGATGTAGGCTAATGTTATATTGTATGTGCATTATAGTAAAGACAACTCCAAACATGTTCCCTAAGTCAACCGAGCCAGTCAGAGTAAATATGGTTTAGAGCAATATGTGTAGCTTTGCCACAGATGCAGCTCTGCTGCCTGGACGAAAAAAAAAATACCTTAAATATTTCCCTTATTTATGAAACTTTATCTTCAAATAAAGTTTGAGCCACAAGACATCCTACAGAGATGAGGTCAGTGCACTCATCTGATCATCAGGATAGTGTGCTAACAATAATCTCTCTATAAATGTCGGCAAGACCAAGGAGATGACTGTGGACTACAGGAAGTCACAGAAAGGTGGTCATATCCCCATTCAAATAAATGGGGTGGAAGTAGAAAGAATCAGGAGCTGCAAGTTCCTTGGTATACACATCTTTGAGGACCTTTCCTGAAACCTCCACTCACACACTATTATGAAAACAGCCCATCAGCGTCTCTACTTCCTGTGGAGGCTGAAGAGGTTTGGCATCTCCTCTGACATGTCAAACTTCTACCGTTGCACCATAGAGACCATTCTGACTGGCTGCATTACTGTATGGTGCGACAACTGCTCTTCCTCTGATTGCAAAGCTCTTCAGAGAGTGGTGAGAACAGGGGAGCTCATCACTGGACACAAACTCCTGGCCTCACAGGACATTTACGAAACACGCTGCTTGAGAATGGCCAGCAGCTTCATCAAGCCATTGCTTCAATGCCATCCGGCAGATGCCTATGCTCAAACCGATCTTTAAGCCAGTATTAACTGCCAGCTTAACAGCCAGCAGTTCTTCATCTAGCTCTGGAACACTTTACCTCTCACAATTAATAATTGCCACGTCGGACACTGTGACTTCTACCTCAGTATTCTCGCTTAGGTCAAGTCAAGTGACCTTTTTTTAAATAGTGCTTTATACAATACAGATTGTGTCAAAGCAGCTTTACAATGTCAAACAGGAAAATAGTTTGTCAATAATGCAAGAGGACAATAACAAATAGTAATTTTCCAATTAAAGTCCATTCATTGATGATTCAGTGATGTCATAATCCATCATCCACTCTTCCAATAGTGTCTGTGCAATCAGTCTAAGCAATACAAAGGTGACAGTGGCAAGGAACCAAAACTCCATTGGTGACAGAAAATGGAGAAAAAAAACCTTGGGAGAAACCAGGCTCAGTCAGGGGGCCATACTAAACCAGCATGGTGTGGTTTTATTCCAGGCTGCAACACAGGTCAGATTGTGCAGAGGACATGGTTCCTGTGGTCTTGTGTAGATGTAGAGATAGGGCGCAGTTTAGCCGGATTACGTAGCCTTCTGCGTGTGTTTTTAGAGCAAGTTTGAGAGAGAACCGGAATTGTTTGGAAACACATGATAGAGGTGGAAGGATAGAGGATAGGAAAGGAGAGTGTGTGAGGGAAGATAGAAATTATTCTTAAGTGTGTGCTCGGTGTCGTTGCTCGGTTAAAGTCACGCAGGAAAAAGTCGTCGGTCTTTACACTCGTTGGTCTTCACACGAGGAGGCTGAGCACGACGGCAGAACGCTTCCGCAGATGCTTCCGTGTCAGCGCTCGGACATCAAATAAATACAGTCTAGGAAACTAGAGTGAAAACAGCTGTGGCCGACTTCTGATCAGCCCAGCCAATAAGGTTAAAGGACTGCTAATAGCTCAAGACGAAACTAAACACTTAAAGGACTGCTAATAGCTCAAGATGAAACTAAACACTTTGCACAATCACACAGACTCGTTCTTAGCTGAGGCGCAAATTATACTAATTACCAGTAAGTGCAGTCAAACATATAAACCTGAACGAAAATGCAGAGTAGAAATAGGTAGGAAACAAACTATTCCTTCCTAGCAGCAAGTAAATAATTTAAACAATAGAACTACGACCAAGTATTCCAACACTTACGCGAGCTGCTGTCCGTCTCTTCTGGTGACTAATCGGCTTTCCCGAACATACACACAATCCTACCACTCCGTTGATTTCTTGATCCACAAAGCTTGGTCCTTATATGAGCATGACTCTCCAGTTCCTGCATGCAATGACGGCTTTAACGCAAGCAGGGACAGTTCAATGATTCAGTTGTGGGGAAGTCGTGGCCTAATGGTTAGAGAGTCGGACTCGTAATCCAAAGGTTGCGGGTTCGAGTCTCGGGCTGGCAGGGATTGTAGGTGGGGGCAGTGAATGTCCAGCGCTCTCTCCACCATCAAAACCACGACTGAGGTGCTCTTGAGCAAGGCACCGAACCCCCAACTGCTCCCAGGGCGCCGCAGCATAAATGGCTGCCCACTGCTCCGGGTGTGTGTGTGTGTGTGTGTGTGTGTGTGTGTGTGTGTGTGTGTGTGTGTGTGTGTGTGTGTGTGTGTGTGTGTGTGTGTGTGTGTGTGTGTGTGTGTGTGTTCACTGCTGTGTGTGTGCACGTTGAATGGGTTAAATGCAGAGCACGATTTCCAAGTATGGGTCACCATACTTGGCTGTATGTCACTTCACTTCACTTCAAATTCAAAATCTTCCTTAGGAATCATCCAGTGTCCAGGAACGTGCAGCATCCGACACAGGGAATGATGAAAAAAGTAGAAAATAGAAAGAGAACGAGAAAGGACAAAACAAAACAAAAAGGGATAAACAAAAAGACCCAGCCTTGCAAAAGACAAAGCCAAAAGAAAACTACAATTAGACATTCCTTTCAAAAATATACATCCTTACAGCAGTTAATCTGCAAATAAACATCATTCAGCATATTTAAACTTAATTTTTATCTAACATTAGCATATTGAATTTGCATAGATGTGCAAAGAACATTTTTCAAATGACGCACTTAGGCCTCATCTGCATGCATGATTTGCATCACGATCAGCCGTTAGCTCATAGCTCGAATACATGACAAAATCCATTAAAATAACATTTGTAAACTGTTCATAGTAACTTTTAACTCTGAATCATTATTTATTTAACACATTCACACAATATTTTTACCACTTTAAACCAGATGATTAACTTTTATGCGTCTTTTACATAAAACTCGATTTTTTTTTTCAGTTATGAAGTTTGCAGAAAGACAAAACTTTAACTTCAGGCCTGTATCTTCCCCGTAGCCTCCGAGCTAACATTCACCCATGGTCATTGACTAATGACGTTCAATCCACACTTTTATCTCAATCTTATTTGTCATTTACTTCTCTGATACAACTGTTAATTTGTTCATTCAAATTCTGCTTTTTTTTCTCTCTTTCTGGATCGCATCCGCTGCTTCTCGCCCAAAAAGTGCTTCTCATCATCCCTCTTCCGGTTCCACCCGTTAGGGCAGGGCTAACTTTCTAACTTTCCATCTTATTAAATGAAATAACTTTTCTAATTTAGTTTTTTTTTTTTTATTATTGAACTTCATACATTTTCTTTCTTCTTTTTTCTCAGTCTCTCTTTACAGATATTAATAAAATAAAATTATTGGTTTACACATTCGTGAATGTTGTAGTTTTTTTTTACTTTCTTCAGCAACAGGGTTTCTAGTAACCTGGGTTACACCCTCCCCTCTTGAATGCATTGCATCTGCATATTTTTGGGGTTGGGTCACTACCACAGGCATAGGCACATCATCAACAGAAACAACATTCAATTCCTCCAAAGAAGTGCTGAATGACACACTCAGACCTTGTAATAGAGATTGTATCACCATGGTAAGTGGATTCCCCAACTGGGGATACTCGAGTCTTTTTGCAGGCCGCCGCTCTCTTTGCGAATGCCTAGGAATAGCTCCTTCCTCAAACTCAGTGTTGTTTGTTCGTTCACTCTGATCACCTCCAGCATCCACAGTTTCATTTAGAGCTGGATTCTCTTTACTTCTATTCTCAACCTCCCAATCAACTTTTGTTTCAACCTCCTGGGTGGGAAACTCATCTACAGACTTGGAACAGAGATCCAATCCTGGATCACTGTGATCTGACTCCAGCTCAACAAAAGATGTTTCCACTTCCTCCAGACTCAAGTAAACTTTTTTCTCTACAGGTCTACAATCAGGTAAGCTTTCCCTTACAGGTTCCTCCGGATTCTCCTCTATCATATTCTATTCATATTCTATCATATTCTATTTTATTCTTCATATCTATTTTTATTCTCATATCTATTTGTTATTTTATTTTATTGCTAGTTTATTTCTATATATATGTTTACTGTACTTTTTCTATTTGTTTTTTTGTAAACTTGAGGTTTTTTCTTAATTTTGTTTGACAATTTGTTGGACAGTCGTACAATACATTTCACTACATGTCGTACTATGTATGTATATGTATGTGACAAATAAAATTTGAATTTGAATTTGGTAACCGACAGGTAGGTACTGCAGGTTCTACAACAGGTAAGTCAATTGGGACATTCTGAGTTTTTGGGTAGGGTAATTGCTCAGGGCTCACTAGAACTCGAGTTTCAAAGTCCAGCGTATTCTCGAGTATGGGACTAGAGAACTGATCATCCTCCGAGCTGGAATATTCACAACCAGACTCTGGATCTTGTGTTTCATCATTACACGTATAAGCTCTTGTTCTGGGACTGTGAACTGTTTGCCTTGGCAGCTGTACATGCCTTTCTGCTTGCAAAAACCCACAAGGCAACAAGAAGTCACGACGTAACGTCCTTAGAGGACCACTTTGCCCTACTGGTCGGACAGTGTACACCGGTAAGTCTCCCGCACTCTTGACTACTACTTGGACACCTTGCTCCCACTTGTCAGCGAGCTTATGCTTCCCTCGCAACCTAACATTGCGCACCAGGACCCTGTCACTCTCCTCCAAAGTAGAAGCAACCACGCATTCATCGAACCTTATTTTGTTACGCTCTGCTAATTTAGCAGTATTCTTCTTAGCTATCTCGTAGCTCTCTCGCAACCGGTCTTTCTAATTCTTCACGTATTGGGAGTGGGACTTGGCCAAAGCTTCTGCTGGCAAACCAAAAGCTAAATCTACTGGCAAGCAGGGAAGTCGCCCAAACATGAGCTCATAAGGATCCCCAGTTGCATCATTGCGCGTACAATTGTATGCGTGTACTAGGGGCTTCACAAACTCCTTCCACCTGTACTTTTTCTCGTTCTCTAAAGTTCCCAGTATCTGGAGAAGTGTCTCGTTGAAACGCTCTACCGGGTTACCCCTGGGGTGGTAAGGCGTGGTACGAATCTTATGAATACCCGCAACATGACACAACTCCTTGATTGTGTGGGATTCGAAATCGGGTCCTTGGTCACTATGTAGTTTCTCAGGAAACCCATAGTGTACCAAGAAATTTTCCCACAGACATTTCGCGACCGTTCAAGCTGTTTGATTCTGAGCCGGTATCGTGAAATGGTCTGTGACAACCAATATGTTCTTGGTATTGTTGTGGTCCGGCTCTAACGACAAAAAGTCCATGCAGAATAGCTCCAAAGGCCTACGGTTTGAATGTTGACCAGAGGAGCTGCTCTGTCTGGAGACGTTTTTCGGCACACGCGATGTTCACAAGTCTTGATCTTATTTTCAACAGTTTGAGAAATTTTGGGCCAAAAGAATCTGGACCTTACTAAGTACAGAGTTCTCTCATTACCCAAGTGCCCCATGTCATCGTGGAGACTGCGCAACACCATTTCCCTTAGTCCAGCTGGTAACACTAGCTGATAGTGAGAGGCCCCATGCCCCTGCCTCTTCCTATACAGCACCCCATTCTTCAGCTCAACCAGCTGGTTGCATCAAGCTTCGCGGAAGTCAAAATGTACGTCAAGGGATTACTGTTTGTAACAACAGTGAAGTCTGCACCCTACAAATAATCGCTGAACTTGGCTGTGACAGCTCACTTTAATGCCAAAAATTCAAGCTTATGTGCAGGGTATCTTGCCTCACTCTTTGTCAGTCCCCTACTGGCGAATGCTATTACCCGCATCTGCCCGTCCTGCTCCTGGTACAATGCCGCACCAAGCCCCGTAGTACTGGCATCGGTAAAACCCAGGACAGGAGCAGAGGTCAGCTTAGAAATTATGACATCAAAGGCATTCTGACATGCAATAGTTCACCGATCACCGAACTGCTCTTTGGGATTGAAGTACTCACCCCCCTCTCGTTTCCCACTGCGGCCCCTACGAAGTGGAGGGTACCCTTCAATGAGTCCCGTGAGAGGTTTGACTATCTTCGAGTAGTCACACACAAACCTTCTGTAATACCACGTAAAGCCTAAGAAAGCTCTCAGCTCTTTCAAATTTGTGGACTGTAAGGATTACAGAAACTCAGACACTTTGAACTCCTGAGATGGACAACACACACACACAGTGCATTAACATACAGACATCTGTCTCCACACCCCACTGAGAGAGAATACAAGAAAATGCCTCTCTCACATATGCATCAGTTCCTTTCCTTCACTCACTCAGAATGATCAATAGAAGAATGTAATATTCTACATTAATGCAAGTGTTATTTACAGTCATGTTTGGTATCATTTGAATTGTCTCAGGGCGACTGGTATAATGGTCTCATTCTTATAAGAAGTAAACTAAAAGGTAATACAAATCCTAAGAGTTCAGAGACATTTTGCATACTGTAGAGGGCGGACCGCACCTAATGGTTTTCATGCAAATTACCTTCTGTCCCAAAAGGTGCCAACTCGACTTGATTAAATTGCAAATTACAATTGTTAGTTCCTGTCTCGAGTTTGGGGGATGTTTATTCTGGTCTGAAGTACTTAAAGAAATGTGGCAAAAGGGTCGGGGCGATTCTGTAACCAGACGCCCGTGGTGTGGTATGTCTCAATGCTCATACTATGTATTACTATAAAGTCAGGTATGCATTCTTTACTCATAGATTTATCTTTGAGAATTCGATGTTTTGTATTGATATGATTTGATCTCTTTGAATTGCTGTGGAATTGACATAATACATACAGTATTTACCTGACTGATAATAAATTGTTACATTTGACCTTATTCTGTTTTACTCTGTAATTATTGACTAGTAGATTACGTTGCATCCTTGTTAAAGACATGAGCAACCGAATGAACGAGTAAATATAAAGTTAAGAGTTAACTAGAATAATCAAATATCAGAATAATAAATTAGAAATGGACAAGCAATCAATTTGTATTTCAAGTTAAATACGAGGTCATAAAGAAATGGAGTCAGATTAAATGATAAAATGGAGTCAGATTAAAGTTTAATTAAAATTGAAGAACTTTGCACATTTGGAAAGACCGAGCATGCAGGAAACCTTCATCCACCACCGGAGACCTTCTTTGGGCCGGATGGGTGGAGCCTTACAGGACCTTGGCCAAGTTTTTAAAGCATCAATCTTAGCCGGGTCAGTCTTTATCCCGTTCCTTGAGACAACATGCCCCAAATGTTTGACTGACGCCTGAAAGAAACGGCATTTTTCAGATGACAACTTCATCCCGTACTCTGAGCCGATTGAGGACCTGTACCAATCGTGACTCGTGCTCTTCCAAAGTCTTTGAAAAGACTATCAGGTTGTCAATAAAGACAGCACCTGTTTCCTGTGGAGATCACCCATACACCGCTCCATTAATCTCTGGAATTTACTTGGTGCATTTGTGATTCCCTGGGGCATTCTATTGAATTCCCAGAAACCGAGAGGGCATAGGAAGGCAGTTTTGCGCTTATCGGCCTCATCCATCTTAATCTGGTAGAACCCAGACTTCAAATCAAGCACTGAGAACCATTTTGAGCCTGTAAGTACAGAAAAGACTTCTTCTAGATTGGGCAGAGCGTATGCGTCTTTGATCTTGTGGGAATTCAACTTTCGAAAGTCGATACAGAGCTGTAGCGAGCCATCTTTCTTTCGGACCACCACTATGGGTGAAGAAAGGGGGGACTCTGACTCACAAATAACTCCAGCAGTCATTAGTTCCTGAAGATGCTTTCGAACAGCATCGATGTCTTTGGGGGTGAATCGGGCACACCCTATGCTTAAAGGGCGTCTCATCAGTTAGTCTGATTTGATGTTTTACTTGACTTGAACAGCCATACTCAAGATCATGTAAAGAGAAGACCTCAGGCATAGAATTTAACAGGTTTGATATCCGTTCCCTCCAGTCTGAAGACAATGGAGAGTCCCTGAAATCAAAGGAAGGTTAGCATGGGTAGGTGCTGGTGATTCAACTTTGTTTAAATTCTGGGCTGTTTTCTGTATGACCCTCTGTATAGCATGGATCTCAGCCAGTATAGCTTTAGGGGGAATAGTTATGTCCGTTTGAGTACCATTTTTAAGCAAAACTGACATCTGAGAAGAGCGTGTAGAAGGCAATGTGTACACACAGCTAGCAACTAGGAGATCATTTGGGAATGGGGCTGATGGTGGCTCAAGAGTTACCCACTTCTCCATACAAGGTTCCCAAAGTTGAACATAGCCATTCAGGACCACTGTGCTCCCGCCAGGCACAACTTCAGGGAGATTTCCCATCAGCTTCACATGCCCCAATACTTCACTGCTAGTTTGACTCCACCTTGCTTCAAGGATTTTAAGCACTGCCTGATATCCATAGAGGCCCGAACAAGGGTTAATCTCATTCTCCCTAATGCAATTGTTGTAAAACACATCCAGGGAGTTGGTACCGACAAGAACTTGTGACAGGCTCTTTAGATCTGGAACTACTAAAGCTAGAGAGGGGACTTCGACTTCAAGGCCTACAAACGCTTTCGGAAACCTCAGGGCCAGTTCGATGTACCCTAAGTATGGCACAGCTTGCCCATTGGCTCCCTCCACCTCCAACAAATTTTCTAGCGACTTCAGGGGGAGATCAGACAGATGTGCCTTATAGAACGACTGGGGAACCGTAGTTACCTGGGACCCCGTGTCTAGGAGACAATCTACCTCTTTTCTTAATCAAGTCAAGTCAAGTCTGCTTTATTGTCAATTCTTCCACATGTACGGCACATACATACAGAGAATTGAAATTGCTTTACTCTCAGACCCTTGGTGCATACAGTTAATATTTAAGACACTGACAGTAGACGTTCAAATACAGATAAATACAGTTTAAACATATGTACATACAACTATACAGATATACAATGAGGGCATTGTAGAAAAATAAAAAGAGATAGATAAAGTGGCATAAGGCACATGGCAAACCAGTTAAATAAAACAAAACTGTGCAGATATATGTGTATATGTATAGAGTGTATAGTGCAAGAGGAGCTTATCAGTCTGAGGACATTGTAGAAAAATAAAAAGAGATAAATAAAGTGGCATAAGCCACATGGCAGAATAGATAGAGTGCAAACCAGTTAAATAAAACAAAACTGTGCAGATATATGTGTAGTGCAAGAAGAGCTTATCAGTCTGTTAAAGTGACAAAAGAATAGACTTTTTATCAGACTATCCGAAGAGGTAGTTTGCAGTCAATGCTGGATGAGGTAGTGATCAGTCCAATGCTGCACAAGTGACAAGTGCTGGTCACAGTTTTTAAGTGGGTGGGGGGGGGTGGAAGATCCTGGGGATGTGGGGAGCTGGGGGAGGGGGGTTGTAGTATCAAAGTTCAGTGTTGCATGGGGTAAAAGAGGGGAGGGGGGGCAGGGACGGGTATGTATGAAGCTGTCCTTCAGTCTGCTGGTCCTCGCCTGGAAAGTCCGCAGTCTCCTCCCTGATGGCAGCAGACTGATGAAGCTATGTGTCAGGTGGGTGGGATCACCTGCAATGCGGAGGGCTTTGCGGGTGAGACGGGTGCTGTAGATGTCCTGGAGGGAGGGGAGAGAGACACCAACGATCTTCTCAGCTGCTCTCACTATGCATTGAAGTGACTTGCGGCAGGATGCGTTGCAAGCGTCATACAACACAGTGATGCAACTAGTTAGGATGCTCTCGATGGTGCCTCTGTAGAAGGTGCACATGATGGGGGCCGGGGCTCTGGCTCTTCTCAGTTTGCGGAGGAAGTAGAGACGCTGCTGTGCTTTCTTGGCCAGTGCTACAGTGTTGTTAGTCCAGGAGAGGTCCTCTGTGATGTGCACACCCAGGAACTTGATGCTGCTCACTCTCTCCACAGTCGCACCGTTGATGGTCAGAGGGGCATGCTAAGTGTGTACTCTCCTGAAGTCAACAACAATCTCCTTCGTCTTCTCCACATTCAGAGAGAGATTGTTGTCACTGTACCACCCGGCCAGGCGGCTCACCTCGCTCCTGTAGTTTGTCTCATCTCTGTTGCTAATGAGACCCACCACAGTCGTGTCATCCGCAAACTTAATGAAAAGGTTGGAGTTGTGTGATGGTGTGCAGTCGTGGGTCAGCAGAGTGAAGAGGAGGGGGCTCAGCACACATCCTTGGGGGGCCCCAGTGTTCAGTGTGATGGTGCTGGATGTGTTAATGCCGACCCGTACTGCCTGAGGTCACCCGGTCAGGAAGTCCAACAGCCAGTTGCACAGAGAGGTGTTGAGCCCCAGCTGGACCAGTTTGTGAGTGAGCTGTTGAGGGATGATTGTGTTGAATGCTGAACTGAAGTCTATGAACAGCATCCT
This sequence comes from Barbus barbus, assembly GCF_936440315.1. Lineage (NCBI taxonomy): Eukaryota > Metazoa > Chordata > Actinopteri > Cypriniformes > Cyprinidae > Barbus > Barbus barbus. Next base: position 6,745,817 of record NC_136749.1, read on the forward strand.
GACATATGTGTCTTTTTTGTCCAGATGTGTGAGGGCTGGGTGGAGGGCAGTGGCGATGGCATCTTCGGTCGAGCGGTTGGACCTATATGCAAACTGGAAGGGGTCCAGGGAGGGGGGTAGGACAGACTTGATGTGGTGCATGACTAGCCGTTCAAAGCACTTCATGAGAATTGGAGTAAGTGCGACTGGACGGTAGTCATTGAAGCAGGATGGAGATGACTTCTTCGGGACTGGAATGATGGTGGTAGCTTTGAAGCATGTGGCGACAACGGCCTGATTTAGCGAGATGTTGAAGATGTCTGTGAAGACATCAGTGAGTTCCACTGCACAGTCTCTCAGTACACGCCCAGGAATGTTGTCAGGACCTGGAGCTTTGCGTGCATTGATCCTGCTTAGGGATCTCCTTACACTGTACGGGGACAGCGTCATCACCTGGTCGCCGGGAGCAGGTGGAGTCTTCTGTGCAGTGGTGCTGTTTTGTGCCTCAAAGCGAGCAAAGAAGGCATTCAGCTCGTTCAGCAGGGGGATGGTGCTGTCACAGGTCTGTGGTGGGGGCTTGTAGTCCGTAATGGTCTGTATAACCTGCCACAGGCTCTGAGTGTCTCTGCTGTCGCTGAAACGATGGGCTATCCTCCTGGATTACTGTCTCTTGGCCTCTCTGATGCCACGGGAAAGGTTGGCCCTAGCTGTCTTCAGGCCCTCCTCATCTCCAGCTCTAAAGGCAGCGTTCCGAGCCTTCAGAAGTCTGTAGACCTCCCCTGTCATCCACGGCTTCTGGTTGGCCCTGACAGTGATGGGCTTTGTGACGTTACATCATCAATTCACTTGGTGATGTAGGCAGTGACAGTCTCTGAGTACTCTTGGAGGTCTGTAGTGTTGTTGTATGTGGCAGCCTGTTTAAACATATTCCAGTCATTGGTGTCAAAACAGTCTTGAAGTGCCTCTGACGACCCTTCCGGCCACACTTGTATCTGTTTGTGTATTAGTTTGATGGCTTTAACGTGCGGTCTGTATGCAGGCATTAGCATGACAGTGATGTGGTCTGAGGCTCCGAGGTGGGGGAGGGGGGAGGGTCTTGTAAGCTCCTCTCTGGGTGGTATTTGGGGGAAGTCGTGGCCTAATGGTTAGAGAGTCGGACTCGTAATCGAAAGGTTGCGAGTTCGAGCCCCCGGCCGGCAGGAATTGTAGGTGGGGGGAGGGAACGTCCAGCGCTCTCTCCACCCTCAATACCACGACTGAGGTGCCCTTGAGCAAGGCACCGAACCCCCAACTGCTCCCCGGGCGCCGCAGCATGGCTGCCCACTGCTCCGGGTGTGTGTTCACGGTGTGTGTGTGTGTGTGTGTGTGTGGATTTGTTCACTACTCACTGCTGTGTGTGTGCACTTGGATGGGTTAAAGGCAGAGCACCAATTTCGAGTATGGGTCACCATACTTGACAATACGTCACGACGACTTGTAAACAAAGTCCAAAGTATTTTTCCCCTTGTTGGAAAGTCTATGTGTTGATGTATTTTTGGGAACACACTCTTTAAGTCTGCGTGGTTGAAATCCCCAGCCAGGATGAGAAAAGCATCTGGATGGGCTGTCTGCTGCTCACTGGTGTGCTGGTACAGGTTATTTATTGCCTCACTCCTGTTGTTATTGTTGGAGCTGGAAGGGATGTATACAGCAATGAGCAGTATGGCTGTATATTCCCTCGGTAGATGATTTGTGCAGTGCACTTTACTCCTACTAATGATTTGTGCAGTGCACTTTACTCCTACTAACCCCTTCGGGAGGCTACTTAAAGGTGACTTATGTTGACTGCTCACGACAGGTATTTGCCTATAACATTTAGGGCGACTACTTTTACACCTCGTCACCGTATGCCCTGCTATGGAGACTTCTCTTAGTTTAACCTGCTAACCTTTGCCAGAGCGACGGCGCACATTGTTTGAATGTGTCATTGTTTTCTAATAGAATAAATGAAATGGGACAAAGTTAATCTAGACAAACTATATATCATTCGGAAGGTCTAAGCCTCAAGCATCGATGACAGATTGCTGTTTTTCGATGGAAAGCTTATGAGGAATGTATTTGCTACATTTGTGTAAGCAGTACACATCAAAACATGCAGAATAAAAAAGCGGTATGTACGATTATCATTGTAATAACGAGTCACAAACGCGTCCAGTGAAATCCCAGTTTAGGTAAGGGTCCACAGAACAACATCCCAGCGAGCACTTTTAGTCCAGCGAAACGATAACGTTTCATAAGGATGACTATTCCTTTGTTTACATTTAATTTCTTTGGGAGAGTTATTGATCGCGTCTGTTATGGAATAAATTACGCTCAAAAACAGCTTCTTGGTGGTAAAAAAACAACACAGTGTTGTAGCATACAGTTTTACAAACAGAATGAGACCATCCACAGAAAAAAAGTCTAAGAAAAGCGGAATATAGTTTATTTGAATTTGGCGCTCTCTCCTGAAAGCATGACGCAGCTGTCATTAGCGATCTGCTTTTTCCATAACAAAACTTTCTTTTTTTTTTTTCAACATTTTTTATATGTGTGTGTGTGTATTGTGTGGGGAATGTGGCCGTATCTGCATAATTATCATCTGTATGGACGCACATCAGCGTGTATATTACCGACTCTATGACGGCTATCATTGGGATTCAATGATCAGCTATTATTGATTATATGGCCCATCTGTTTGATTATCATCTGTATGGACGCACATCAGCGTGCGATTACTGACTATATGACCATGTCTGCCAATATCAGTTTATGTCTGGCAATCAGAATATATACATACATACTATAAACAAAGCATTTTTTTATTTTTTTTTTCCCCTTTTTATTACTCAAATAATTATTTTTGTATTTTTTAGTGCTCAAATAAATCACTTATATGATGTCTAAAATTCTGTCTATTATTTTATAATTGAAAAACTATGCAGGAATATGTATAATGACTAAAATAGTTTGTATAATTCTGCAATACATTTGGTGGTTATTTTTCCACAAACAGGGGGGTGGGAGGACTATAAATAGTTTCAGAAAAAATATTGCAGGAATCTATTTTTTCATGGTATCTTCTTCAAATTTGAAATATAAACTTTCAATCCATTACTTTTCTGGATTGCTCCAGGACTTATTTCATGTATTTGTATATGAAATAAAAAATAATTCAGTGTGGAAAAATGTTTTTCAAGGCACGTCAGTATCTATAACTTTTTATCTTTTTGAGCATTATCAACTCTGGATGATGGATAGTAAAGCCTAGAGTGTCTTCTTCCCAAAGATACCTAATTTGTTTGTGTAGCACACTTTGTCAGGAACTGTTACCGTTTTAATTTAGGTAGGTTATTTTCACCTGTGAGGCCCAAAATGGGGGGCGAAGGTTAACAGGTTAATAGGAAAGTATTTTCTGTGGCCAAGGAAATATCCTTTCTTAGAGTTGATATGAATTTACACTGAATGTTCGCTGGACGAACAGATAAGTTGATGGCAATTTAATTCTGCTACAGTTATTACTGTCAGCCAATATAAATAATTGTAATTAATCATATTTAATTGTAATTATTTATATACAATTCCCTTTTGAGCTAATTTACTACATAATAATGGTGCAGAACGGTGGCAATCGTTTAAACATTATTTGCAAGCAGACTCAGTATCAAACTTGTGTGTTTGGCTCATAATTTTATTAACGTCTTACACATGCAGTTTCTTATAAGATCAGATAGACTATAGCTCGAATGCACCTTACGACGAGCAGTAGAATGTTTATCAATGCTTTAACCATCTGGGGTCGACAAACGCATATACTCATTTTGGGGCAGATTTTTCTGATAAGGCAGAAATGAGCTTGAATTACTATAAGATAAGAGCAATACACCATTCTAATCTGTAAGGGGTCTACTTTTATTTGTATACACTCATAATAACAACTAAACTTTGTGCTTTTGAAGAATAAAGAAAACAAACAGGGTGCGCTCTCTGTCTTCTCCGTCTGCGCAAACTGTTTTCAGAAACACGTCACTAAAATGTGTAAATTAAGTGTGAAAATACTCAACACACAGAGATGAGTTATATCTATAGAAAGCTTGAAGTGTCTTTTTTCAAATGAATTAAGTCATACTGAAAACAAATATTCAGTGATGAAGTAATCCGTATGAAACCAACACGATGTTCAGTCTGTCCCGTCTAACTCATTATTTTTAATACGATTCCCCTCTCCTTCACATGTAAATCACCACATAATCCGCATGCGCTTGGAGACGCCCAACATAAACAAAGAGTCAGGAGGAGCCCATCGCTGCTACTGGTCGTTTCTGGAAGAAGACGCGCTGAGTAAAGGCTGGATTTCCCTCAAAATAAGAGCTGGTAGTCTCCTGTTCCGCCTGCTCTGCCGTGGACATCTTCTGCTCCACCCTGGTGGACTCCGGTCCCATCTGCTCCGCCCTGGCTGCCTGTCGGTTTCACTTTGGTTTTCTGCTCCTCAGTCTTTCCACTTCAACATGGACCTTGCCCTCCGTCCCTCCCCCTGTTCCACCTCCGCTCCACTGCCCTGGATTTTATTAAGTTAGGAGCATCTGGAAGCCACTCCTTGGGGGGGCACTGTCACGAGTCCGGTCCATGAACTTCCGTTCACTCACCACCAGAGGTCACTCGGTCACCACATGGACTCTTGCACTATACTACTGTTGTACTCCACCACGGACTACAGTTCCCATCATCCATTGCACTGATGACACACACACAGCTGATTTCACTGATCACACAGTTGATTCCCATCACACGCCTTACTTAAGCCATGTATTGCTTCAGCCTGTTCCTGTCTGTTGTGCTGCTGAGAGGTTTGCGATTGTAGCTCCGCTTTTTTATTGAATCTTTAACTTACTTTCACTCTCTGTTGTTTAAAGTGATAATATATAACTTAATTCCCACTGTATTTTTGGTATTATCTATCAAACTAATCGAACTAATTTGATCATTCACTTTTAAAACCGCGAGTTCAGCGCGTTAGCATTCGTTAGCTTGTTACTCGCGGTTCCATTTGCATTTCTAGTCGTGCCTAATATTGTTTTATTTTTTCTCGCTCTGATTTCATTTCTCTCTCGCTCCGTTTTTCACAAGTTCATCAAACAATAGTGGTAAGTTAATTTGGCATCATTCATTATTCACGATGAGTAATGGCTTCTTCTCCTGCTATTGTTGTTTGCACTGCTTGCCATATGTACAGTTTATCTATCTCTGTCGGCGACGAGGGATTTGCATGTGATAAATACAGGGAAATAGTTAGGCTGACAGAGAAGATTTTATAACTAGAGACACCCATCCAAACTTTCGTTGAGGATAGTAAGAATGTGAGGGCTGTAGATACAGCCTTGGATGTGACTAGCTCAGGGAGTCCTGTACATTGTTCGGTTCCAGCATTAGAGCCCATGCAGCAGGGCAACTGGGTGACTGTAAGGCTGCCTAGTCACGGGTTAAAACACCACTCTTCCATTCCGATCAAAACATCAAACAGGTTCTCCCCACTCAGTGACACACCCACTGAGAAACCTGATGAAAGTGCTCTAGTTATTGGCGATTCTATTCTATGGAATGTGAAAATAGAGACACCAGCCACCATAGTCCAATGTTTACCGGGAGCCAGAGCGCCTGACATCTTGGCAAATTTAAAAGTGCTGGCTAATGCTAAACGTAAATTCAGTAAGATTGTTATCCACGTTGGCGCTAATGATGTTCGACTAAGAAAGTTTAGACCATGTTTATTATTAATAATCTTTTCACAAATATATTTTAATAGCGTGCTAAATGATAAAAATTAGTTCTCAGATATAAAATATATTTTTTATAGTGCAAAGTTCATCCTTTTACAGTACAAAGCATGCGTGAGTCTATGAATGCAGAATCATATCTTCTATACTATAAAATCATACATGATGTTCAGGATGGCTATATGACTACAAAATCATAGTTGGGTTTTCCCCAAACTATAATTCCTGACTAAAATGTTTGAAATCCAGTAAAACATTTTCAATATGATGGGCAATTCATTGTATTTAAATTTCTTATGGCGCGAGTATGTTTTCTTGCTCCATATAAAACAATAAAAGTAATATGAGAGTACATTGTAACATAATGAATGCTACGAGTCTAAGTATGTTTAGAACATGTTTATGATTAATAGCCTACTCTTTTCAAAAATAGATTTTAATAGCGTACTAAACAATAGAGAGACCTTTGTCTCTCAGGTGAGAATCACTTAATATTCAAGGCGATTACCACTCCCTCGCATGTTGGCTTTCAATCACAAAACATGTCTTTAAAAATTTAAATCAATGTATTGTTTTCTGTGAGCAAATAAACAAGATAATTTTCTCATCATTTTTAAATCTGAGATTTCTTCGTCAGAGAAGATTTACACTACTAACAACAGAAATTAGGATTTCTTCACTAATATCAGGTTAGTTCCTTATTGTACGTTTCAAACATGCATTAACCCTCTGGGGTCTGGGGGTGTTTTGGGGGCCTGGAGAACTTTCGACATGCCCTGACATTTGTGCTTTTTTCAGTTGCTTATAAAAATATAAATGGCTAAAAGTCTAATAACACTGTAAACAGCACAAACTGGGCTACAATAATATGTTAGCAGCATTCATGTACATGATTGTGTTTTTGAGAAAGCAACTTTTATGCGTGGTTAGTGAAAAACTACAATTTTGAAGTCACTGAAAGAAGGCCATAAAACACATACAGAACAATTGTTCACAAGACTTTTGAGAATCTTTTTGAGATCTTGTAGCCTAGAATTTTTGCTTCAAAATTATGTGAAAATCATCTTGTTTATCATTGTTTATGCTCACAGAAAACAGTATATTGATTAAATTTTTTAAAGACATGTTTTGTGATCGAAAGCCTATATGCGAGGAAGTGGTAATGCCTTGAATATTAAGTGATTTTCACCTGATAGACAAAGGGCCCTCCCCTAATGGCCCCATAATGGCCCATCAGTGTGACTGTGACTTTGAGGCAGGTAAGAGAGAATGTGAGGAGATTGAAAAAATGTTTTTTTTTTAATTATTTGTATTTTATTTACAACACCGTATAATCAAAACATACATAAGGAAGGTCAAAAGACACATTATTGTGCACACTGATCTAACCACAGAGATGTGAACAGACTTTGAGTCATTCCTGCAACAGATTCTGTTCAACAAGTGAAACAAGTAAATCATACCTGATATTTACATGTCATTTAAGTGTTTCTGCAACTTTCCATGGATTCAAGAAGAAAAAAAAACAGTAGTCAAGGATCTTGTTTTACCATAGAATATCAGTGAACTTCTGATATTGGTGCAGCGCTCTTAGAGGAAAACGGTTTGAAGAGACTGAAAGTCAGCAGGATTCATCCTGTGTGGTGCAGGTATCTGATTCAATAAAATACAAACAACCAAAAAAAAGAAAATAAAAAACATTTGTGAGCATGTTTATATCAGGAGCATCTGTATATATAGGTTTTGTAGCCATAGACTCACGCAAGCTTTGTATAATCGTAAAACTATAATTTTTGAGAAACTAATTATTATTGTTTAGCACGTTATTAAAATATATTTTTGAACAGAGTAGGCCATTAATAAAAAATATGTTCTAAACATTCTCAGCATTCATCATGTTACAGTGTACACTCATATTACTTGTGTTTTATAAAGACCATGAAAACATCATTGCACCTTGAGAAATTTAAATACAATGAATTGCCCATCATATTCAAAAGGTTTTACTGGATTTCAAATATTTTAGTCAGGAATTATAGTTTGGGGAAAACCCAACTATGATTTTGTAGTCATATAGCCATCCTGAACATCATGTATGATTTTATAGTATAGAAGATATGATTCTGCAGTCATAGACTCACACATGCTTTGTACTATAAAAGAATGTACTTTTTACTATAAAAAAAGGATATTTGATATATGAGAACTAATTTTTATCGTTTAGCACGCTATTAAAATATATTTGTGAACAGATTATTAATAATAAACATGGTCTAAACATTCTTAGATGCGTAGCATTCATCGTGTCGTAGTTTGGGAACAACCCAACTAGTAATGTGTTCAAGTTTGTCACAATAACACTTTAACTAATGCAAAAAAGAAACATTACTTACTCATCAGATCGATCTTCTCTTCTGTATGAAATATTGTTCTTTTGAGGGAAATCTCAGCGCGTCTTCTTCCAGAAACAAACAGTAGCCGCAATGAAGGATCTTCTTACTCTTTGTTTATGTTGGGCGTCTCCACGCGCACGTGGCTCACGTGGTTATTTATATATGAATGGCGCTTGCTGCTAGGGGGTGGGATTGCATTAGAGATAATGAGTTAGACGGGAAAGACTGAACATCATGTTGGTTTCATACGGATTACTTCATCACAAAATATTTGTTCTCGATATGACTTAGATATAACTACCATGTCTGTGTGTTCAGAATTCGCCGAGTTACAGTTCATTTTAGTGACACATTTCTAAAAGCAGTTCGCAGAGATGGAGAAGGCAGAGAGCGCACCCTATTTGTTTTCTTTACTCGTCAAAAGCACAAAGTTTAGTTTTTATTATGAGTGTATACATATAAAAGTAGACCCCCTACAGATTTTAATGGTGTATTGCTCTTATCTGAACAATCAAAAACGGCAGAGTAATTCAAGGTCATTTCTGCCTTATCAGGAAAATCTGCCACAAAACGCGTATACGCATTTGTCGACCCCAGGGGGTTAACAAGCATAAGACCTCTACCAAAGGTGTTTGCAAGACCCCACTGATTCTAAACTGCACAACCCAGAATCAAAAACAGGCACCAGAAAGCACCCAGCATTGCCACAATACAAGGCCCTTCTACAGAAAGCCACTAGCCAGCGGAGAACAGAGCTGTCACCATGGTAACAGACCCAGGTTCCAAAACCAACCACTGGCAGAGACCATGGAAAAGGTCACCCTCGTCCTGCGAACACCACGGCATGTCCAACGACAGTCCCCCACAACATCCTCCTCCACACCCTTCACACAGGTGCCAAACGAATGTTGCACAAGGACAGCCGGACATGTCTACTTCTGAGTTACAGGAGCTGCTGACACTAGCAAAAGAGCTCCTTGAACAAAACTCAACTGAGGAGTACTGCGAAGGACATAGCCTACTGGCTAACAACATCAACAACCATCTGACCTGGACCAACTCACTTTAGGATGACAAGTGACACTGCCTCGACACCTGCTGCACAAGCTCGAGGACCCACACCTTGGTACAGCTTACATTACCACAGTACCACAACCACTCCTGGAGGCAACCAACAGCCCGAGAGCCACCACTGTCTCCCAGCCATGAGTGGCAGGTGCATGTTTAATTGATCTGCATCTTTAACGTCGCTCGCTGTTGTCTATTGGATGGACAACAACGTTCAAAAGGGGGAATTATGTAACGTTTGGACCAATCAGACACACAACTATTTGTTATATTTAACAAATAATCTATTATGCCCCTCCACCCAATCAAAGGGCCAACTATGAGGGTCTGTGGACCCTAGTGTTGCTTTCGTCAACGACAATTGTGACTAAATATCGTCATCAACGAACCTTTATCACGTGACGAAAACGAGACGAGACGCAACTTAAATGCTGGTCATGTGACGATGACGATAATTAAATATATAATGCAATATTGTTGACGAATAAAAATGAGACTAAATATGTTTTGCAAAATAAAAACTATGCTAAAATGTCTCTTCATTTTCGTTGACTAAAACGAGACGAAACGAAATGTTATAACTAGGGCCAGGACTCGATTAAAAAAAATAATCTAATTAATTAGAGGCTTTGTAATTAATTAATCTAAATTAATCGCATTTTAATCGCATATAAATATTTGACCTGAGAACAGCGAGAAGTAAGTTTTTTCATAAACTTACTTGTTTTTGAAATTCATAAACTTGGATCTTGTTTTACCATAGAATATCAGTGTAGTTGAACATCAAACTGTGTTCCTCTGAGAGCACTGTACCAACATCAGAAGAAAGTCATTATTATAATCGTTATTATACGTTATTATAATCTATTTTGAACAGAGTAGGCTATTAATAATAAACATGTTCTAAACATACTTAGACTCGTAGCATTCATCATGTTACAGTGTACTCTCATATTACTTTTATTGTTTTATATAGAGCAAGAAAACATCATAGTGCCATAAGAAATTTAAATACAATGAATTGCCCATCATATTCAAACACTGTTGTCTGGAATTACAGTTTAGGAAAAAACAACTATGATTTTGTAGTCATATAGTCTAGTATGTATGATTTTATAGTAGCTGTTATGACTCTGCAGCAATAGACTCACGTATGCTGTGAACTACAAAAGGATGTACTTTGTACCATAAAAAAAGAATATTTAATATCTGAGAAACTAATTGTTATTGTTTAGCACACTATTAAATCTATTTGTGAACATTAAACATTCTTCTAAACATTCTTAGATGCGTAGCATTCATCATGTTGTCGTTTGGGAAAAACCCAACTAAACACGTTCAAGTTTGTCACAATAACACACTAACTAATGCAAAAAAGAAGTATTACTTACTCATCAGATCGATCTTATCTTCTGGATGAACTCTTGCTCTTATTTTGAGGGAATTCCAGCCTTTATTCAGCGCGTCTTCTTCCAGAAACAAACAGTATAGATGTGATGAACTCTTCACTGACACTTTGTTTATGTTGGGCGTCTCCAGGCGCGCGCAGATGACGTGGTTATTTACATGTGAACACGAGGGGGCAGGATCACATTAGAAAGAATGAGTTAGACTGGACAGACTGAACATCGTGTTGGTTTCATACGGATTACTTTATCACAGAACGTTTGTTTTCGATATGATTACTTCGTTTGAAAGTAGACGCGTCAGGCTTTCTATAGATATAACTCTGATGTTTCTGTGTTGAGTATTTGCTGAGTTACACTTCATTTTAGAGATGCGTTACTATAAACAGATCGCGGAGCTGGAGAAGACAGAGAGCGCACCCTGTTTGTTTTCTTTTTTCCCCAAAACCACAAAGTTTTGTTGTAATCGTGAGTGTACACAAAAAAAAGTAGACACTTCTCAGTTTCGATTGATGTATAACACTTATTTGTGTGACCAAAATCAACAGAGTATTTTTAGTGTCTTTTGCACTGATCTTAAAAAAAAACGAGTTGGTATCCCTGGAGATACAGCCGGCCCCATAGGGTTAAAATGGGTTTGGCTAAAATCAAATTTTGGTTTCGTCTATACTACTAGCGCAGTGGTGGGCCATCAGGGGAAGCAGGGCCTTCTCTGCTGGCCCTATAAAAAAAAAAATTGTGTGAAAAATGTTTTTATTGATTATTTAGGTATCATTTTAATTTGTGTAATCTCCACTAAATTGCCTATGATTAGTTTAGCTGAGGTTGAACTGGAATATCCTACATAAAAGAAGTCAGAGGCCAGCACTAAAGATTTTGTTGAAAAGACGTCACATCTGATTTGTTACAAGCATTAGTGACAGAATAATCAGCCAATCAAATTTTGACTTTCAATGACAGCCCGCCCTCTGGGTCCAGCTACGTGCCCAGTGCTACCCCCAGTGTTAGACCGCCCCTTTAATCAGGGATTTCTAAGGTACGAACATGAAAGTAAACGAAAAGAAAATGACAGCTGCAGACATCGGCGCCTACACCAGATCTTGTTGCCAATCTACTAAAATCGTCTTTTTCAAGGCGCTCTTTTGCAGACAAAAGAGAATAACTGAGAAAGGAAGACCTACACCCAAAGTGAATTCGCTAACAAAGGCCAGCAAAGGTTTTATGCGCCATTTCAACGATTGTAACTATGAGTGCTATCAGTGGCTAACAGCTAGCACCGAACACAAGCTATTTTGTTGGCTGTGTTTACTTTTAAATCCGAGTAAAGTGGCATGGAATGACAGACCCATGGACTTTATTTACCAGTGACAGGTGAGTGCTTTATTATTTGATGAGTATTGTATCATGCACATTGTTATGGAGGTGTAGGTGGTGTGTTGATAATACTGAGGTGTGGTGTGTGGATGTCCAGAGTTTGTACAGTTTTGCTGCTTTGGGTGCGTCGTCATTTTAGAGTGACATGAATATGCATAGTGACCCGTGAATTGGCGGATTACTTTTACTGACCATGTAGGGAAATTTACTCTGCATTTAACAATCTAGCCTACTATTAAAATAGTTGATCAGCCGTCATTGTTTGTTGAGAGCCTGTGTGCAGCATAATATGTGCATTATATGCATATGGCTGTGTTAGCTGTAACAGAGATGTGTAAGATGTTTACAGCTGAAGTTGAGCTTTATTGTCATTCCGCTACATGTGGGGACATACAGTGGAATGAAATGTCGTGCCTCGCAGGACCACGGTGCTACATAAATACAGACATACAACAATGAAGTAAAAAAATACCTATACACAACTAACCTTGCTTACTGAAGGCCCTGACTAAAACCCTACGGTATGCCACTGCTACTAGGTACTTATACTATATTGACTGGGTTAAATAGAATTACTAAAAAGAGACTAAAATGCAATTTTCATTGGCTAAAACTAGACTAAATGTCATCAGTTTTCGCCGACTAAAACTAGACGAAAATAGTCATGGATAATTCTGACTAAAATAAGACTAAAATGCTCAGACCTTTAGTTGACTGAAACTTGACTAGACTAAAAAGAGTATGAACATGACTAAAACTAATAAAAACTAAAATGACAGCTTCACACAAAGACTAGACTAAAACTAAAATTAAAACAGGCCGCCAAAAACAACACTAGTGGACCCTTCCCCCGAAATGCATCTAACACCTAAGAAAGGCAGAAAAGGCCTCTGGTTCCATGGCAACCCATCTGATAACACAAATTTTATTGCTCAAAGGAATGAAGGCAGAGCAACTCTCACTACCTTTTTCCTATAGGAAAGACTTTATGCCATAAAAATGGACTCTTCTCTAATTAATTAATAGAAAAACCTTTCTTTGAATGAACACACATATCTTTGATTGATTGATTAACTTTATTAATCCCAAAGGGAAATTCACATGTCACAGCAGCTCATCACAAAATATAAATAAAAAGGAAAAGATACTTCATAATACAATATTTCATACAGCCCCCTAGTTTCAAGCATCATAATACACTCTACACTATATTACACAAATACAATTTAAAATAATACATCAATCATCTAATATGACATCGATTATATAAGCTAATGGCTGTTGGTAAAAATGACTTTTTATATCGTTCCTTATGGCATCGGGGCTGAATTAATCTTGAGCTAAAAGTGCTCACACATGCTTGAACTGTTCCATGAAGAGGATGACAATCTTGTTTCATAATATTGACCAATTTATCAGTCATTCTATCCTGTGCAATCACATCAATAGTGGGCAACACGCAACCCACAACAGAACCTGCCTTTTTTATCAGCTTATTGAGTTTATTCTTCTCCTTCTCTAGCAATCCCCCTCCCCAGCAGGTGACAGCATACACGATCACAGATGACACCACAGAATCATAAAAAGTCTTCAACAGTGCCTGACACACACCAAAGGATCTCAGTCGCCTTAATAAATGAATGCGACTCTGACCCTTCTTATAAACCTGTACTGTATTGTCAGAACAATCAAGCTTGTTATTCAAATATACACCCAAGTACTGATATGACGTGACAATCTCAATTTCAGACTCTTGAATATTCACTGGCACCACTTTGTGAGGATATCTACTAAAATCAACCACAATTTCCTTGGTCTTACTAGCATTAAGCCTAAGACCATTCGTTTCACACCAGTCTACAAAACTCTTTAAAAGCTCCCTGTATTCACTCTCATCATGCTCCTTTATACAGCCAACAACTGCAGAATCATCTGAAAATTTCTGGAGATGACAGTTTTTAGAGTTGTACTGAAAATCTGAAGTATAAAAAGTAAATAAAAACGGAGCTAAACCCATTCCTTGGGGAACACCAGTGCTACTTGTAACTACTTGGGACACACAGTTATGCATCCTTACATACTGTGGTCTATTTGAGAGGTAGTCCATTAACCAACTGACCATACTCTGATGTAATCCAGCAAACGGAGCTAAACCCATTCCTTGGGGAACACCAGTGCTACTTGTAACTACTTGGGACACACAGTTATGCATCCTTACATACTGTGGTCTATTTGAGAGGTAGTCCATTAACCAACTGACCATACTCTGATGTAATCCAGCATTTTCTAATTTATTCTTGAGTAGTGTAGGCTGGATAGTGTTGAATGCACTAGAAAAGTCAAAAAATGTGATTCTAACTGTGTTACCTAAAGTGTCCAAGTGACTTAGAGATTTATTTAAAAGATAGATAATTGCATCATCAACCCCAACCCCAGTTTTGTAAGCAAACTGCAGTTTATCCTCAACAGCACACATTAACTGCTTCAGGTTATTGTGTATATTATTACTGTTCTTGTATATGTTCTTGAGTATTGTATACTGTTTTATGCATGCTTACAATTAGTGTTGCTTTTGTCAACGAAAATTATGACTAAATATCGTCGTCAACGAACCTTTATCACGTGACGAAAACGAGACGAGATGAAAATGCTGGTCATGTGACGATGACGATAACTAAATGTATTATGCAATATTGTTGACGAATAAAAACGAGACTAAATGTGGTTTACAAAATAAAAACTATGTTAAAATGTCTCTTCATTTTCGTTGACTAAAACAAAACGAAATGAAATGTTATAACTAGGGCCAGGACTCGATTAAAAAAAATAATCTAATTAATTAGAGGCTTTGTAATTAATTAATCGAAATTAATCGCATTTTAATCGCATATAAATATTTGACCTGAGAACAGCGAGAAGTAAGTTTTTTCATATGGATTTTTAGTATACCATTGAATAATGACTGAATACATAAGCTTAAGCAACAAAATATTGTTTATTTTTGTTCAACCAAGTCCAACAGACCAGTGCAATATTGCCATTAAGTGTAGCAATAGGATATTTAGAAATATAGTAGCCTACATTTCAGAAATTCAGGTACCCTATAGGTAGGTATACCTTCTGTAAACAGTTTTTTTTAAGTAAAACACAATACTTTCAAGTACATTCAGAACATCGGAAACCCTGACTATTACTGTAGACAACATCTCTGTTGCTTCAGAGGCCATAACAGACTTTGCTATATGTTTAGCATTGAGGTGATACTTGAGGCTCGATGTGCTGCGGTGATATGTGAATTCCTTGTTGCATAGCTTGCACACAACCATGCTCTTATCGACGCTTCCATCCATTCGTTTTTTATAACAAAATTTCCCATCCACAGGGCCAACCAAAGCGGTCTCATCAGCTTCTTTGTCCATGTTCACTGTGGTTTGTTTTTGTCTGAACGCTAGTTGGTGCTCCAGTATAATCGGTCCGCCGAAACTCATCCAGTGAGAAACGTTCCGCGGTGCAAAAATAAGTGCGATTAAAATGCGTCAAAAAAATTGAACGCGTTATTTTTGTGTAATTAATTAATCTAAATTAACGCGTTAAAGTCCCGGCCCTAGTTATAACGTTATTTTGTCTCGTTTACTCGTGTTATTATTATTATTTTGTAGTATTTCTGTTTCCGTTGTCTCACTTCAGGTCGCACTGCGCAGACGCAGGCGACGTCACTTCCTCAAGCCCCACTCGCGGCATTATTTAGAAGACGACAACAAAGTGAAGTGTGATACAGAGAAAGGGACTGATGGCCGGCCAGCCGGGGTTCGTCTTTGGGAGATGTGTGTGTACTTCTAACATGTTTGGTTGGTAAAATAAATGTTGTAAATTCAAATCAGAGCGTCTTCCGTGTCTGGAATTGATGTATTCTTGAGTCTATAAGGTAACAATAATATAATAAGATAACCTTGTTTGAAATGGGTTTGGCTAAAAGAAAATTTTGGTTTCGTCTATACTACTAGGTACTTATATTATATTGACTGGGTTAAATAGAATTGTATTACTAAAAAGAGACTAAAATACAATTTTCATTGATGAAAACTAGACTAAAATGTCAACAGTTTCCGTCGACTAAAACTAGACGAAAATAGTCATGGATAATTCTGACTAAAACTAGACGAAAATAGTCATCAGTTTTCGTCGACTAAAACTAGACTAGACTAAAAAGAGTATGAACGTGACTAAAACTAATAAAAACTAAAATGACAGCTTCACACAAAGACTAGACTAAAACCAAAATTAAAACAGGCCACCCAAAACAACACTACTTACAATACACTAGTTAAGATCACCTCACTCATACCATGTTTGGTCTCTATCAATTCGTCTTCGGATGATCTAATTCAGAGTGAATATTAAATGTTGATACTTATCCAACATATTAGTGCCCTAAGAATCTTTAGTAGTTTGTGCATTAACCCCAGGTGAATTACCTATGCAAATTATCACGTTCAGAGACAAAGTCGTAAAACTTTCCCTCCAAAAGTTCAAGACACCATTGGCTCTTCGACTCCCCAGAGGTGTGACCTCTATATCAGATAAAGCTCTCACATCAGTGACGCCCCTCCAGTCTGCGGTTCTGTTAGATCCTAAGAGGATGAGAAGGATGTGAGCTCCTCAGCGACCCTTAACTTTTGCACCAGGCCTTGCAGCCTTGACTTTCCATTCAACCAAGGATCCTCGGATCTCAGCAGATCTCTTTTTTATCTCTTTTTCCCTTTCTACCTGGGAAGAAACTCCCAATTACCACCAAGTCAGAATAACATCTTTTGGAGTTCATCACCCTTCAAACCTGGAAGAACTTGAACAACTCCAACACCACCAAACCTTCAAACCATCAGAACTTTCATCCGAGACTGCATCCGGACACTCGTTCAAAGGCAATGCAATGTCGTACATTTAACTAAACGAAACAGAGGTTTAGTATAAGCTATAGACCCCGTTATAAACGGCGCTGATGGTTTTATTCAGGTGGTTAACTGACTCTTTCCAGAACTGCATTCTCTGGTTTCTCTAATGGCTTCATTCATCCACCTTAACCTGTTAACCTTCACTGCCATTTGTGGCCTCGCAGGTGAAAATAACCTACCTAAATTAAAATGGTAACAGTTTGTGACAAAGTGTGCTTACACAAACAAATTAGGTATCTTTGGAAAGAAGAGACTCTGGGCTTTACTATCTATCATCCAGAGTTGATAATGCTCAAAAAGATAAAAAGTTATAGGCACTGACGTGCCTTGAAAAATATTTTTCCACACTGAATGTTTTTTTTATTTCATATACAAATACATGAAATAAGTCCTGGAGCAATCCAGAAAAGTAATGGATCGAAAGCCACTGGTCTCATGAGTTCATATTTCAAATTTGAAGAAGATACCATGAAAAATGAGATTCCTGCAATATTTTCTGAAACTATTTATAGTCCCCCCCTCCCCCCTGTTTGAGGAAAAATAACCACCAAATGGATTGCAGAATTATACAAGCTATTTTAGTCATTATACATGTTCCTGCATAGTTTTTCAATTATAAAATAATAGACAGATTTATTTGAGCACTAAAAAATACAAAAATAATTATTTGAGTAATAAAAAGGAAAAAAAATAGAAAAAAAATGCTTTGTATATAGTATGTATACTGAAGTATTCTTCGTTATTCGTTATTACAATGATAAATATCACTGCCAGACGTGAAGTGATATTGCCAGACATGGTCATAGAGTCAGTAAACACACGCTGATGTGCTTCCATTCAGATTATAATCAAACAGATGGGCCATATAATCAATAATAGCTGATCAATGAATCACAATGATAGCCGTCATAGAGTCGCTAATAAACACGCTGATGTCCGTCCATACATATTATAATCATGCAGACACGGCCACATTCCCCACACAATACACACACACACATATAAAAAATGTAGAAGAAAAAAAAAACAGTTTTTTATGGATAAAGCAGATCGCTAAGTTACGCCCCGCTCAGATGACAGAAGCGTCATAGCCCGCGTCAGAGCTCGCAGGAGGGAGCGCCAAATTCAAATAATCTATATTCCGCTTTTCTGAGACTTTTTTTTCCGTAGACGGTCTCATTATTTTTGTAAAACCGTATGCTGTAACATCGTTGTGTTTTTTTACCACCAAGACGCTGTTTTTGAGCGTAATTTATTCCATAACGGACGCGAACAATAACTCTCTGAAGAAATGAAACGTAAACAAAGGAATATTCATCCTTATTACAACGTTACTGTTTCGCTGGACTAAAAGTGCTCGCTGGTATGTTGTTCTGTGGACCCTTACCTCTCTAACTAAACTGGGATTTCAGCAGTGGACGCGTTTGTGGCTCGTTATTACAATGATAAAGGTACGTACTGCTTTTTTATTCTGCGTGTTTGGATGTGTACTGCTTACACAAATGTAGCAAATTTGTGCCACTCATTCCTTATAAGCTTTCCATCGAAAAACAGCGATCTGTCGTCGATGCTTGAGGCTTAGACCCTCAGAATGATATATAGTTTGACAAGATTAACTTTGTCCCGTTTCATTTATTCTATTAGAAAACAATGACACATGCAAACAAAGATCGTTCAGTGCGAGGTCGCTCTGGTGAACGTTAACAGGTTAACTCCCCTTTGTATGTACACATGAGTGTATGTTTATTTGTTTGTTTGTTTAGATTAGTTATGTGTGTTACCATTTAGTTAATAAAAGTTGTGTGCACAAATTACATGAGTTTCTGGTTCTGTCTTGCAAATTAATCTCTCTTTACGATTTTGACCCTTGCTACATGCTCTAATGCATTAATAGGAAAGTATTTTCTGGTACTAGTGGCATGCAGTTTCTGATAAGATCAGATAGACTATAGCTTGAATGCACTTTACGACGAGCAGTAGAAAGTTTACCAATGTCACAAATTCAGCCTCTGTGGCTCCCTCCGATCACCACCAGAGGGAACCATCTCCTGAGTACTAACATTATCATTCGGACTCCATTTCCCATATCACCCCGTTCCTGAGACTGATTACCTGCACAGGTGTTCCTCATCAACCAGCATATATAAACCATTCCTTCCCCTCTCTCAGTCCGAAGTCTTGTTCTTGCCCATGCAGACATTTCTTAGCGTTATTCCCGTGTTTTAATTCCTGTTGCTGACCTGGACTGTTATATCGATTACGAACGAACTCTGCCTGCCTACTCTGACTCTGCCTGCCTTGTTGACCTGCTCTATTCTCAGTCTGCCGCCTGCCCTGACCCTCAGCCTAAACTTGGTTTATGATTCTGCCTTGTCTACATTGTGTTTACCGTCTGTGATTGACCTCTGCTTGTACGACTATTCTGTGGAACTAATAAAGCTGCACATGGATCTAAATGAAAATGCCTCTTCGTTACAGAAGACTTCGCCTGAAATTGATCCAGCAGCATTCCACCATTTCACCACGGAGGTATCTGCTCAAGCTTCGATCCTGACAACCCATCAACAGCAACTTAATCACCTTACCTTGCTGACCGAAGAGATGCAACAAGCCATACGGGATCTACTCCGACAAACGCCCATAGCTCAAGCTCACCTCCGCAAGCCCCGACTTCCTCCACATCCACCACCAGTCCTCGTCTGGCCTTCCCAGATAAGTTTGATGGTTCACCCACGAAATGCAAGGGCTTCCTAATGCAGTGCTCGATGTTTGTGAGTCAACAGCCTCTGCTTTATCCCTCCGATGACAGTCGCATCGCTTTTGTCTGCTCACTTCTCACCGGAAGAGCATTGGAATGGACTACCGCTGTATGGAGTGAGAATCAGTCTGTTTTTCCCACCTTTTCTGTCTTTATTCAGCGGTTCAAGGAGGTATTCGAACACCCCGCTGGAGGTAAAGAGGCGGGTGAGCAACTGATCACACTACGGCAAGGTAAAAGTTCGGCAGCCTATTATGCACTCTCTTTCCGTACACTCGCAGCACAAACAAGATGGCCCGACGATCCTTTAAAACTACATTTTCGGAGGGCTCTCAATTCGGAGTTGCAAGCGGAGTTAGCCTGTCGAGATGAAGGCAAAACACTGGACCAATTCATCGACCTGGCTATTCGGATTGACAACCTTCTTCGTTCCCGCCGTCAACCCCACTACTTCCCGGCTCCAGTCAAAACCCTAAGCCCATCTTCTGCTCCAGACCCATGCAGGTCGGATTCACTCACCTCACGAGGAGGAGAAAGGCGCATCCGCAGGAACTTGTGGTTATATTGCGGACTCGCAGGGCACATGAGGATTAACTGTCCCACACGTCCATCACGTAACCCTCCGACGGTGAGCTCCAATTTTAATTCCTCCACTGTATTAGAGATACCAGTCACCCTCTCTGTTAATGGACAAGTCACGGAAACAAGGGCTTTGATCAATTCAGGGGCTGCAGGAAATTTCATTGATGCTGATTTTGCCAAGTCTCACAACATTCCTCTTGTTCCCTGTGTGTCTCATCTGGCAGTGGCAGCGCTAGACGGCCGGCCGCTGGGTTCGGGCCGAGTTCAGTTTGTTACCGAGGAGATTCAGTAAAGTGTTGGGGTGCTTCACACGGAATCCATCAAGCTCTTTGTCTTCTCGTCACCCCACACCCCCATCATCCTCTGATTACCCTGACTCGAGAAACACAACCCTTCCATTTCATGGTCAGAAAGGTAAATCACGCAATGGTCAAAATCCTGCCAACAAGACTGTCTTCCAGCTACCTCAGCCAAGAAGATTACGAGCACACCCAAAACAACTCTTCCTACCGAATACCACGATCTCACAGAGGCATTCAGCCAGACCAAGGCCACTCAACTTCCACCACATAGGACGAGTGATTGTGACATCACCCTTCAACCCGGTTCACAACCACCCAAGGGGAGAATCTTCCCTCTTTCTCAACCCGAGGCAGAGTCTATGAAAGCATATATCGAGGAGGAGCTCGCAAAGGGATTCATCAGACCAGCCACTTCACCAGCTTCAGCCGGTTTCTTTTTCGTTAAGAAGAAGGATGGGGGTCTTCGACCATGTATTGATTATCAAGGCCTGAATGACATCATAAAATTCCGTTATCCACTACCCCTAGTTCCGGCGGCCCTAGAGCAACTGCGAGAGGCAAAATACTTCACCAAACTAGACCTGCGCAACGCTTATAATCTCATTCGCATAAAGGAGGGTGACGAGTGGAAAACGGCCTTCTCAACCACCACGGGGCACTACGAATACCTCGTTATGCCCTTCGGGCTTGCCAATAGTCCTTCTGTGTTCCAGGTTTCATCAATGACGTATTCAGAGACATGCTCAACCGTTGGGTCATTGTGTATTTAGACGACATCTTGATTTACTCTGTCACTCGAGGAACATAGGGGAGAGTGGGGTAATGTGAGACATCGGGTAATGTGAGACACCCCCTGTATCTAGGCAACGGAACACATTTGTGGTCATGTGACCATTATGTTTTCAAGCCCCTCCCATTTCACCTTGGCCATGAAGGAGTGGACCTCATGGTGCTGTGGTAAGCATGTTTTTTTGCATGTAAAAGTAAATTTTCTTGCTGTCAACTTAATCAACTGTTGTGCCAAAGCAAATTGATTCAGGTAGAAAAACTTATATCATACATGTTGATGAACTACCAACATATAAAACCATGTGATGATGCTAGCTGAAGATTACCCTAAATTGGTAAGAGAGATCGTTTTTTTCTAAAATGTGGCGGTGGGGTAAAGTGAGACAAATGCTATGGGGTAAAGTGAGACATGAGGCACAAGTTAAGTTTAGACTTAAACATATTTTAATGTAATATTACATTACATATGTTTTATTTTTAATGTCATAAACATTGTAGAAAAGCCATCATGCCAAGGCAATACACCAGGAAGACAACCTGGGGCAAAACACCCCTCGAGGAGATGGAGAGTGCAGCCGCTGAGGTCAAGGAAGGAAAGAAGTCTATAAGAGCAGCTGCAAGGGACAGAAATATTGACAAGTCAAGCCTCCTAAGATTCATAAAGAAAAAAGAGAAAGGGGAAGTAAAATCAGTAGCCTGGGGTGCAGTAGCTGAGGCAAAGAGAATATTCACAGACAAGATGGAGGAGGAGCTTGCCAAACACTTGAAACAACTAGCTGAACAGTTCCATGGCCTTCCTCCAGTTAAGTGCCGTCAATTGGCATTTGAATACGCAGAGAAAAACAATATCCCTGTCCCTGCCAAGTTTAAGGACTGCTTCATGATAGGAGCACCTCCAGGAGCCAAAGGTACCTCCACCGGAACGGGATGGATGAATGAAGACACCTGGGCTGAGTTCCTTGATCACCTGATACAGCACACTAACTGCACCCCTGACCGTCCCATGCTGCTAATCCTGGATAATCTTAAGGCTCACATCTCACTCAAGGCAGTAGAAATAGCGAAGAGCAACGGTATTGTTCTGCTCACCCTCCCACCCCACACATCCCATCGTATGTAGCCTCTCGACGTGACGGTGTTTGGCCCGTTCAAGACCCAATACAGCCAAGCTCTTGATGGGTGGATGAGATCCGACCCTGGCAAAAGAGTCTCGATCTACCAGATTGCAGGACTTGTGAATGAGGCCTTCATGTCAGCAGTGACACCACGCAACATCACTTCTGGATTTAGGTCCTCTGGGATTTTCCCATATAACCGAGAAAAGTTTGCACCATCCATTGTGTCAGACCGGCCAAACCCTGAGCTGCAGCCTGCCACTGCAGATGATCCGGATGGTCCACCCCCTGCAGATGAACCACCCGCAGCAGATAATGCACTCGCTGATGCTAATCCATCCACTGCGCATGGTCCACATGGATGTGCCTCGCCAGCTGACTCAGATGTGCCATGTGTTCCCAGCCGACCTGGATATGTGTCTCCTCGTGAAATCCTACCACTTCCCAAATGTCCCCCCAGAACACAAACCAAACGAAAGCGTGTGAAGACAGCCATCCTAACTGATACTCCTGAGAAGCAGGCAATTGAAAAGGCTTATAAAGAAAGACAAAGGAAACTGGCAGGGAAAAAGCAAAAAAATAGCAAAGGAAAGGGAAAACCGAAAAAGAAAGCAACCAAAAAGAATATCATAGTTAGCAGCTCTGAGGAGAGTGATGTCCCTGTCTCAATTGATAATGTGTCTGACGAAGAGGATGAGAGAAGTGATCAAGGAAACACAGATCTGTCCGTGGGTGACTTTGTCATAGTTAACTTTGCAACCAAACACAGGAGCGTCCGTTACATTGGCATGGTTAAGAAAATTGAGGATGACGAAATACTTGCACAATTTCTCAGAAGAATCCAGGGAAACACGAAAGAGTGGGAGAGACCCACATTTGCTATAAAGGAAAATGATGTGGCACATGTTCCTAAAAGTGATGTGGTGAAGAAGCTGCCTCAACCTAAAAGGCCTGGAGGAACCACACGGAGAGAGCAACTCCTCATCTTTCCCTGTAACCTTCAGGGCTGGAATGTAGAGTAGGCCTAGTTGTAGAGTATGACAGTAGGCTGATGTTCTAATCCAGGTGGGTCTAAGAGAGTGAGTCCCAGGCTGTTCTAGCTGGTTCTGATTGTTCTTTGTTCTGACCCTCAGACTGTGTTCTAATCTAACTGGTTCTATCTGTCATTTGAATGTTAATTAAAACATTTTGAATGATATTCTGTTGTATTTGATTTTGTTCAGAGTTACTTTCAAGTGTTAAGAAAAAAAAATTGCTTAATTGACCAATCCCCATGATTCTGTTACTAGTCCGACATTAGTTCTGGAATGTGTGGTTGTCAAGTTAGCTGTCAGGATTCTAACTGTTACAACATGTGTTGTTATGGTAGTTTCAGAGTGGAAATTGTAAGTGGATCAGTTTACCCCCAGCTGGTTCACTTTACCCCCTTGATTTCTCTGGTGTGCCTCAGTTTACCCCTAAGCTGGGGTAAAGTGAGACACAAGACGACTTTTTAAAAAACACTCATATTTTCACTGACCTTCGTCCTGAGTACATTCTGATAATTTCCATTGCTAGGAAACATCCTGAATTAATGGGAAATGTGTAAATTTTACTGATATATCATTTTAGCTCGCTTAGAGGGGAGCAAATGTAAAAAATGTCTCACTTTACCCCACTCTCCCCTATCAAGCAGGTCCGAGCTGTCCTAAAACGCCTCATTGATCACCAACTTTACGCCAAGGCAGAAAAATGCGAATTCCACCAAACATCTGTTTCTTTCCTTGGTTATGTGATCAGTTCAGGAGGGGTAGCCATGGATGATCAGAAGGTTTGTGCCGTTGTCGACTGGCCTCAACCAGGCACACTAAAATAACTTCAACGCTTTTTGGGCTTCACTAACTTCTATCGGAGAATCATCCGTGACTTCAGCACGGTAGCAGGACCCCTTACATCATGACCAAGAAAGGTAATCAACACCTCACCTGGTCACTGGCAGCCCTCCAGGCCTTTCAGTCCCTCAAGGAACGTTTTACCTCCGCTCCCATATTACATCATCCCGATCCAGAACAAGAGTTCATTGTGGAGGTGGATGCCTCCAGCACGGGCATTGGAGCAATTCTCTCCCAACGTCAGGGCAACCCGCCTAAACTATACCCTTGTGTATTCTGTTACTTGTGTATTCTTGACCTCAAGTAATCACTGATTTATTCTGTTACATATGAATATGATGACCTCAAGTCATCATATTCATATCGACCTCAAGTCATCACTGAAAGTCATCATATAAAAGTTGATGTAACGTTACTTTTTACTTTACATTATTGATGTTTTAGTCTAATTGTTTGTGTCCCTTTACTTTTTAGATTTTGACATCAAAGATGGAGGAATTTATAAAAACAACGGTCTACAAAGAGGAAACAAAGGAAACAAAAAAGAGACCGATATAACAGTCCATGTTTTAGAAAAGGATTTAGATGCCTGTGAATTTATTCAGCAAAGACTCACTACCATAAACACCTCCAAAGACGCCAACTTCAGGACTGTGAATTCTGCAAGTCTGCAAAATAAAAAAAAATGATATTTCTTGTTTTCATGCAAATGCTCTGGAGCATACACACAACGAAGTCGACGTGCCCAAGGATGTAAGGACTATGTTTCCTTTAAAAAGAGGACAGACTGGCTCAACAAACTGGTAATAGTCGAAAGGATTTACAGCATTCATTCAGGACATGACCCATCAAGTTCTTCTGAGGGCCACTCAGAAAACATTAGTCAAGATCTAGTCAAGTATATTCAGGATTTAATATCTCTTTGTGTTAAACCAGATACAATTCTCCTAAAATCACATGCGTGGTCAAAAGAACAAGGACATACTGATCTCAACAACCGAGCTTATTTTGTTACCCCAAAAGACATTGAAAATATTCGGACATGTATGGTGCAAAAAAATCAGCAACACAAAGTTGATGCCACTAGTACCTCACGCCTTCTGGAGGGCCCTTTTAAAGACTATATTATTTTTTTATCAGCCTTATAGTCCTCAAACAGATCTTGTCATAGTTCTGCAAACACCATCCATGAGAGACAACCTTCAAGAATACGGAAGAGATATAATTTTTATGGATGCAACACATGGTCCTTTATTTACATTAGTTGTCAGGGACAGTCATGGTCATGGAATTCCTGTTGCCTATATCATTTTGGGGAATGAAAAGCAGGACACACTTCAGCTAGCACCGGAAAAGCTGAACCCAACATTTTCTGTACCTCCAAGGTAATACAAACAGATATAGGTAAATACAATTAAAATGATTAACTATTCATTACTTAAAATGTTTAATTATTCTTTAATTAAACAATAAATTATTCAATAATGTTTTGTGTATACAGTTTCTTAAAGGGTCAGTTTACCCAAAAATGAAAGTTCTGTCATCATTTACTCACCCTCAAATTGTTCCAAACATTAATAAATTTCTTTGTTCTGCTGAACAAAAAGGAAGATATTTTAAAGAATGTAACCAAACAGTTGTGGGGCACCATTGATTTCCATAGTATTTTTCCATACTTATTTGTGTATATCACCTAAATGACTATATCACAACTGCAATTAATAAACCATATTTAATCCAGTGCATGACTAAATTTATCCTCGGCACAGGATGTCCAAAAAGACATGGCATTATGTATTACACAGATTGTGTAATTTGGAGCCACCGGATGTGTGATGGCACTTATTGTATCTGTTGGTGTTCCGATTATTATTATTATTCTGCTCTGGGAGTCTATGGCCGCTTGTGGGAAAGTTATGAAATTTGGCACACTGATAGAGACAGTTTCACCATTAACCACAGCAAATGTCTCTAACTCAAACTCTCCAGCACCATCACTTGTCCAAATTCATGTTTATGCTAAAAATAAATGCTGAACAAAATAAATTTTCCCCTGATTCTTTGACTTCTTTGGCACCCTATGTCGTCATTTTCTGTAATACAAATTGTCCTGCTAATTTTTCCCACCAAAAAACTACTTCCCCTTAGATGGCTTCTCCGATTTTCATGAAAATCGAATCTGATCATCTTCAGATCATGCTGGTAAAAAGTTATCAGAAGCTTTTTGATAAACCCAAACATTCTTCAATAACGCACAAACAAATTTGAAGAAGAGAATACCAACTTGAGCGCAAGACTATATCTCCCCAGCGCTTTAGCATATTCAGACCAAACTTGGTGCTTGGTAGATGTTGATCTCTGTACAATGTACAAATTGGTTTGGTTAGTAACTTCTAAAGATGGTAAAAAACAAAGTAAACAACAAAAGGCATTTTTTAGCAGCAAACATCTGTAATATGTTATATTTTTCTCTGCCTTGAAGCTTAAAATGTTTTTATTTTTATTAGGTGCTTCATGGATGATAAAGACCAGGCTAAAATCAATGCCATCCGTAAGCTTTTCAACGAGTCAGACGTTCTCCTTTGCTGGTACCATGTAACACAAGTAAGTAGTAAGTTAAGATAGAATGGCTTTGATTTTTGCTCTTTTGATAAAATTGGAATATTAATCTATTATTGTCATATTGATATGAGTTGAAATTTACATCACAAACTGTTTTAGCATTTACTGCAGTTATTCATTAGCTATGTATTTACCTTCAGTGGCTGATGAATCAGTGGATAGAAAATATGTTAATTTCGCATTGCAACATAATGTAGATATAATTCCTGATGACGTCACAAGTTTGTCTCCTAATTCTGTTTTGTTTTTGTTTTTTGGAGAAATAAATGTTTTTGGATAAATTTTCCTGGGCTATAGTAATAACATATTTGGTTTGAGTACCCCTTAACTGCAGAAAATTGTTGCTATCAATTGATTGTAATAAATCTAGTCAGATGTGTCAGGCCAATGGAAGTTCTCACCAGTTTAAATAAATTTACATTTCCCCACCATTTATTACACACAGGCAGTAACTCGTTGGCTGTCAAGATCTGAATCTGGTGTGAGTGGACCTGAAAAGGCAGATTCAAGAGCACACATCATGCAGTTTATGTCAGAGCTGAAATCCTGTTCAGCAGTGTGTTGCCATTTCATTTGTTTTATAGTACAATTGTATCTTGTAGTGTGACATTCATGAAACTTTGGTAACAGGCTTGTAACAACATGCAGTTTTATAATGTTTAAAAATTGTATTAATGAAAGTTATTATAAAATATTAACCCACATACAATATACAGTCATGGCCAAAAATATCGGCACCCTTGGTAAATATGATGAAAGGCGGCTGTGAAAACGAATCTGCATTGTTAATCCTTTTGATCTTTTATTTAAAGAATTCACAAAAATCTAACCTTTCATTGGATAATAAGAATTTAAAGTGGGGGGAAATATCATTATGAAATAAATGTTTTACTCAAATACACGTTGGCCACAATTAACGGTACCCTTTTATTCAATACTTTTTGAAACGTACATTTGCCAGTTTAACAGCTCTAAATGTTCTCCTATAATGCCTGATGAGGTTAGACAACACCTGACAAAAGATCAGAGACCATTCCTTCATCCAGAATCACTCCAGATCCTTTAGATTCCCAGCTCCATGACGGTGCTTCTTCTCTTCAGTTCACCTCACTCATTTTCGAGTTCAGGTCAGAGGATTGGAATGGCCATAGCAGAAGCTTTGTTTTGTGCTAAATGACCCATTTTTGTGTTGGTTTTGAGGTTTGTTTTTGGATTACTGTACGGTTGGAAGATCCAAACATGGCCCATTATAAGATTTCTAACAGAGTCAATCACTTATTGATTTTTAATCTGTTGGTATTTGATAGAATCCATGATGCCATGTTTCTAAACAAGATGTCCAGGACCTCCAGCAGAAATATAGGCCCACAACATCACAAATACAGCAGTATATTTCATTGTACATATAGGGTACTTTTTATCTCTGTGTGCACCAAACCCATCTTGAGTGTTTGCTGCTAAAAAGCAATTTTTTTAGTCTCATCTGACCATAGAAGCCAGTCCCATTTGAAGTTCCAGTCGTGTCTGATAACTGAATATGCTGGAGATTGGTTTTGGATGAGCTAGGAGAAATTTTCTTGAAACCCTCCCAAACAACATGTGGTGATGTAGGTGCTGTTTGACAATTTGTTTTGTTTTTTTGTCAAGTTTTCTGACCTGACCTATTTTCAGCAATTCTCCAGCTGTGGTCCTTGGAGAGTCTTTAGCCACTCAAACTCCCCTTCTCACTGTGCATTAGGATGATATAGACACACGTCCTCTTCCAGGCAGTTTTGTAACATTTTCTGTTGATTGGAAATTCTTAATTATTGCCCTGATGGTGGAAATGGGAATTTTCACTGCTCTAGCTCTTTTCTTAAAGCCACTTCACTAATTTGTGAAGCTCAATTATCTTTTGCTGCACATCAGAAATATATTATTTGTTTTTTCTCATTGTGATGGATGATTAAGGGAATTTGGACTTTGTTTTCCCTCCTATTTATATTTCTGTGAAACAGGAAGCCATGGCTGGATAGTTTCATGTTCATAATCACCCTGGAGTGCTCAAAATTGTGAATATGAATGGGAGAAATACTTCAGAGATATTTTATTCATAAGAATTTCTAGAGGTGCCAATAATCGTGTCCAACGCGTATTTGAGAAAAACATTTATTTCATAATGATATTCCCACACCCCCATTTTAAATTCTTATTCTCAAATGAAAGGTTCATTTTTTGTTTTTAAATAAAAGATCAAAAGGATTAACAATGCAGATGAATTTTAACAGCCTTCTTTGATCATATTTACCAAGTGTGCCGATATTTTTGGCCATGACTGTGTATACACTCACCTAAAGGATTATTAGGAACACCTGTTCAATTTCTCATTAATGCAATTATCTAATCAACCAATCACATGCATTTAGGGGTGTGGTCCTGGTCAAGACAATCTCCTGAATTCCAAACTGAATGTCAGAATGGAAAGAAAGGTGATTTAAGCAATTTTGAGCGTGGCATGGTTGTTGGTGCCAGACGGGCCGGTCTGAGTATTTCACAATCTGCTCAGTTACTGGGATTTTCACGCACAACCATTTCTAGGGTTTACAAAGAATGGTGTGAAAAGGGAAAAACATCCAGTATGCGGCAGTCCTGTGGGCAAAAATGCCTTGTTGATGCTAGAGGTCAGAGGAGAATGGGCCGACTGATTCAAGCTGATAGAAGAGCAACTTTGACTGAAATAACCACTCGTTACAACCGAGGTATGCAGCAAAGCATTTGTGAAGCCACAACACGTACAACCTTGAGGCGGATGGGCTACAACAGCAGAAGACCCCACCGGGTACCACTCATCTCCACTACAAATAGGAAAAAGAGGCTACAATTTGCACGAGCTCACCAAAATTGGACGGTTGAAGACTGGAAAAATGTTGCCTGGTCTGATGAGTCTCGATTTCTGTTGAGACATTCAGATGGTAGAGTCAGAATTTGGCGTAAACAGAATGAGAACATGGATCCATCATGCCTTGTTACCACTGTGCAGGCTGGTGGTGGTGGTGTAATGGTGTGGGGGATGTTTTCTTGGCACACTTTAGGCCCCTTAGTGCCAATTGAGCATCGTTTAAATGCCACGGCCTACCTGAGCATTGTTTCTGAGCATTGATGCTATCCTATCAATATGGGCCAACATTTCTAAAGAATGCTTTCAGCACCTTGTTGAATCAATGCCACGTAGAATTAAGGCAGTTCTGAAGGCGAAAGGGGGTCAAACACAGTATTAGTATGGTGTTCCTAATAATCCTTTAGGTGAGTGTATATTAGTGCTGTCAAATATTTTGAATGCGATTAATCATGATTAATCATAAGTTTTTGTTTACATAATGTATGAGTGTGTACTGTTTATATTTATCATGCATATATAAATAAAAACACATGCATGTATATATTTAAGAAAAATATGTTTATATATTAAATAAATTTATATGTAATATAAAATATATATATATATATATATAATATGATTTCGAACGGCGTTGCCTAGCATCCATCTGGCGAATCTCCGCTCTCTCTGCTGCTTTGTGTTTCACGGAAACCTGGCTGAATGGCGACATACCGGACAGCGCGATTCATCTGCCTAATTATCAGCTTATCAGAGCAGATCGGGACACGGAATCAACGGGGAAATCGCGCGGCGGGACATGCTTTTACATCAATGAGAGGTGGTGTACAGATGTAACTGTGTTAAAGAAGATGTGCTGTTCAGATCTAGAAACGCTCTTCATTAACTGCAAGCCGTTCTATTCGCCGCGGGAGTTCTGCTCGTTCATTCTCGTGAGTGTTTACATTCCACCGCAAGCGCACGTGAGCACAGCTTTACAGAAACTCACTGATCTGATCACAGAGAGTGAGCAACAACACCCAGACTCTGTTTTAATCATTCTCTGGGACTTTAATAAAGCAAATCTCTCCCACGAACTGCCAAAATAAAGACAGCACATCACATGTGATATTGTCACAGCCATATCAACCTGTAGCCCAAGACTGGTTGCCCACTGAAGCTAAGCAGGGTTGAGCCTGGTCAGTACCTGGATGAAAACTGGGAAAACTAAGTTGCTGTTGGAAGATGTGTTAGTGAGGCCAGCAGGGGGTGCTAACCCGGTATGTGTGGGTCCTAACGCCCCAGTATAGTGACGGGGACACTATACTGTCAAAAAGCACCGTCTTTCGAATGAGAGGTTAAACCGAGGTCCTGACTCTCTGTGGTCATTAACAATCCCAGGATGTCTTTCGAAAAGAGTAGAGGTGTGACCTCGGCATCCTGGCCAAATTTCCCCATTGGTCTCTGACCATCATGGCCTCCTAATCATCCCCTTACACTGATTGGCTTCATCACTCTGTCTCCTCTCCACCAGTAAGCTGGTGTGTGGTGGGCATTCTGGCGCACTATGGCTGCCGTCGCATCATCCAGGTGGATGCTGCACACTGGTGGTGGACGAGGAGACACCACCCCTCACAATGTAGAGCGCTTTGAGTTCTTAGAAAAGCAGAAAAGCGCTATATAAATGTAATGAATTATTATTATTATTATTATTACATGTCCCACCAGAGACAGTAATATATTGGATCACTGTTACACAACAATAAAGGACGCATATCACTCGGTGCCACAAGCAGCTTTAGGACCCTCTGATCATTGTTTGGTTCATCTTATTCCGTCCTACAGGCAGAAACTTAAGTCTGCAAAGCCTGTATTAAGATCTGTTAAAAGATGGACTAACGAAACAGAGCAGGATCTACAAGCCTGTTTCGACCTGACTGATTGGACTGTTTTTGAAGCTGCTGCAAATTATCTGGGCGAGCTCACAGAGACTGTAACATCTTATATCAGTTTCTGTGAGGACATGTGCATTCCTACAAGGACTCATCTATTCTGCAACAATGACAAACCATGGTTCACTGCCAAACTCAGACAGCTCCGTCAGGCCAAAGAAGATGCTCACAGAAAGGGGGATAAAGTCTTGTACAAACAGGCCAAATACACACTGGAAAAGGAGATCAGAGTGGCAAAGAGGAATTATTCTGACAAGCTCAGGAACAAATTCTCTTCCAGTGATCCTGCTTCAGTGTGAATAGGAATGAAGGACATCAACAGCTACAAGACACCATCCCCCAGCACTCTGGAGAATCAACACCTGGCAGACGACTTAAACGAGTTCTTTTGTCGTTTTGAACGATCACCCCACACCCGCCCAGAACACCTCTTCACACAACCATTCACACCTCCAGCAACCCCTCTCTCCCCCACACCTACAATTCAAATCAGCGAAGATGATGTGTGCCAGGTCTTCAGGAAGAACAAAAGAAGGAAAGCACCTGGTCCAGACGGTGTGTCACCAGCCTGCCAAAAAATCTGTGCTGATCAGCTGGCCCCCTCATGCTCATGAAGTCCTCTCATGATTCAAACGCTCCACCATCATCCCCGTCCCAAAGAAACCCAAAATTACTGGACTTAATGACTACAGACCTGTGGCCCTAACGTCTGTAGCCATGAAATCATTCGAAAGACTGGTTTTGGCTTATCTGAAGGACATCACTGGACCCCCTGCAGTTTGCCTACAGAGCAAACAGGTCTGTGGATGATGCAGTCAACATGGGACTGCACTTCATCCTGCAGCATCTGGACAGACCAGGGACTTATGTGAGGATCCTGTTTGTGGACTTCAGCTCTGCTTTTAACACCATTATCACAGAAACCCTTCAAAATAAACTAACTCAGCTCTCCGTCCCCACCTGCGTCTGCCAGTGGATCAAAAGCTTCCTGACAGACAGACAGCAGTTAGTAAAGCTTGGTAAATTCACATCCAGCACTCGACCCATCAGCACTGGAGCTCCTCAGGGCTGCGTTCTCTCCCCACTGCTCTTCTCCCTCTACACCAACGACTGCACATCTAAAGACCCCTCTGTCAAGCTCCTGAAGTTTGCAGACGACACCACACTGATTGGCCTCATCTAGGACGGTGACGAGTCTGCTTGCAGACAGGAGGTTAAGGAGCTGGCTGTCTGGTGCAGTCTCAACAACCTGGAGCTTAACACGCTCAAAACTGTGGAGATGATTGTGGACTTCAGGAGAAACCCCCCTGCACTCCCCCCACTCACCATCATGAACAGCACTGTGGCTGCAGTGGAGTCATTCAGATTCCTGGGCACCACCATCTCTCAGGACCTGAAGTGGGACATTCACATTGACTCCATTGTCAGGAAGGCCCAGCAGAGGTTGTACTTTCTTCGCCAGCTGAGGAAGTTCAACCTGCCACAGGACTTACTGAAACAGTTCTACTCCGCCATCATCGAATCCATCCTCTGCACCTCAATAACTGTCTGGTTCAGCTCAGCTACCAAATCTGACCTCAGAAGACTACGGAGGGTAGTCCGGACTGCTGAGCGAATCATTGGTGCAACCCTCCCCACTCTCCAAGAACTGTACTCATCCAGAGTGAGCAAAAGGGCTGGCAAAATCACTCTGGACCCCTCACATCCAGCACACAAACTCTTTGAACTGTTACCGTCTGGTCGACGCTACAGAGCTCTGTGCACCAGAACGACCAGACACAGGAACAGTTTCTTCCCTCAGTCAATACATCTCATGAACACTCAATAATAAACGTGGAACACACAACTAATACATTATCCATTCACCACACTCACTTATTTTATTTTTATTTTTCTCATTTCTAATTTGCACATACTTGACCTGTACATACATAGTTGTCTATATTTAGGGGCCAAGCCCGAAGGGCTATAGCCCCTATTGTATCTGTATGTTTTATTATTATTATTTTCTTCCCATGGGGCTCTATGGTAGCCCTATGAAGGGAACATAGGAAAATTATGAAATTTGGCACACTTGTAGAGATGGACATTACTAGTGATCAACATTGGGGTCTCTAGGACCAACTCTATAACGCCACCACCAGTTCAAATATTCAACATTGAAATGGTAATAACTCCTAAACCACTTGTTCTAGGAAAATTAAACTTAGTACACCTGATTACTCTCTTCATGCTGATCCCATTCAATAGCTTACAGTAAGACTCCACCAATTACAGTAGCGGCCATTTTGAAAAGTACAGTATTCTGTCTGTTCGCTACTACTCCTTGAAAATTGATTCAATTCTTCCCAAAATTGATTCCGATGATCTTTGGACTGAGCCGCACAGAAATGACTGAACAGATTTTTTTTATCCATCTTTGTTCAAAAATTATGATTTTGTGAACTTAACGAAGTCGACCCAAAATTGGTTCAGAGCCTGTATCTCGGCCAAACTTGGATCAATCGAAACTAAACTTGGTACGCTTTATCAACACCATGATCTGAGGGGCCACGCCAAAGTTGGGAACAGCGCCACCTATGGGTCGTGAGATACCAGAAATTCACATTTTTGCTTATAATTTTTGAACAGTAATTCAGAAAATTATAATCTGTGTCTATGGATTCCTTGGGTCATGACGAAACAGTGGATGTCAATTTTGCCAGGATTGGCTGAACCACGTGTCCGCCAATTTGAAATTTGGTATAAATTGCAATATCTTTTGAAACATTTAACATATCGGCACAAATATCGGTAGGAATCATCAACACCATGTCCCGGAGGGACCACAGAAGTCTGAAGACAGCGCCACCTTGTGTTCCAGAGATATAACTATTCCAACAAAAACACATAACTTTTGCAAATGTTGTCCAAAATGTGTCATTTTTATGTCGTTTCGTTCCCTGCGTTATGCCGATTCTGACAATGTCTCCTTTTTCATTTTCCAACATGGTGTCTGTCCGCCATTTTGAAGCAAATGAAAGCCAGTGTTTTTGCTACTCCTCCTTCAAAATCTGTCCAATTCTTCCCAAAATTGACACAGATGATCTTTGGACCGAGCCGCACAGAAATTACTGAACAGAATTTTTTGAGTACTAGTGAAAAAAAAGTTATGATGCTGTGAACATAACGGGCTCGACCAAAATTGGTTCAGATGCTGTATCTCAGCCAAGCTTTGATCAATCAAAACAAAACTTGGTACACTTCTTCAACTCCATGATCTGAGGGTCCATGCCAAATTTGGTAACAGCACCACCTGTGGGTCGTGAGATACCAAAAAAATCACATTTTCACTTATAACTTTTGCACAGTCAGTCAGAAAATTATAAGGATGTCAATTTTGCCAGGATTGGCTGAACCACGTATCCGCCACTTTGAAATTTGTTGGCTTATACTAGTGATCTTAGCATTCTCCTAAGTTACAGGCTAAACAATTACCATTCTGTTTAAAGTGACTCTTCAGCTATCGAATTAACCATAAGATGCGTTACAATTAACTTTAGTTTGTGTTACGCAGCTTAAAATGCTAAATAACTTTTCTGTCAGCTCATTCTCACACCTAAACCTCTCCTCGGCGACCTGTCATATGTGTAACGACCGAGTGGTGCACTCTGCTAAGCCGCTTCCTTTGAAGGTCAGGTGTTGCTTTGTTGTGGGTTCGAATCCCACATAGAGCAGCTTTATAAAAACGTGTGTAATGTTGTGCTGTTTTGATTAGTTTCTTATCCAGACTAGCATGGTACAAATAAGTATTGCTCCTGGATTAGAAATGCATGTTTTTATCCATGCTGTGATCATTTTTATTTAAACTCCTGTTTGTTGTAAGTTCATTCTCACCAATAATTACAAAGTGGCAATTTTTCACATTCGTTCAGTTTGTTCCATCTTTTTATTAGTATATTGTTGCTCTTCCCACTCTGCACCGCTCTACGGGCCATTCGCAGGCTTGGCCCCGGTAATCGCTGCTTGCAGCTATATTATATATTGGTTTTTGTTTTTTTTCTGCTGCTTTGTACATTGGTTATTGGCTATTTCTTGTTATTTTGTTTTTATTACCTGTGTCCTGTCCTGTTACTGTCTTTCTGTTGCACTGTGGAGCTTCTCTCACTACAACAAATCCCTTGTATGTGTAAACATACTTGGCCAATAAAGCTCATTCTGATTCTGATTCTGATTCTGATAAATATATACATTTATACACATGTAAATGTTTTCAAAATATATACTGAATGTGTGTGTATTTATATATACATAATAAATAAACACAGTACACATACATATACTATGTAAACAAAAACCTTTATTTTGGATTAATCTTTGACAGCACAAATATATATATATATATATGATAACTATATGTTAACATTTTAATAACTTTCATTAATAACATTTTACTATTACTATGTTTGTGTTTATTTGACCAAAAAATACAGAAAAAATATAATAATGTGAAATATTATTACATTTTAAAATAATGATATTCTTACTTACAAATATAATTTTCATCAGCCACTACTTCAGTGTCACTCTGATATGCTGCTTTATTATCAATGTATATATATATATATATATATATATATATATGTATATGTATGTATGTGTGTGTGTGTGTATATATATATATATATATATATATTTTTTTTTTTTTTTTTTTTTTTTTTTTTTTTTTTACTATGCAGGCAGTGTGCAGATGTAAACTAGGCTAACAGTGTGCAGGGAGGATGAGGTGCATAGATTAACTCGACACACATTTTACACATATTTGTAAGCATTATATTTGATATATTTGTAAGCATTTCTATTTACATTAATAATCTGTTAATTATTAGGTAATGTTTAAGAAGTTAATTAGTACACATTAACAAGCACATCTCAAAATTATCCACAATTGTCCACAAGACAAAATTATCATTGAATTTATAATAATGACCCCTTGAAAAAGTGTACATAGCCTTGTATTGTTTGGGTGTTTATAAACATGGATTATTTCAGGTTGGTCACTGTTTTAGTTACTGCAAATAGTATTGTTATATTTTTTTATTCTATCATGTTTAATATAGGCCTAAATGGTTTCAGACAGTATAATCCATGAAGAACATTACAGATTTTCAGTACACTAACTGCACACACTTGGGTATAGGTCTGTGTCAAGGATTACCTATAAATCAACTGCAGTTCTTATACTAATAACATGAAACATTGGGCCTCATTTATAAAATGTTGCGCAGAAATCATCCTACATTTGATCTTACGATCATTTCTCGAATGTGCGTACGTTTGATTCATAGAATGAACGTATGAACAGAAAACGTGTGTACGTGTCTCTTTCAGATGTGAAATCTATGAATCGCAAATGATCTTGAACTTGCATGCAATTGAATGGTTTCAGCTATCTGCCTTGTAAACGACTCCTAATTAATGTCATTAACATATAAAATATCACCAATTATCATAATTTAGAACAGCGAACTGCAAGAACAGTTTACATTTTAATAAAACCTGCAATACTCCGACAATAAAAAGTGCGTACATCTGCTCAGACCCTGACGTGAAGCTAAGCACTTTTCCACGTCAAAGACAGTTTTTATAAATATGAGTGCTAGCGTGGATTTAAGCATACGCACACTCTAAAATCAAATCTGTGCGAATGCACACTTTATAAATGAGGCCCATGATTGTCCTTGTCCATTTTTACAGGAACATGAATTTTAAAAAAAAAGCTGAGATGTTTCACTGCCAGTTTAAAAACTTAAAAGATGTCTGCAAGTACTTCAGGAACCACTGGGAGACAATCGGTCATTTGTGGTCTAACTTCGGAAGATGCTATAAACACGGAGACTCTGACACAAACAATCTAATAGAACAGTATATATCATTTTTATGCATGTTTGTTTCAATATGTATTTGTGGGCTAGCTGAAAGCTAGCGTAGTGAGTATTTATTCATTTGTTTAAAAGTGTACGTTGTAATAGTTCCAACCTGTTACTGCACTTCATTCTGATCTCTTTTTTTCCCCCTTATAATTTCTTCCACCGTTTAAAATACCAATTCCTCTGTGGCATCCGAAATCGTAGATTGGATCATCTGATTGATGTGCTGCTGAACAAGACTGACAAGTACTTCAATATAATACAGGATTTGCAGTCTGTTGGGAGGGTCAATAACCCTCTGGAATGCAAAATGGAAGAAACAAATAAATCTGCTGAGAGGATGCTAGAGAATGGATGGGCCACAAAAATTACCAAAGATTCAACAGAAACATATATATATATACAATGTTCCATCTGAGAGTAATCCACATGTAGTTTACTGTGTTTGTCCTGCAGAACAGTTCTGCAGTTGTGCAGCTGGTACAAGTAGACGTGTGTAAACATCTCTTTTTATTAAGTCTTCTCACTTGTTGTGGTCCTGAGACTTTTCCAGACATGGACACACAACTGCAGGCCCATGCCAATGAGTTGATTCGAAGGAAGAAATATAGCATTTCTGCAAAGCCTCAAAAAACAATAGAGGTTGAAAGCTTATTTGGAAGAGCAGCATCAAAACCATGTCTCGTGACAAGTATATGTGACTGCTGTACTTTCTCATACCATAAAAAATGTGCTTGTCTACTGGTTGCGAAGGGACTTTTCAGGTGACTGACAGACATGGGAAAAGATTCCTGAGGATATTGCCCAAAAAGTGAATGAACTAGAAGTGAAGACAAAGGAAGAAAGTATGAACATTAAAGGATTTGAGAGACTTTGTGATGCAGACAAGTCACATAAAATACATCCACTGTTTGTGAACAGAAAAAGAAAGACAGACAGAGAAACATCCTCAAAAACAAGGACAGATGTCTCAAGTTTTCCTGTTAAGAAGTCAAGAAGAAAATGCAAAGCAAACAGTGGGCCAAAAAAATAATTAAAATAAGGTTTGAAAGAAATGATTTATTCAAGTGCATGTTTTTGCCATTTTATCAAACTTTGCATTTGTTATCTAGTACATCTCTGAGTCCTTCAGTAATTAAATAATATTTACTATAAAACAACTGACTACAAAAATAAAACTTTGTATTTGTCTTGTCTAAAATAAAATAAAAATCTAATTGTGACCAAGTAATCTGTGCATCCCTTCTAGGAACTCGAGCTGCGTCGAAGACGCTACGGGAACGCCTTCAGCGTGACCGCGCTCTGAACTAGAGTGTAATCTGTCCAATAGAAGGGCGAGACATCATAGGCGGGTGACGTCACCGACCGGGAAGCATAAAAGCATGTGCGGTGGAGCCGGCGTTTGCTTTTTGTCATTCAGCAACCGCTACTCTGTCTGTGTGTCTGTCGATTTATGTTGTGAGTCTTATTTAGTGTTGTTTGTCCAAGAAAAAGATGGCACAATCACTTGAAAATAGGCTCCAGCAATATGTGCAAGCACTGGGGCGATAGCAGATCGCATTACGGGCTGTGTGTTCCTCCCTGCACACGTTATATCACTGCCTGGGATACACGCAGTCTGTGTGTGGTCTGCTTGAGAGCAGAGCATGCAGATTCAGCTCTCGAGGGAGCTGACTGCCCGTTTTGTGAGCTTTTTTCATTGCTTATGCCTGCTCTCTGAAGGCTCTCTTTGAAAAAGAAAAAGAGAGGAGTGAGTTTTCACTAGCGTTGAATGAAGACGGGCGAGCCCCTGTCTTCTTCCCTTCCAAAAAAGCTAGACCTGTCTTCATCCGAGGAGGTGGACGCGTCAATGAAACTGTTTGCACAAGCATATTATGAATGAGAATGGCGCGCATTCAGCTCTAAAAGAAAAAGAAAAGGGGCTGATTGCGCTTCTCCCCGCGGTACATCTCGCATTCCCGCCGCTGCTGAGGCACAGCGGCGAGTGAGATTGCGGGGATCGCAACATGGATCTGGCGAACGGGTTGGAGATGGGTAACTACTGCCAAATGGATCTCATTGGGTCCTGCGTACTGTAGAGAAAGGCCTTTGTATTCAGTTCGGCGCTCTGCCACCGCCTTTCACCTGGGGGATTCCCACGTGCGTGGGCCCCAGCAGGCTCTGATCATGGAACAGGAAGTACACACTCTCTTGAGGAAGGAGGCCATCGAGGTGGTCCCTCCTCACGGAAGAGAGCCCGGGTTCTACAGCTGGTACTTCATTGTTCCAAAAAAGGATGGTAGATCTGCGTCAGTTGAACCGCTCAGTCATGTGACTGAAGTTCAGGGTGCTTACACTCAAACAGGTCGTGTCTCAGGACAAGTCCGAGGACTGGTTTGTCATGATAGATCTAAGGACGCATATTTCACATCTCCATCCTTCCCTCTCACGGGGGGTTCCTGAGGTTTGCTTTTGGGGGCAAAGCTTACCAATATCGGGTTCTTCTCGTTGGCCTTGCACTCTCACCCCGCACTTTTACATCAACGATTGGTTGATTCTAGCTCGATCAGAGCAGGTGGCGATTCGGCATCGAGATGTCGTTCTCGCGCACATGAAGGGGTTGAGACTGAACGTCAAGAAAGTGTGCTTTCTCCAGTTAGAGAACCACTTATCTAGGCGTGGTGTGGGATTCAACCACGATTCAGGCACGTATGTCTCCTACTCGGATCGAGTCGATCCTCACCTCAGTCAAGAGAGTGAAAGGGGGCCAGTCACTCACTGTCAAGCAGTTTCAGAACTGCTGGGGCATGGGGCCCCTACAGTGGTGGCTCAAGACCAAGGGGTTCTCCCCGAGGGGAAACCCGCTTCGCATGATCAAGGTCACGCGGCGATGCCTACGTGCCTTAGACATGTGGAGCCAAGCTTGGTTCTTGTCTCAGGGCCCGGTGCTGGGAGCTCCCTGTCACTGTAATGCCAGCGACAGACACATTCCTCACCGGTTGGGGAGCGGTCATGAGTGGCCACCCTGCCCGCGGTCTGTGGAGCGGCCGCCACCTAATGTGGCATATCATTGTTTGGAAATGTTGGCCGTGTTTCGTGTTCTCTTATATCAACCACCAGGGAGGTCTGCGTTCGCGCCCCTTATACAAGCTGGCGCATCAGATCCTTGTGTGGTCCCAGGGCAAATTTCGCTCGCTGAGAGCCATCTATATCCCTGGGTATCTCAATGTGGGAGCAGACATCCTGTCGAGGCAGGGGCCGAGGCCCGGGGAATGGATGCTTCACCCGTGGTGGTGAAGCAGACATGGAGGTTTTTTGGCTTTGCGACTCAAGAGTCAGCGCTATGCCCCTCTAGTTCCTCCAGCTCCTCTGGACTGGACGCTATGGTACAGACCTGGCCGAGGCTTCGTCTGTACATTTTTCCCCGATCGCTCTGTTCCCGGGAGCTCTGGATGGCAACATGCATCTGGCGAACGGGTTCGCCCTATCTCCTCCTGCATTCCCCAGATCTAGCGCTCTCGCTCGTGGAAGCCCGCGTGTGCGGTTCTTCGCCCTTTGAGTGAGTGCTCGCTGTTGCAGCGCACATTGCCGAGGTGACGCGTGCATTACGTGTGGAAGCTGTGGCCTCTGAGGGGGTGCAGCTTATAGCTTCCGGTCTCTCAACCGAGGTTGCTGAGACCACCTTCCAATCCAGAGCTCCCTCTACGAGGAAACTATGCCCTGAAGTGAAAATTTTTCACTTCTTGGTGCGGAGACCGCCACCTTGACCCAGTTAACTGCCCGTTTGGTACAGTGCTGGAGGTCCTGCAGGCCCGTTTCTCCACAGGGGTAACTCACGCTAACCTGAAGGTTTATGTGGTGGCTTTATCGGCCTACCACGCCCTTCACGGTGGCCTTACAGTTGGTCGACACCCCCTGGTTACATGTTTCCTCCATGGTGCGCTGAGGCTGAGGCTTCCTGTACGACGTGTCCCTCCGGGGACCTGGCTGTGGTTTTAGAAGCTCTCTGTAATCTCCATTCGAGCCTTTGAAGAGATTTTTGATCGCTTTCTCACTTTGAGACTTCCTTCCTTTTGGCGATATCTTCTCTTAAGACAGTGGGGATTTGTAGGCCCTTCATGGCCCCTTCTTATCTCGTCTTTGCCCCTGGTTTGGCCAAAGCGTTTATCTACCCTCGAGCGGGTTATTTCCTAGATCCCCTCTTCTATACCACGGCCTGTCGTGCTGCAGGCCTTCAGTCCTCCTCCCTTTGGGGAGCCCGACCAGAAGCTTAATTGTATGTGCCAAGGAGTATGGCTACCTCTCAATGCAGGATATCTGCAATGTTGCAGGTTGGTCCACGCCCCTCACCTTTGTTCGGTTCTATGACCTTGACCTTAGGGCCACTCTGGGCCCTTCTGTTCTTTCGCCCTCGTAGTGCTCCTGAGGGATACACACAGGGCAGGGACTTGGAAGTCTGGTGGCGTGGGCATCTCGTTCCCGTAGCGTCGTCGACGCAGCTCGAGTTCCTGGAAGGGAACGTCTCAGGTTACGTAAGTAACCCCGGTTCCCTGAAGGCGAACGAGACGCTGCGTCTCGAGGCCATACTTCCTGCACCCCTGCGAGCGGTTGCTTCATTCCTAGAAGCAAACGCTGGCTCCATTGCACGTGCTTTTATGTTTCCCGGTCGGTGACGTCACCCGCCTATGACGTCTCGCCCTTCCATTGGACAGATTACACTCTAGTTCAGAGTACTAGTCGTCGACGCAGCGTCTCGTTCCCTTCAGGGAACCGGGGTTACATACGTAACCTGAGACGTTTTATTGTTTACAAATCTGAGCTGATAGCTTCCACGTTAGTTTATGTGTGCCCCTTGTGAGTGCTGAGTTTGTTTCACACAGTCCTCTAAAAAGCAAAAGAAAACATCAGCTGCTGTAGGCCCAAAGCGGTGAGTGGCCAAATCCAGCTCTGATTCAGGGCCAAGGTTTTGCACATTAATCTTCATTTGTTCAATGCTCCTCCTGCACAAAAAAAGTAAAATGTTCATGTTATTTGAGTAACATATAGAGCTGCTATCATCCGTTGTCTGTTATAAATCACAAAAGACATTACATTTTTGCTCTCTAGTTGATTAATTGACTTCTTGATACAGGGACTAGATAGCAGGCTGAAAAGGTTTGTACTATGGTAAAATTAGAATAAAATGCACTTTAGGCCAATTAAGTTTAACAGAGAACTAAAACATCCCCAAAAAGTGCTAATTTTTCACTGTGTGCCTTTTGTCAATTCTGTAAGTTTTTAATACCAAAAGAGGGTTTGTGCTGGGCACTGTTAGTAAATCTGACCCTTAAAAGCAAGGAACTTTTGCCAGTGGTCTTACATAAAAACAACATTCAAGATGCCCAGTCCTTAAAATGTATTTAAATATTCAGCAAAACAAACAGGAGTTTATAACTCATTATTTTTTCAAAAATATAAGGTTTTCAGGCTGAACAAGATATTTAATGCTTATTTTTAGTAAAAATACTGATATCGACATCATAATTCACCCCTTTATGGTTGTTTTTCTCATAGAAAATAAATAAAGGTGCAGCCACCAATATAGTACAAGACATAATACCAAATAGAGAGAGAAGAGAGCTTACACAGACACACTTACAGTGTTGCTGGGATGTCCTCTTCAGGTATCCCAGAAAGTAATTTGTCTTTTGGCACATGTTTGGCAAGTGCCATTCCAAACCCTTTGGCAAGGTCTTCCACCTCTCCCTCTGTTAAAGTGCTGAATATTGTCACCTTTGTTTTTGCCTTTCTAGGCTGCAGCAGCACATTGGGTGGAACATCTTTTTTGCCAACCTATGTATAAACAAATACAGTTTCACCAATGTAAAGCATGTGAGCAGGGCTTTCTAAATATCAATCATGTATTCTGTGAATAGCCATGAGGGGCAGTGTGGCAAACTGTGTATGATTTGCTGTCACTAATAAAGACAGTGAAGATATTTATGCTTATTAATTGGTAGCCCTTGAACTATTTTAATTTGCCATTACATCTTATAACTACTTTTGTGCTTTTATATGTATGCAATACAAACCCTTATCAACATTCGGAACATGTTTGTGGACATGTTTTCTCCTTTGACCCTCCTCCTCAACTCATCTTCATCTCCCTGGTAGGTCTTTCCTTGTGCTG
The DNA here is from genome assembly GCF_936440315.1 of Barbus barbus. Lineage (NCBI taxonomy): Eukaryota > Metazoa > Chordata > Actinopteri > Cypriniformes > Cyprinidae > Barbus > Barbus barbus. Next base: position 6,789,683 of record NC_136749.1, read on the forward strand.
TTAGCCTTCCTAAAACTTTGTACACTTTCCTTTCTATTTCCTGCACTCCCTCATCTTCCTGTCATGATACGTGCAGTTAAAATGAAACGAGAACTCAAGTGCAGGGAAAATGGTGGTTTTAATTATAAAAACAAACAAAACAGAAACATAAATTACCCCGAGGGGAAAAACAGACTGACAGAGCAATGCAAAAACGAGGACTAGAAAACAGACATGACTTACTGCACCAAGAACATATGACAACGTGGCCGAACAGGACTGCAAACACCAGGATCATTTAAAGGGGACAAACGAGGAGGCACCAGGTGTACATGCTGAGACAATTAGGGAATAACAAGGAGGGCGGGGTCAAACAATCAGCCGGGGGAACACATGGAACAATCACAACACAAACCCATGTGCTCAGACAAGACAGTGACATCTGGTGGCCAACCAGGGCACACCCACAGGATACGTGACACTACCCCCCAACAAAGGAGCAGCTCCCAGATGCTCCACCTGCAACACTAAGAACACACAAAAACATGAAAAATGAAAATACAAAATGTCAAGAAGGGAGGTGGGCAAGAGACAGATCAGGGGGAGGGATGGTGGGCCAGGCCCGTGCAGAGGCAGGGGGCCCGCAGACCAAGGCCGAGCAGGAGACCAGGACGGATCCGGAGGTTTCCGGCCCAACAGGAACCCCAGCGCACTGCCAGGGTGGGGCCGGAGGGACAAGCCAGGCAGTGAGTTTACGAACGGCCTCTGTGGCCGTGACAGGGCAGACAGTCAGATCAGGAACGGCCTCTGGCAGGGTAAGGAGCTCGAGTGGAGCCGGCAGGGTGAGAAGTTCGGGTAGAGCCGGCAAGGCGAGGAGCTCGGGTGGTGCCGGCAGGGCAAGGAGTCTGGGTGGCGCCGGCAGGGCAAGGCGCTTGGGTGGCGCCGGCAGGGCAAGGAGTCTGGGTGGCGCCGGCAGGGCAAGGCGCTTGGATGGCGCCGGCAGGGCAAGGAATCCAGGTGGCGCCGGCAGGGCGAGGCGCTTGGGTGGCGCCGGCAGGGCGAGGCGCACGGGTGGCGCCGGCAGGGCGAGGAGCACGGGTGGCGCCGGCAGGGCGAGGAGCACGGGTGGCGCCGGCAGGGCGAGGAGCACGGGTGGCGCCGGCAGGGCGAGGAGCACGGGTGGAGCCGGCAGGGCGAGGAGCACGGGTGGCGCCGGCAGGGCGAGGAGCACGGGTGGCGCCGGCAGGGCGAGGAGCACGGGTGGCGCCGGCAGGGCGAGGAGCACGGGTGGCGCCGGCAGGGCGAGGAGCACGGGTGGCTCTGGCACGACCTCCTGGCCAGCAGTGAGCTCCTGGATAGCCTCCTGGCCTTGTGGGACGGAGGAGGCCTTCCTCCGCCTCTTCCTCCGTCTCCGGGAGCGGGGCGCCGCTGCAGCATCCTCGGCCACCTCTAGGGGATTGAGAGCGGGCACCGCCGCCTCGGGAGCGCTGTGAGCGGGCACCGCCGCCTCGGGAGCGCTGTGAGCGGGCACGGCCGCCTCGGGAGCGCTGTGAGCGGGCACGGCCGCCTCGGGAGCGCTGTGAGCGGGCACCGCCGCCTCGGGAGCGCTGTGAGCGGGCACCGCCGCCTCGGGAGCGCTGTGAGCGGGCACCGCCGCTTGGAGAAGCGTCAAAAACTCCACCAATTCCCCAAAAGTCAAGTGGTCTAACTCCCTCATCCACTCCTCATCGAGGGGCTCATCAAGGGCAAGGTTAAAGAAGTCCTTGAGAGCCACCTCGTTGTATCCCAAACCCTCTGCTGCCTCACAAAACGTCCAGGCAAACATCCTGACGTTAGTGCCCCTCTGACGGAGAGAGTGCAGCGTCCTGACCTGGAGGATCCGTAAAAAAGTGGGGTTCCTCACGTTAGGGGCTGGAGGATGGGAAGAATCCATTCCCCGCTGAGTTCTCTGATGTCGGCCACGTTCTGTCATGATACGTGCAGTTAAAATGAAACGAGAACTCAAGTGCAGGGAAAATGGTGGTTTTAATTATAAAAACAAACAAAACAGAAACATAAATTACCCCGAGGGGAAAAACAGACTGACAGAGCAATGCAAAAACGAGGACTAGAAAACAGACATGACTTACTGCACCAAGAACATATGACAACGTGGCCGAACAGGACTGCAAACACCAGGATCATTTAAAGGGGACAAACGAGGAGGCACCAGGTGTACATGCTGAGACAATTAGGGAATAACAAGGAGGGCGGGGTCAAACAATCAGCCGGGGGAACACATGGAACAATCACAACACAAACCCATGTGCTCAGACAAGACAGTGACATCTGGTGGCCAACCAGGGCACACCCACAGGATACGTGACACTTCCCTGTGCCTTTCTCCATTGTGCTCATGCTTCTCTTCCTCCTTGTCTTCCTCCATCTCTTCCTCACTGCAATAGGCAACAGGTTTTCCTTTCCAACATGGATAAAACTGTCTCTTCTGTTCAAAAATATGTCAGAACCCATGTCAACATCACAGGTTTACAAAGTGGGACAGTATGTGATTACTAGCTAAACAACACTTGTTTCTAAGCAAACAATACTTGTTTCTAACATATAAACAAACTAAACTCAGACACTCATTTTCTGACATTATCTAGATTACACATTTCAGCAAGCTAAACTAGATAAATGTTGATATTAAATGGAATGTACAATTAAGTACAGGCAGTTTAAAGAGCTAATATATTTGGTGAAAATAATTTTGTTTAATGTTGTTTTATTGTTGTTAGAAACAGCATAGCTAGGCAACATTTACTGCATTTAAGCTATAGTATACACGATGCAGATATGTTAGAGAAAAGAACAACAAATAGACCATATACAATATGAGAACTATAGGCTTTTTGGCCTGCTTTTTCTAGGCTTTAGAGTGCATTGTATTTACACTGACTCATTTATTAATTGAACACTTGGGGGGGGAAATGGCTATCCCAGGTGAAGTGAGTGTAATAGTGTAAATGAGGTTTAGCCAAAGTTCAGTTAGATCAGAACGCATTCAAGAATTTGAAAAGTTACCCTGTTGTAGTGCAGAGCCTTCAGCAGATCCTGGGGGCTCGACTAACAGGTCTGGGTCAGCTGCGTTACACAAGACATAATGTGAGAGATAATCTAAATGAAACGTCATCACGACTGGTGCAAGAGATCCAACCAGTCAATAACAAAACAGTAACCTGAGCGTGGTGCAGTGTCTGATTCAGTCAAAGAGATTTGGGCCAATGGGTTGCTCTCATCTGTATAGAAAGTCATACACAAAATTTTGTGACATCATCTACAAAAAATGTGCTTATGACTAGTGCATAAAAACAACACCACAGTCATAAAGAAAACAAAACCAGTGCAAAGTCTGTTTTAGGCATTTACTGTTACTGGAATGAGTGAGTGAGAGAGATAGCCTATATGTATCTATACATGCGCCATATGTATCTCTATACACACACTCACCAGCCAAGAGGACTGGGTAGAAGAAAAAATTAATAAAAAATAATAAAATCGCCTTTTTGTGTCACATTTACATTTGTAGAGATAAAAGAGCCATACCGTAGAGTAGAGTCTTTTGTTATGACATGACTTCTTAGATTCTCACTAAACAGAAAATCTAACCACATTTGCCACTTGTTAAGTGTTTATTTTGAACCATGTATACCCTCATTGTATGTGTAATGATAACAGGACAAAGGAGATTGCTTAATGTATGTGCATGGGTGAGGAGACAATTCAAATACACAATATTACCTTGACATATTTAGCACATGGGTGTGGCTGCACACTCTACATACAGCACTGCCCCACAGGTGCATGCCGTCTGTTAAAACAAAATACAGAGAAATCACATATACGTAAGTCAGGGCTATTTTATATATATATATATATATATATATATATATGTACAAACACACACATACACACACACACACACACACACGCACACACACACAGTATATATATTCCTAATATGTGTGTTTTCTCTTGGACATGCCTGTTGGTGTATGATCTGTATATGCATTTTTTGTATATGCTTGCTTTCTTTCTTCCTGAAACATTTTTGGCACAAATTCCACATTTTTTTTGTTCGATCTGTAAATATACACATAAAAAAAAAAAGTGTTTATTTTTCTTTTTGCTTAACTTTAGAATTTTGGACCAATTTCTGGTTTCATGGATTGATGAATGGAAAAAACAGTTTTTCTCTGAACAATTCATGCTGCACTACAGCCCAGCCACAGTTCTGGCTTCCTGACCACAAAACAAATATAATGTGATCACTTTTCAGCCTGTACAAAAAGCTTTGAAAACGAATTCATAGTGCACACATGCACTTTGGTTTATAGAGTTTTATTTATTTATTTTCAACAGTGGCCCGTTACTTTACTTTTTTTACTAACAGTGGAGGATCTGATTATCCAGTCAGTATCCTTCAACAACAGTTTTGAAGAGCAAGAAATATGGCAAGGGTCCAAATTTCTAAAGTTTTAAATACACAATAATACCCATTTAAAACATTTCCATCAATAAGGCACATACCTAAAGACTGAAACAAAAGTGAGGCCAGGCGCATTCTCTCTTGTTGTATTACAGGGCACTGGAAGGAGGTAATGAAGCCTTCATAAATTTTTTTGTATAATAATGCATAAAAAATTGTATATGAAATCATCATGTTTTTTCTTTCATTACATAGTTGAGAATCATCTTTACACAAAGTTTCACGGAAATCCTGAAACCTAAAAACTGATGGGAAAAAACAACAACAACAAAAAAAGTCCCGTACAGTTTAATTTAATGACAATAAAAGTCTAATTTCACAAAACTGTTTTCCCCTGGTTATCAGGAGGATATCATTACTGTCAAAATGCTATCCATTATTACCATACAATGAAATTTTCACATCAGCAGACAATATCTACACAAAAGCACTGCCTCACCAAGATTTTTGTTAAAACACCTGGTTATTTTAGGCAATATAGAAATCCTGTGTACAACGTCTCCCCAGGAAGTGACATGTCTAGTCACCTTAATAAAGTTGAGGGGGAAGAGTATTGATTTTGTTTGTAGATTAAATTGTATCTCTTGTGTTTGTAGGTTTCCCAGGTGATGACACTTGAAGGGACAGTGGTAGGATGGCCATATGTGTCATTTATACGGGACACGTCCCGGCCAGGATTTTTATAATGTCTAAAACATCCAAAGTAGATTGACCAATAACATGCAGGTATTGTACATAATTGACCAATCGTGGCATGTAAGAAGGTGAGATCTACAGTGAACAATCAAAGCAAAATTGTTTGTTTGTTCAACTTGAAGCATCGCTGCGCACCGATCATTGTATGACACCAAAGTATTACAAGAGCGATTTGAATGCATGAGGAGTCGTCTGATCTGCTCTGCTCTCTATACTGTCCTACAAAGGCAAAACGCCTCAACTCGCTAAAGTGTGAAACTGAGGAAAATTACTATTTTTTTTTTTATTTGCCCAGCCAAATTAATTATAGGTATGACACTGGAAATTTGACAATTAGAAGTTTTAGTAATGAAAATTATCTACATTAAAAAATTGTGAGCTCAAACTTAATTTTTATCCCTATTTTGAAGTTACTGTACTCTGCCTTTGCATTGTTTGCAGAACAGAGCATATTGCATTGTCATTGAACTTTCAAGTTCACACACTTCTTTAATGTTATTTTTTGTGATTTCTGACTGGCGAAGTCAAACACCATTAGTCCCAACATGAATAACAATCTTTTAAACTTGCCAAGATGTCAGATGCTCTGGCTCCCACTAAACATTGGACTATGGTGGCTGGTGTATTTATTTTCCCGTTCCATACAAAAGAATGACTAGAGCTATTTTCATCAGGTTTCTCAGTGTGTGTGTTACTGAGTGGAGAGAACCTGTTTAAGGTTTTGATTGGAAAGGACGAGTGGTGTTTTATCCCGGGACAATGTCGCCTCACTGTCACCCAGACACCCTGTTGCGGGGGCTCTGCAACGGAACGGAACAATATATATGATTCACTAAGTTAGTCTCATCCAAAGCCATATCTAAGGTCCTCACATTCTTACTGTTCTCAAGTAAAGTTTGGATGCAAGTCTCTAGTTCTGAAATCTTCTCTGTCAGCCTAAGTATTTCCTTGCACTTATAACATGTGAAACCCTCACCGCTGACTGAGAGAGCTACACTATACATGTGGCAAGCAGTGTAAGTGACAACTAGATAAAAAAAAAGTTCAAGACAGACTTTAAGTTGGCTTGAGAAAGTCTGACCAGAAAGTTTGAAAAAGTTTTTATTGCAAAAGTTTGATGGTTTTTAATCTAAAATAGAAAAAGTAGGTTTGAATGTTTTGAAGGCAATACTGTCTATCACAAAGATAGATAGATAGATAGATAGATAGATAGATAGATAGATAGATAGATAGATAGATAGATAGATAGATAGATAGATAGATAGATAGATGGGGGAATCACGTGATGCTTTCATGAGCCAAATCCCACATTAGCTGAGTTCTGTGTATATTACTGTCTTTTACTGTTGTTCGTTTTCTTTTTTTACATTTGGGGTAGTTTTTTCGTTTGTCGTTGGTCTGGAGATGTCACACAATCGAAAACTTGCTTATCTTTCACCATCACCCTCGCCAATTAAGAAGAAAACAAAACCAGCAGCTGCGGCGGGCCAAGCGGCGGGAAGGATGACCCTATCGGCTTTCTGAAATGGTCACTACCGATCTGGATCCCATCACTTGCGGGCAGAGATATTGAGATGAAACGTGCGCAGCGAGTTTACTCCAGAGCTTCAACGGATCACTCCAGACTAGGGATGGGTATCGTTAAGGTTTTAACGGTATTACTACTCTTATCGATACTGCTTATCGATCCGGTACTTTAACGGTATTCTTATCGGTACTTTTTGTTTTACTTTGTTTCTTTGTTCATATTCTTACAGTATCTTATCTTATGTATATAAAACACTAAAAATGCCTGCACTTCATCAATTTGTAAATGCACCAGTGTGCAGGTATTTTTAGTGTTTTATATACATAAGATAAGATACAGTAACAACATGAACAAAGAAACAAAGTAAAACAAACTGACAAATACAATAAAACAAACACACAAACGAAATGAAATAAACAGTGCTTTCATTTTTCCATGAAGGTCTACTAATATTAATGTTCAGGTAAGTAATAGTTACAAAAGTAATCAAATGTAAATGAGCACTGCATAGTTTTCACTGTATGTACTGATAGATTTATGCTTATTAAAGCTATAACGTTGTTCAGATTAAGAGCTGTGGGTGATTTTCTCTTTGCATTTTGTTCTTTGATTAACATTGATGGCTCAAGCTCCAGTCTGACACTTTAAGACAATATACTGACACGCATCGGATTTTCTCCCAACTGTTCTCGTCCACTTAAAACATAAAAGTGAAGACTCTCATAACCGGCCATTTTGACACATTGTGTGTGTATTTTTTGGCATATTTTTGTGTGTTATTTCGACGCGCCCGAAGCTCAAAGTGTGCTTGTCCGTTTTGGAGCACGCCGCCGCGCAGGCACACGCGCGCACACACATTTCAGCCTGGGGAACAGCAGATTGTACTTTCAACGTTTTACTATCAAATATGTCCTGCAATGTAGCAACAGTAAAGACGGCATTTTATAACAATCACTGATTGAGCTGATTCAGATGTTAAGTTTTGATTCGGAGGAACGAATCCGCGCCGCTATGAAGGGAAGGGAGTTGTGCTAGAAGAAATGCGGCTATAATCCTTGGAAGCCAAAATCGAAAAAAAAAAAAAAAAAACTTAGCTTAATATAACAGCCACAGGCCTAAAGTGTGAGCAGATGTTTGAATAGTTGGTTCTCTCTTCTATCATAATTAAACAGGACATTCATGTTGCGTGTGCTGAAGCTCCGCGTGAGCGCGATCTGGCTTCTGAATTGCGCATAGCAAAAATGCATCATAGACAAATGTTTGAATATTATTGCACATAAAAACAGCTGGCGATATGAGAGAGAGAGAGAAACAATAAATGTGTGTGTGTTTTCTTAATATCTCCAATACCGACAGAAGTACCGATAACGTCAGAGCTTATCGATACTCCGGTCTTTTATAATTTAGCCCCGAGACCGATTTAATACCGAGTTTCGGTACCCATCCCTACTCCAGACCGTGAGTGTTTCTCTTCAAACTGTTACACTACAACGTCAGGAATTTGATTCTGAATGAAGCAAGACGCCACAGTCCTGTGAAAGCGGGTGACGGTGCGATGTTGAGTTTCTTCCACGACTTCTCTCCCGCGATGGCAAAGATCGCAACATGCAATACAGAAGGAATTGAAAGAGGCAGGTCTACAGGCCTTTGTTCAGTATCCAGCTATGCTGAAGATCGTCATGAAACAGGGCAAGACCAAACTAATGCACTCACCGGATGAAGCGTGTCAATTGAGCTCCATTCCCACTCCTCATTCTCCCGGGATGGATGTGGCATAAGGGTTTGATAATACCAAGTGACTCAAATTGGGATTTATTAATCTAGAACTTCATGTGACAATCGTCTACTGGCAGTTCTTCATGTAAGCTAGGAAACTTGGTATCACTAATGTACAGTTTTCAATGTACATGTTTGTTTCCTCGTTATGGAAAATATTCATACTTTTTTTTTTAACCCCACTTTATCACTCGTGTGAATTTGAAGTTATTCTGTTCTCTTATAATAGGGCTAATGACGGTTTTATAAAGAATTTTACTGGCTGTCCTGTTACTGTCACTGATTAAGACAGGGGAGGGCCTGTTGTTTTTACCCCAGTCTGTAAAAGTTTTATGGGGTGTTTTTTTTTTATGTTAATGGGTTTTTAAAGGCAGACTTGAGTTAATTCATTTGCAGTGGTATAACTCTCTTTCATTTGTCCAGTTAATTTATTTGTTTGATAGCAATGACGGAAATTACTATAAGACATGTAATGTCTATGGTTTAAATGGCCCCCATAAACTTACAAATGTTTTACAACTACTGCAACGAAAAAAGGTTGACATTGCTTTGAACCAGAAAGATCATTTGTGGAAGGATGATGTTCATAGATGCAATAATAAATATTACGAGGTGGTCTCTTTCGCTGCGACTGACAATAAAACTAAAGGTGTTTTGATAACTGTTTGAAGAAATTTAAATATTTCCATTTTAGACAGAAATGGTGACAATGCTGACAAAATTGCCTGTACGTTCCTTGTGAAAAGTAGTTCTCCCTGATCCTAACTGATAATTCTGTTGTTTCTGATTCAGTTGTTTGCTCTTTTCTCCTCTTTTCTCCTCCTTTTGTCCATAACAACTATCTGGTCTAAGGATATCAGTGGTGACTTACGAACTTTGTTTTCGGATCGAGTTTGGCAGACAATCACATCATCCTTGAAGAGCCCAGATCATCGGATGATCCATTTGAAATTGCTGCATGGACCTTGTCTGTCCCCTTTGGGGCGTTTCTGTGTGCATGTATCACCTTTCCCAAATTGCAGTTTATGTTTTTTTTTTGTTAAAAAAAAGAAAGATAGATAGATAGATTTGTAATAGATAGATAGATAGATAGACAGACAGACAGATAGAAAATCCATGAAATAACAGTTTTAACCTGTTACCCTGCACCAGATCGCCGACACACTGAACGCTCTTTGTTTGCATGTGTCATTGTCCCTTTTCATTTATTCTATTAGAAAACAAAGTTAATCTTGACAAACTATATATCAATTTTCTGAAGGTCTAAGCCTCAAGCATCGACGACAGATCGCTGTTTTTCGATGGAAAGCTTATAAGGAATGTATTTGTTACATTCGTGTAAGCAGTACACATCAAAACATGCAGAATAAAAAAGAAGTACGAACCATTATCATTGTAATAACGAGTCACAAACGCGTCCACTGCTGAAATGAGAGGTAAGGGTCCACAGAACAACATCCCAGTGAGCACTTTTAGTCCAGCAAAACAACAACGTTGTAAATAAGGATGACTATTCCTTTGTTTACATTTCATTTCTTCGGGAGAGTTATTGTTCGCGTCCGTTATGGAATAAATTACGCTCAAAAACAGCGTCTTGGTGGTAAAAAAACAACACGGTGTTGTAGCATACAGTTTTACAAACAGAATGTCCACAGAAAAAAAGTCTCAGATAAGCGGAATATAGTTTATTTGAATTTGGCGCTCTCTCCTGAAAGCATGACGCACGCTGTGACACAGCTGTCATCTGAGCGGGGCGTAACTTAGCGATCTGCTTTTTCCATAAAAAAATGTTTTTTTTTTCTTCAACATGTTTTATATATGTGTGTGTGTGTATTGTGTGGGGAATGTGGCCGTATCTGCATGATTATCATATGTATGGACGCACATCAGCGTGTTTATTACCAACTCTATGACGGCTATCATTGTGATTCAATGATCAGCTATTATTGATTATATGGCCCATCTGTATGATTATCATCTGTATGGACGCACATCAGCGTGTGATTACTGACTGTATGACCATGTCTGCCAATATCAGTTTATGTCTGGCAATCAGAATATATACTTCAGTATGCATACTATATACAAAACATTTTTTTCTATTTTTTTTCCTTTTTTATTACTCAAATATTTTTGTATTTTTTAGTGCTCAAATAAATCACTTATATGATGTCTAAAATTCTGTCTATTATTCTATAATTGAAAAACTATGCAGGAATATGTATAATGACTAAAATAGGTTGTATAACTCTGCAATACATTTGGTGGTTATTTTTCCTCAAACAGGGTGGGTGGGAGGACTATAAATAGTTTCAGAAAAAATATTGCAGGAATCTCATTTTTCATGGTATCGTCTTCAAATTTGAAATAAAAACTGATGAGACACGTGGCTTTCAATCCATTACTTTTCTGGATTGCTCCAGGACTTATTTCATGTATTTGTATATGAAATACAAAAACATTCAGTGTGGAAAAACATTTTTCAAGGCACGTCAGTGTCTATAACTTTTTATCTTTTTGAGCATGATCAACTCTGGATGATGGATAGTAAAGCCTAGAGTGTCTTCTTTCCAAAGATAATTTGTTTGTGTAGCACACTTTGTCAGGACATGTTACCATTTTAATTTAGGTATGTTATTTTCACCTGTGAGGCCCCAAATGGGAGGTGATGGGTAACAGGTTAAAATGTTAAAAAAAATAGTAAATAAAAATAAATAAATAATAATAATGTCAAATACAGCTAAACGGCTGCCAAAAAAAATCCACAACAAAAAACATACAAATTAAGCGTACAGCATTCTGGCAGGTCACATGAGTCAAGCTTGCATCAGCTGACTCTCAGCTGATCACTTCTACATATAGGAATACAACACTTATCATGACATTCCTATATAAGCTCTATAAAAGTATTATTCAGCAGCTTTTTCAGCTCTGGATGCCCTGTACTTTATGCACCACCACTAGTGACAACCTGTGCTTTCTGCCATGATAATAAGAATCAAACAATACACACAACAGTCAGTGTTGCCAATTTAGCTATTTTGCCGCTAGATTTAACGACTTCCCCACTCCTTTTGAGACTTTTTTCTTCTTGGACAAACCTTATCAAAGTTCTCATCTTGCCCACTGATCTACATTCATCTTTATATAGATCAGTGAATTTGCCATTATGATGTCATCTAGTGACATTTAGCTACCAGTTTTAGCTACTTTCATTTGAAAGCAGTTGGCAACACTGACAACAGCGTCTTCATTCATTCAACTTGCAAAATACAGTACACAGGATTGTGATAACTATGCAGCACACCTGACTGAAGGCACAAATCCGGATGAGAGACGTAATTGTGATCCAACAGAGTATTCTTTTTGGTTGTTGCTGTGGTGATCAGTTGCGTGTATCCTTTAGATTGAAACAATTCCAGAACAGATTTTTTCCCTGCGCAGAAGAGATCCTCATTAAAATCTCCACAGATTATTACGGGATGTTTGTCCACTAGGTCCAAATAATCCAACAGACTCTTCAAGTTTTTCAAGAATTCTTCGAAACCGTAGTGTGGCGGCCTGTACACAGCAGCGATTGTCGCTTTGATCGGGTTATCTACTTTGATACTCCAGATCAGTCACATTTTGAATAAACTGCCTAGCCTGAGCTGATATATGCTCTTTACAATATATTGCGACTCCACCACCAGCTTTCTTCGCAATTTATTGCTGTGTCGAGTAGGAGACATGTCTGTTACGCAGAAACATGTTGTATCCTTCCAATTGGACATGGGGTGTAATGAGTGATCCAGTCAGGTGAGTTTCCGTCATGCAAAGAATGTCCGAAAGAAGTAGTTCATGATGGCATATGATATCTTCAATATGGGATGACAATCCCTCTGTGTTGTGATGAATGATTTTGAGCGTTTGATCCATGTTGGTTTCCCTCACCTGCTGCAAAAGTGGCATGATTCCTTTGAATGTCGCTCTTGTCATATTTTCCAATGAGGCTGTTACTGCAGGATCAGCATAAATCTTCTTTTCACTGAAGTCCGTGATGTGCAATCCACGAAGTGACGTCGTTCTGCTGAGGGCAACGTAGGCCACCCCTGGCTCAAAAATCTTCTCCAGTGACACCACGGCATTCTCCATTGTCATGCCTTGGACTTTGTGAGCTGTGCAGGCGTAGGCTAACTTGATGGGGAATTGTCGACGAACTGCTCCTTTCCTAAGAGGTTCTTCAGATCTCTCGATATAAACAAAGTCGTCTTCTTCACCTTGCACTCTTCTGCAGTTTTTCCTGCCTGCGTTTGGATGGTCGAGCTGAAGTCCTAGCATTTGTATGTGTGTCGATTCCATCTCTTGTCTTATTGACAATATTTGCAATCTTTCCAAAACACCCATTGACAATTCCATCTTCAACATCCAGATTCCTAGTCACCATTATGCGTACTCCCAGCGCAATTTGTATGGTGTCAAGTAAGTCATCCTTTTTTCCGATGACAGGCTTGTTTTGTCTCTTCATCCCTCCTGTTCTTGGGACTTTCCTGTAGTCTTCCTGTATTCTCATCATCCGGATTGATGTCTTGCCTTTCCGCATCGCATTCCAAGCGATCTACTTCTATTTCAGGTGCAAAAGCGGTCCATGCGTTCCCAGGTGGCCCTTGCTGTTGCAGCTGATCGAATGCCTTATCCACTTCATCGCTGTGTTTTTCAAACGTTTCCTTGTGTGCTTGGACTAAGGCAGGGACAGGCATCAGCAAACCAGGGTGAGTAGGTAGTTCCATAGATGCATTTTTATAAAACGTCTCGTATGTTGGAAATCTTAGGTTTTAGCTGTTTGTTGATCCGATGGGGCATATAAAGCTTAAGCAATCTACTATAAAACTTTTCGGGTTGTTTTTCCTCCGAAAAACGTGCAAACCTAATAACTGCAGCCTTCCCAGACGTTCTTTTTTTAACAAAACCCATACCGTTGAGCAGCCGGTGAACATTCTTGCCTTTCGTTTGCTGACCATACACGATACGGCACTCCAGTGTTAATTTCGTTGACGAAGACGACGACGAAAAATATTCGTCAACGAACCTTTTTTCTGTGACTAAGACGAGACGTTGACGAGCTAAAACTAATATCTGATGATAAAAACTATGACAAAATTTATGCCCCATCTTCGTTAACAAAATGAGACGGGACTAAAATGTTATTTCAGGACTACCGGACATTCAAAATATATCCTATAGGCTAAGTTAACTGTCTTGTCTTTCAAAAACAATGGCCTCAGCACCCAAAGGGTTAGGGAGTGGGTGACCAGACGTCCCGTTTTTCCCGGGAGTAACAACTCATTGTCGATTAACTTAAAGTTAGTGAAGGTGCGATAGGCGGAAACGCGCTGATAGAAGTGCTCTCTCTCGCGCGCGCTCCACTTCTTCAGTTCTCATACAGCGCGCGATCAGTTCTCAGTGCTCAAATACACACACAGCAGTCCAAATGTCTCTCATGTAGAGTATCTCACGGAAATACAGTCCGTTATGGTTTAAGTGAGCTTAAACAGGTGGATGAAAACTGAATGTATGTCAGTAGGCTATTACATACATACCTTCCGTCTTAAATGGACAGCATTCCTAATTATCTGTCATAAATGTTAACCAACAAAAGATGTTAAATAAATGTATACTTAAGTAAACCTACTGTATCTGAAAAATGAGTTTAATTTATATCTCTACCAAAAAATTAAAATTTATTCCAGTTTTTCCAAATTCAATCCTTGATTCAAATTTCTCATAACTAAGCTTAATTGATTTGGTCTAAAGACAGAAGAATTGATGACTATTTTTGTTTGAATACTACATATAAAATAGCTACCAAAATAAATGTTGGTAACTGCAGTTTGACTAAAAGTAATGACTAAATTTGACAAAAATGCGATGACTTTTCGTCGACTAAAACTAGACTAAAACTATGAAAGACTCAAATGACTAAAATGTGACTAAGACTATTAAGCATTTTCGTCTCAAGATAAAGACTAAGACTAAATCAAAAATGCCTGACAAAATTAACACTGCGGCACTCCGAAGCAAAATCTGCCAGACACATCTTTTTGAAGTCACGCGTTTGAGGCCTTGCTCTGTATTTATCTATTATCCCTGACATCCTCTGAATCAGGATTTTTATTTTGTAGGACACTAAGGGGAAGACTCATCTTAAGTGTGTCATCATCCGTCGGTATGAACACAACGCTTCGTGAACACTTCTTCAACGGTAAACTGCATGTTCGTGCCACAGACTCCTGTGCGCTAACTTGCCTGTGTTTGGAGAGCTTGCATTATGTGCTTCATTTCATCTTCCTCGTTAACGTTTGACTCACGCACACCCTTGATTACGTTCTTAAGTAAATCGCCCATTTCATGCTCCGGCTTGGAAATATATGAAAGCATATACATAATGCAGCTAAAAGCGTCAAGAGCGTACTGAATGTCCACATTAGCGTTCCAGGCCCTTAATAAATCGGGATTGTATCCATTCACCCAAGGCTCCTTTGGATCACGCTTCATCAGAATCACATTGGCATTGGACAATGCTTCGACGTTCTCATTGTAGTCATCGATGGACAACTTGCACGTTGTCAGTAGGTCTGACAAGCTGTCAAATGAGGCTTGGGGGTCATTCAACAGATCCCACACCGGCTTCAGTTTTGTCCTGGCTTCGCACATTGCCTTTTGAGCAGCCTCCCGTCTCAACGTCCTTCTGTCTGCTTGCTTTTGGGCTTTCTCATGCTCTTCTTCAGGACGCTGTGGTCGCGGACGAGTGATCGTGGTGCTAGACACCGGTAGTTTGGGGAACCCAAATCGACACAATAGATTTCCCTTCTTACAGGACTTTGAGTGGTTCCTGCTGTGAAGCTGAACCTCTGTGACGATTTGATGAAGCTCTGGATCAGCCGAGGGATCGGGCAACTGGCAGGTTATGTTGCGGTCAATAAACTCACAAACATCCTTATCAAAGTCCTTTTCAAACTCGGGTGCGTCCTTTATCCAAACAAGAAGATGGATATGTGGGCTTCCTCTAGCTTGAAACTCCACTCGGTATAAGTAACTTTACCAATGGGTTGGGCAGGCGACAAAAGCAGATGAGTCATTAGCGGATCCACCCGTTTCACAAACATGCGCATGACAGTGACTGGGTTGCTTCGGAGGATTTCACACTTTGTCGTCCAGTCAAGCTCGGAAAAGTCGACGTGTTCACCTTGCTGGGCCTTGATTGCTGTAATTACTTCAGGCCATCTCATTTCGGCTGCACTGAATGTGCAAAAAAACGTAGGGGTTCCTAACTGTCTTATCATAGCCTGTAGATCCCTCAAAGTTTTCTCCCAATACGACGGAGAGCCTCTCAGTGGTTGCATGAACCGTGTCGCGTCTCTGTTGTGTACCAATCTTTCAATCTCCCGGTTGTCTTGAAGCAGTCTGTTAGAAATTCTTCGGCCGTCTCTTGTGACAGGTTTGCCTTTCCGCAACTGAATAGACATGCTGGTTCTAGCCAGTTGTGTTTCTGTTACAAACTGTGCAAAGAAAAGATAACTCTGATCTTTTGCAAAACGCGTGTCCACGCTGAACAATCTCGCGTTGAAATACATACTGGGAGATATTGAAATTTGTCTTTCCTCATCAATGGTATTGTGTCCAGTGGGGAACTGAACAGGGAACGCCATGGCTTCAAGCTTTGGGATTTTAAAAAATCCAACAGGTTTATGTCCTTGTGCAGGTGCGATACTAAATATTCCCTCACCGTACGACAAGATCTCCTGTCCGATGTCTGGCGGCTGCATACACGTGTCTAATGTGAGGCCGGGTCTAAGCTCATCCTTTTCCTCGACACTAACGTGTTGGTCATCCTGCTTGGCAGCATCGACTTCTTGTTGCTTCTCAGAGACATCAGTTTCGTAATCTAGGTGACTTTTAGAGACATCAGCTTCCTCATCTAGGTGACTTTCAAATACAGCAGTTTCTCTTATGAAGATATCCCTGTATTCCGAATGCATTGCTTTCAGCTTCGATAAAGCTGCAAGCACGTTATGCATATTCACCATATGGAACTGCTGGTATCCTTTAAACTTAATGTGTCTCTTTAGCTTCACCTGCAGCAGCTGGGACTCGCTGCTTGGTCTTGGCAGAAAATTGACAGTCTCCTCCACCTCGGAGGGCACGCACACAACTGCACCACGCACTGCTCTCTGCTGTCCTTTGGGTAGTGCAACTATTTTTGCAAATGATAAAATTTTTGCAATGAGTTGACGTTCCAGCACATTCAATTCAGCTTATTCCGCAGGGATTGCTGGCAACTCCAGTTTGTTGGCTGCTGCAATTGAAGACATCTGTCCTCTCTTAAGATGGCTGTCACAAGTGTGGCAGATCCACTCCTGTCTTCTCTCTTCCGGAACAACACAGGAAACAGAGCAGGCACTGTCACAAGCATGAACATACTTCCCGGTCAAGCAAGATGCTGCAACATGAATGTTTTTGTCATAACTCGTTCTATTACAGACCTTGACTTGGTTAGGAAACAGGGCTCTGTGACAGACTGTGCAGACATGTGTAGGGCCATGCTGAATCTTACACCGGAATGCATGTATGGCACTTTCCATCACTTTGTTAACCAAAGGCTGGAGTGTTTGCTGGCTGGAATGGATGTACGGTTTATATTTCCTTTTTATCCTGAGTGCGCATTGCAACCGATGAAGAACGTGATATGCAGCATCACCAACACATTTTTGGGTCTTGCGCAGGGTACATCGCAGTATGTGATGTGCTCTGAACTCTGGGTCACCTGCATATTTCCTCACGATGTACTCTTTCATTCTCCTCTGGAATCTATTTTCTCTAGCACCTCTAGTGCTGTACCTCTTCTTCTTGTACTCTTTCATCTTCTTCTGGAAGAGAGCATCTGTGCTGTACCTCTTCTTCTTGTACTCATTCATCTTCTTCTGGAAAAGAGCATATGTGCTGTACCTCTTCTTCTTGTACTCTTTCATCTTCTTCTGGAAGAGAGCATCTTTGTTGTACCTCCTCACCATTTCTGCTTTAATTTTGTTTTGGAAGAAAGCATACTGATTATACTTTACCTTAATTGCTTCTTTTTTCATTATTTGGTATTGCAAAGATGTGACATACCTCAGCCTCTCATAGTCCCTTTTTCTAATGGCATAAGATGCAGTTGTGCCCTTAGGTTCTCCACCTTGTTTTGAAATTTTTAATATTTTACGCATTTCTTTTCTTCTCCTGTGCTTATTTCTTTTATCTACCACATCTTGGTTTTTAGCTCCTGACCCAACAAGATTTACTTTGGCTCCAACATTTGTTGCTGGTTCTGGTAGAGGTGAAATCATTTGTGATACCGTTTCACAAACAGACGGTGAAGGCAGCTGGACAGACTGTTGGTCTGATTCAAAAGAAATAGGCATGAATTCATAGCTGGTCTCATCACCACGATCCCAGAAGATCTTGAAAATTATGTCTGCCATGTCACTCAGATGGGTGAAAGTCAACATGACAGCAGTTCCATGACCAGTAGGATGGGGCAAGCCTTCGCTAGTCCTTGAATGTGAATCAAAAAATCTGTACCTTCCAGATCCATCTCTGAACACAGCAATGCACTCTGGGGCAACAAGGAGCAGAGCATGACTGACATCTGTTGAGAGACACTGCAGTCTTTCAGTGAGAGGAATGCACCACTCTTCTCTGCCAGGGGTCCCTGTTGCTCTGAGGTATCCAATCATCACTCCTGACTTCCGCACATTGTGTATCCGGTTAAATGAGGAAACACTTAGAGGTACTTCCTCTATAGTCAGATGGTTGCGATTAAACCTTCTTTCAGCAATAAGCTGCATTTTAATACCAACATATAACGCATCTCCCTCCTCTTAAACTCTATCAAGGTCAGGCATCTTGAACGTAATCCCTTCACTGTGGTTGACCAAAAATGTCAACGCTACACACGTGCACTGATGTTTTCTTAAGAAACTGTCATACCTAACATCACCCTGACAATGAGATGCCTGCACAGACAAAACCCTGGGTACAATATCACCACCTTCTGAATCTGTATACATTCTACTTGAAAACTGAGCTACAGCTGCACTGGTGCTTGCCTGATTAACCTGTAAATGATCAATCATGGAATTAGGCTGCTGGTCAAAATGAGTGTTACAGAATATGTGTTAAATTTTAAATATATAATTATACACTTTATAGTGTTTGGGACAAAGATATTTTTGCTTAACAGGCATTTGAACACATCAAGTGTGCACAAAAGACAAGTGCAAATTTTTTTTTGTTTATTAGGGGTGTGACAATACATTTAACTAACGAGACGATACAAATGGGTTCACGCGAACAAGACCAGACTATATCTTAACACCATTTTTAAGGAATTTTTAATGACGTATTATTGAATTAAAAGTCACAAAATGCAACATAATGCAGGTGCATTTTGAAATATTGCATCTAGTTTTTAGAAATGTTTAATCTAATCTAGGGCTGTCACTAGGCTTGCTACGATAGTAAGTGTTGCCGGTGTTCAGCCGCAACACCGGTCACCTCACTTCTCCACCACAGCACCGCCCCCACCGTCATTTTGATTTTTTAATAGTAATGAAAACATTTAGTTCAGTTAGAGAACAGACACTAAAATTAAAAACTGAACATATCTGCTTAAAGCCGAAGCCGAACGACACAGCATAGATCAGCAGCAGGATTCAGATTTCACCTCACTCTTGACTGACATGATGATTGCAGAAAGATTCAAGCAAAATGTAACAGCGCCTATTTAAGCAAGTTTGTCATTGTACTGTTTTGTTGTGTTTTTCCATTAAGAATAATAGACTAATGAACCCACCATTCAAGCAACCTGCCCCAGAATTGGCGCTAATTTGAAAGCGAAGCAAAAATGCGCACGGCCATTCATAGCAGTGCGTGTTCACTGGCACGACACAAGTAGAGCGAGCGTTTTCAATTAATTCCTATTCATAGGAATTCAATTAATTCCTATTCAACCCAAGCCATTAGGGGTGGGGGAAAAATCCATTCTTAGATGCATCGTGATGTGGACGTGGACGATTCTGAATCGATTCACAAAACAATTCTAATAACGTAATATTGACAATGCAAAAGGCGAAACTCTAAATCGGACGTGCAGTGCGAGGACAGTCTGTGGCATGCACATAACAGAGACGTGCACATAATATCAACGTATGATGGATGAGCGCCAAATTCGAGCATCACCCTATTCGTTAAAAGCTAACCTATGGAAATGTGATGCTTTGCCTTTGGCAAGCACCACTAATAAGTATGTGATATAATAATAGTAATGCTTTGCCTTTGGCAAGCACCACTAACTAGATATGAACATTTCCTGAAGAAAATGTGAGTGGTGCTAGCCGTGCTAGGTTGGCTTGAGTGGTTTCCACGGCACTGCTAGGTGGTTGCTAGGGCACTCGGGATGGTTGCTAGGGTACCCAGAGTGGTTGCTAGGGGGTAGCTATGTGGTTGCTAGGGTACTTGGGGAGGTTGCTAGGGTGTTGCTATGCGGTTGCCAGGGTAACAGCATGGTTGCTAGGGCCGTTGCTAGGGTACCCAGGGTGGTTGCTAGGGTGTTGCTATGCGGTTGCTAGGTTAATCAAGGTGGTTGCTAGGGTACCTAGGATGGTTGCTAGGGCAGCTGCTAGGGTACCCAGGATGGTTGCTAAGGTGTTGCTATGTGGTTGCTAGGGTACTTGGGGTGGTTGCTACGGTGTTGCTATGCGGTTGCTAGGGTACCAAGGATGGTTGCTAGGGCTGTTGCCCAGAGTGGTTGTTAGGGGTAGCTATGTGGTTGCTGGGGTACTTGGGGTGGTTGTTAGGGTGTTGCTATGCAGTTGCTAGGGTACTTGTGGAGGTTGCTATGGTACCGGGGGTGTTGCTAGGTTGTTGCTATGCGGTTGCTTGTTTCACAGATCGTTACTGTGGAGTTTTATAGATTTATTAACATGTTCTTAGCCTGAATTAGCACTTAGCTAATGGCAATTAGTATGTAGCTATTCACTGCTAGCATGACTAGCATGTTTGAAGTCCGGTTTGCTAGCATGAGTCAAAAGAACCAACTCCCATGTCTGTACGATATTCTGTTGCAAAGATATTGGTCTTGCCATACGGTTGCTAGGGTACACTGTTTGGTTGCTAGGGAGTGGCTTGGCAGCTGCCAATCATTGTACTTCAAAGACAGCTTGTCAGTATGAATGACATAAACCCCCATATCTCTATGACATTCAGATTTGAAGATACACCTCTTTGGGTTTGCGTTGCTAGAGTCATCAATAATGGTTGCTAGGGTGTGGCTAGGAAGGGCCAGTGGTGGTTCATGATTGGTTGTTTGCTGTCCCGAGTCAAAAACAAACACCCCCATGTCTCTACAACACTGTGATCTAAAGATATCCATCTGGCCCTTTATAATGGCAGTCTATGTGATCAGTTGCTAGGGTGCTCTAAATGGTTGATAAGGCATTGCTTGATAGCTTCACAGGGATCCTGAGAGTCTGATTGGTTGCCTGAGTAAAATGAGCCCACCCTCATGTCTCTACGACACTGTGATCTAAAGATAGCCATCTGACCCTTTATAATGGCAGTGTAAGGGATCGGTTGCTAGGGTGATCTAAATGGTGGCTAGGGCGTGGCTTGAAAGCCTCATAATGATCCCGAGAGTCTGATTGGTTGGCTGCATTTTGACGCTACTTTTTAACAAAGGTTTTGATGTCAGTTTAAAAATGCATCACTGTTAACAAACTTCTGGCATAAGTTTGAAAATGTAAAAACCCATTTCTCCATGTTCAAAGTTGAGAAACTGACGGCTAACACACACAAAGTGGTTATTGTCAAAATGTTCATTGAAACGGTAAATGGGGAAGACATTTGCATGTGGTTGGGGAGATTCTGCACTGTGAAAAGCCAGGCTATGAAGGTGCTAGATGAGTATGGTATTTGGAATTGTTCCTGGAGGGTCCCCATTAAACAATGAGAAGCTCCTCAAGGCTTCCAGGGCTTGAAACATCTACCATCAATGATAGTTCTGGGTGAAAAAAGAGGCTACATCTATTACCAAGGCATGCCCAAGTTATGCAGGAAATGTGGGGAGTTGTGGCACTTGGTAGAGGCCTGCCAGAAAGTTATGTGTAAAGATGTGTCCCCCTTTCATGTGAACAAGTGTAAAGAAATTGGGCATACTTTTGAAGAATGTCCCAATGGCAGAAAGTGCAATCTCTGTGGGGACAATACCCATCTCTACAGAGACTGCCCTAATTCCTTTGCCAACAGAGTTAAAGCAAACAAAATGGTGGCGATAACAAACATGGATGTTGCTAACGAGGGGGTGGAGCCCAAAGATTCGATTTTTCAGAGAGGCCATGTGAGTGGTGGAGGAGGAAAGGAGGAGGCAGGACCAATTACAAAAGAGATGGCTCCAAACGAGATGGTGGAGGAGACTGAAATAGGACAAATAAATAAATAACAGGAAAAAACAACAACACAAGTTGAACAGGAACAACCAGGTGAGTCACAAGATATTTTCATACATCCTCAGCCGACAAAAAAAGAGGACCAAAATCCCCTCTCATGAAGGAAATTGGGAAAAGAGATAGATTAGATCAGTTGTTGGGATCATCATCATCATCTTCAAGTGATCTAGACAGACTGTTTCCCACAAATGTAGCTAACAAAATTTCCTTTTTGTCAATAGAGCTGAAAACATCAACCCCCAGAGCTACTGGAAGCTCCAATTCGTGCACAGTCCATTTTATCCTTTTTAAGTACATTCCCGGCTGATAAGTTTTTACTACAAGAATGTGCTATCCCCTTTTTAAAAAACTACAACAAATGGGCTGAGGAATGGCCACATGGCCCCTCAATGTGGAGCGGGTCTAACTCCAATAAGGCAGATGGGGTGGCCCTCTTGGTTAAAAATCTGCATCTTTTGGTGATGGGGAGCACAGTTGTGAGGGACGGACAAATTATTTTAATAAATATATCCTTTTTAGGAAGAGAATTCAAGGTTTTAAATATTTATGGACACACAGAAAAAAATGACAGGTATGACCTTTTCAAAGAAGTGCAGTCTCACATTTTAGGGAGGAAGCCTACAATTTTAGCTGGAGATTTTAATTGTGTTATAAACAAGGAAGACAGGGAAGACAATTTTAGGGAACCTTTCTATTACGAGATATAGTGAAAGATTTTAAACTGACAGACGCTTTTAAAACAATGCATCCAGGGAAGTGTGGCCACAACTGGTACAGTGGAGATGGCACAAAGGCTTCTCGAATAGACTATGGCTGCATCCGAAACCGGTACTTATTTTCAAGAAGTACTTACTTAACGAGCGCTAAAAGAGTACGTACTCTACAGCCAAATCTCGTTGAGTATGAATGAGATCTGCCATGTTTACGTTATCATGTGATCTATGACGTTATTACAAGTGCAAAAACAAAAGATATGAGTGACAGGTTTAATTAATCTGTAAATATTCTGATACTGATGAAATTTGCTCATTTTTGGTCTTGTTGAAGAAAAAGCTGCCCTTATGATTGCAGTAGCCTATAACCCACAAATTTTGGGTTGATTTAAGTTTTTCTTTTTTAACTCAACTAATATAACCCTACAGTTTCATCCTTAAAGAAATTATTTTTTATTACGAAAAAACTAAATCGTTCATCCGCATGCAAAACTGGCTTAAATCTCCTTTGTTTTCCTCTTTTTCTTGTTAAATGTCGCTCTCGTTTCAACAAGAAACGAGAGGGTTTCTCCTTATTTTTATATTGTAGACATCCATCGATTAGTGATGAAAAAAATTGCCGCGGTGGTGGAAACAACACGAGACTGTGCTGCGACTGAGAGCAGCTCGATGGTGTTTAGTGTCCCACAGCAGCTGAATACTTCTGGGTTCAAATGCACACAACAGGCTAAAGCTTGCTGCAAAACCCCAGCAAACATAACCATGAATGTGTCTGCGGGAAATAGCTAGTAAGGAGATGTTTGAATTATTTACTAATAAATGAATGTTTTCTGAGTCCGTGTCTGAAGGATGAAGTTGCTGATCCTGACTCGCCGTCTCCTCATTAGACGCGCCTTTAGAGAGAAATGCATCTTTATTGATTATGATTATGATTATAATAAAAGAGTTTTTGTTTTCAATTTTTTTATTTCGTTAAGTGATAATTTAAAGCTTTCTATAGATATATTTATCATGTCTGTGAGGCATGTATTCGCTCAGCTTCGGTTCATTTTTGTGAAGCGCTCCTGTTCAAGACGGCAGAAAGCGCATCATGTTTGTTTTCTTTGTTTGTGCACACAAATACAAGTACACCCTTTACAGGTCCGAATGATGTATTACTCTTACCTTTTATAAAAAATAAAATTTTTTAAATTTTTTCTATTTTAATTAGTTTCCACTGAAAACAATGCAAATGTTTGCGCTGGTGCCTCCATGTCCTGCAGAGCACGCTTTAGCTTCCACTCTCCGCACAGACTTAGATATATATATATATATATATAGCCTACATTATTATTATAGCGCAGGTTTAACGTTTAAACATTGTTATATTCTATTTTATTTTTGGCAAGTTGTGATGATATGAGAAGGCTAAATTAATCAAACATAGGCTATGATCAGCTCATGCCGCTGGCCGCTTGGTCGTTACTTAAAAAAACAAAAAACTTATAGGCTATTTAACGAACAAAAATGCTCCAAACTTTTTTCTAAATTAACTTAAAAAACAAAACCAAATATAATAATTTTGCCATTACACACACAACTGAACTATTTTAATAGCCGAAACAGTAGTATAAACTGTTTTAGGAGAAGGGGTGAAAAAAAGACGGGCTCGGGTCGGACACGGGCCGGTAATTCTGATAAGCTGTCGGACGTGGGACGGGCTAGGGCCTGAGCTTCTCGGGCCAGGGCCAAAATGTTAGGCCCGTGTAGGGCTCTAGTTCATTGTTAAAGCTACTACCATCTTTCCCTGAGCTTGTATATTCTGCAGTAATAATAAATAATAATAAAAATAAAATAAGAGCGACAGGCGCACAAACATCTCAAAGCATCAATAAATCCACAACCCTACCTAGTATGTTTTCCTCCATGTTTGTAATTTCTGTGTCAATCAGCTGCTCAAAGATCTTACCTTTGGAGAGGATTGTTGATTTTACTCGAAAAATGTAAGTATTACTATTTAGAAATTAAGATTCCTTCAGAACGCATTGGTTGCCCAACACTTTCTCGCACCATAGGAAACCACTCTCCGTGTAAGGCTTTGCAGTGCTTTGTTCAATTTGCTATAGATTAACTATATATTGAACTAGATGAATGTTGCCACCGAATAGGATTTTTGAACAAGCATAAAAATTACTCATTATTCTCCAGTTTTGCGCTCGCGGTTGGACAGTACCATTATCGCTGGGCAGTGTGCGGGAGGGGTGACGGGGCGCACAGCTTTCAGACACAGCATTCTTAATTTCTTTATAGTTTTGAGTTTGAGGCAGCTTCTATCGCGTTATTTTAAAAACAGCTGTCAAGTAAAGAGCGTATTATTGTAACACGAGAGTGGATATAGACTATATGAATGTATGCAGGTGGATTTCCGTCACCCCTCCCGCACACTGCCCGGCGGTCATGGTGCTGTCCAACCGCGAGCGCAAAACACAGAAATGGAGAATGATGAGTCATTTTTATGTTTGTTCAAAAATCATATTCGGACGCAACATTCATCTATTTCAATATATAGTTCATCTATAGCAAATTGAACAAAGCATTGCAAAGCCTTACACGGAGAGTGTTTTAATGGTGCGAGAAAGTCAGAGCTGTGAGATATAAACTCGAAATTGAGAGAAAAAAAGTCTGAAATGTGAGATAAAAAGTCGCTATTGCGAGTTTATATCTCAGAATTGCGAGGAAAAAAAGGCATAATTGTGAGTTTATGTCTCAGAATTGCAAGAAAAAAGTCAGAATTGCGAGTTTATATCTCAGAATTGCGAGTTTATATCTCAGAATTCTGAGAACAAAAGTCAGAATTGCGAGTTTATATCTCAGAATTGCGAGTTTTTATATCTCAGAATTGCGAATTTATATCTCAGAATTCTGAGAAAAAAAGGCAGAATTGCGAATTATCTCAGAATTGTGAGTTCATATCTCAGAATTGCGAGTTTATATCTCAGAATTGTGAGAAGAAAAGTCAGAATTGCGAGTTTATATCTCAGAATTGCGAGTTTATATCTCAGAATTGTGAGTTTATATCTCAGAATTCTGAGAAGAAAAGTCAGAATTGCGAGTTTATATCTCAGAATTGCGAGAAAAAAATTCAGAATTGTGAGATAAAAAGTCACAATTACCCTGTTTTATTTTTTATTCAGTGGCGGAAACTGGCTTCCATACTTTTGTACAAAATAGATAAGACAGATTTTAAAAAATTGGCGCCCTATAACATTGATAAACTTTGATTCTAAACTTTTTAGCAAACTTGTAACAACCCGAATGTCGACCTTTTTACCAGACTTGATCCACCCGGACCAAGCCTGTGCAGTCCCAGGGAGGAGGATCACGGACAGCCTAGTACTGATTAGAGACGCTATCTGTCATGCGAGAGAAAGAAATATTAGATCATTAGCTCTAAATTTAGACTTTGAAAAAGCTTTTGATCGGGTCTCGCAACGGTACTTATTTCAAGTACTGGAAAAAATGGGATTTTCTGGGAGGTTGTTAAAATGGGTGGGCTTGCTTTACAACAATATAACAAGCAACATTCTGATAAATGGGAACCTCTCAAAAGCAATAAAGATATGCAGCGGCGTCCGTTATCTCCCCTCCTATATGTGTCAGGTTTTGAACCCCTAGCACAGGCCTTGCGTAGGGACATATGGATCAAAGGACTGACTATCCCGGGGACCAGAGGACTGACAGCAAAGACAGTTTTATACATGGATGACATTAATCTTTTATGTACTGACATTGTATCGGTTAAGAGAACTATGGGCATAACGGACTGGTTTGGGAGGGCTGCGGAAGCAAGATTAAATAGAGACAAGAACAGGATACAGTTTTTTGGACCCTGGAAATGCACAGAGGTAGATAACGTGACAACATTTGACAGGAAATTAACCTTAAAATTTTGGGAGTTAACTTTGATAAAGACAGGGGTGGAAATGTAAATTGGGAAGAGTTAAGGAAAAAAACAAGACAAAGATTGAGTTTTTGGAGACTCAGAAGGTTGACCATGATTTTGATTTTAAAGGCTGTGATTTTACCTTTGTTTTTATTGGTATGCTCTGTGTTTATTCCCCCCAGGCCCCTGTTTCTGGCTTTGGATCGAGAAATCTTCCACTTCATATAGGGTTCCAAGTAGGAGAGGCTTCGGAGAGAGGAGATGAAAAAAGCCACCAGGAATAGAGGGAAAGGAGTTCCAGACTTCAACCTGTTCTTAAGAGCCAAATATACAACCTTGCATTTCAAATATGCAACAACTCTTTCCAGACACAAAACTGTTGCTTTAGCCCGTTACAGGATGGGGTCCTTTTTAAGAGCCAAAAGAATTTTACCTCTAGACCAGACGGTCCTCCTTGCTGTCCCCCCCATCATACGCTTTTATCACACAGTTTTTAAGACGTTTCAAACTTGAAAATTAAAAGATGGAAATTTTAACTAATCACCGTGCTATGATCTTCATCGTGCAGGGTCGGGAACACGTTCGCCCCATACAAGGTATCTCTTTGGGGGAGGCACAGAGAGTCTGGCTAAACTTGTCCCACCTGGCCCTCCAGAACAGACACCGGGACCTGGTGTGGATGGCTGCCCATGAGATCCTCCCGGTCAGGGCTGTGATGCACTCCCGAGGCATGTCGAAGAACCATCGAGACCATGAGGCACGCACTCTGGGAGTGTAGCGTCATGAGGAGCCTGTGGGCAAAAGCTGGCCCCCAGCAATTCCCGTGCCTGCCACCAGGGGGGTCCCCAACTACAGAACAACACTGACAGGAGAGGTGAGCCAGGGAGAAATGCCAGCCAAAGTTCACACCGCCACCTAGCACACCATAAACTGCATAAAAGATGCCATCTGGACCTCCAGAAACCTGGTGGTAGGGAAGCACATGCAGGTGTCCCTCCACGCCACCATACAGCTGGCAAAACACAGGCTGCAGGAGTACACCGCATGGTGCCATTCGGACGTGGGGGTCAGAGCTTCACAAGAGAAGGTTCCCACAGCCACAGACCCTGACTGCCCGTAGATGCCCCCAGTTGTACGTGGAGCAGCGGTGCCCAGGTTTCAGAAGATCTCTACTGGGACCATGGAGTCGAGTCCCGGTAGTCTGCTCTGGGGGGCTGAAGGGACAGGAAATTCCTCCTTCCTCTTCCTCTGTGTACATGGGAGTATGACTGGCGCGGTTTTTAAAAAAAAAATGCAACTTCTATGAATAACTCCTTTTAACCCCAACTATTTCATGTCATGTTTTTAAGCTCTCCCCTTCCTTCCCCCTTTTTTTGACCCCTTTCCTGTAATAGTTTTTAACTATGTTATTACATTCTACAAAAAGATGTTTTAACTCTGTTCTCTTTTTAAGATATGAAATCATGACTGTAAACTGTTTGATGAAACAATAAAAATAATAATAATAATAAAAAATTGACTGCATAGTAAATTGCACTGTCAAGGTCCATAAAAGTATGAAAAGTATCATCAGAATAGTCCATCTGGCATCAGTGGTTCAATCTGAATTTAATGAAGCGGCGAGAACACTTTTTCTGCACAAAGACAACAAAACAACGACATTATTCAACAATTTGTCTCCTCTGGTTCAGCGTAGCGCCATTTTGGAGAATATCCGCTGGACGCAAGCAGCATACGCTCTGTGCTGCTAAAGATACTTATAAACATTCTAATTTTAGTATTGAATTTAGTAAGGGTGAATTCTTCAAGTATTTAGTTTAACAGAAACTACAAAAGTTTTGAGAAAGATAAGTGTAATTTTATAATTTTACTTCTACTATAAAGCCAAATTAAGTTATGTAATCAGCTTCTTTTTTTTTTTATCCTCGAGTCAATATCTGAAAAGGAGGGAGGGGTTAGGACAGTGTTTCTCAAACTTGTTCTGCGATTCCCCACTTTGGAGGTAGGGAAGGATTATGAGTCCCACCTGTCCCCAGTCAGCCCAACAAAATTGTAATAAACTAGGTTTTAAGTTCCCTTTATGTCGTTCACTTCGACAAAGCAAGGGCGCCTTGGATGAGGAAACAGGAGTTCCCTTCCATTCTGCTAAGCCACAGGAACCCTGCCCAAGGTAGGTCGAACATGGTTCCTTTGAGACCTTTGGCAGGGTATCTGGACATTTGGTCAAGCCTCTCCAATCCCTCCCGATGGCTCCTCAGAACCATTCCGCTTGGCTATGTGATTCAGTTCGCCAGGCGCCCACCCAAGTTCAGGGGCATTCTGTTTACATCAGTACGAGACGAGAATGCTGCTGTGCTTCAGGCTAAGGTCGCAACCCTTCTCGAGAAGGGTGCATTTGAGCCTGTCTCTCTGGCCGAAATGAAGAAGGGGTTTTACAGCCTGTACTTCATTGTACCCAAGAAGGGTGGGGGGCTCAGACCAATCCTGGATTTGAGGACTATAAACTGGGGCCTTCACAAGCTTCCGTTCAGAATGTTAACCCTCAAGCACATATTAGCGTGTCAGAGATCAGGATTGGTTTGTGGCAATAGACCTGAAGGATGCTTACTTTCATGTCTCAATCCTACCACGGCACAGGCCATTTCTTCGGTTTGCCTTCGAAGAATGAGCATATCAGTACGAGGTTCTTCACTTTGGGCTGTCCCTGTCTCCTCTCGTCTTTATGAAGATCACTGAGACCGCCCTTGCCGCTCTCATGGAAGTGGGCATTCACATTCTCAATTACCTCGACGACTGGCTGATCCGATCTCACTCATAAGATTTGGTTTGCACACACATGGACATGGTCCTCGACCACCTAGCCCGATTGGGACTTCAACTGGAAAACTCTCAAACCTGTGCAGAGTATCTCTTTTCTCTGTGTAGAATTGGACTTGGTTACGATGACTGCATTCCTCTCTCAGGATCGTGCTCAGTCAGTGCTTGAGTGCTTTCAAGCAGAGAACGGCGGTCCCTCTCAAAAACTTTCAGAGGCTCCTGGGGCATATGGAGTCCTCAGCCGTGGTCACACCGCTGGGACTGATGCATATGAGACCGCTTCAGCACTGGCTTCGTACCCGAGTCCCGAGATGGGCATGGTGTCACGGCTAACACCATGTGAACATCACACCGTTGTGCCGCTGTACCTTCAGTGCATGGGAGGACATCTCTTTACTATGGGCAGGAGTGCCCTTAGAACAGGTGTCCAGGTGCATCATTATTACAGCAGATGCTTCCAAGACAGGCTGGGGCACCGTATGCAACGGGCATGCAGAATCAGGGGTCTGGACAGACCATCAGCTGCATTGGGGCGTGCATATTAATTTCCTGGAGTTGTTGACCGTGCCTTTTGGTCTTGAGGAGTTTTCGACTATTGATCCAAGGTAAGCACGTGTTGGTCTAGATGGACAACACAGCGACAGTTGCATACATCAACCACCAGGGTGGTGTTCGCTTCCATCGCCTGCCATCTTTTACTTTGGAGCCAGCACACTCAGGTCTCTGCATGCCACTCATAACCCGGGCGACCTCAATCGTGTAGCGGATCTCCTCTCATGACAGGTCTCACTCAGAGGCGAGTGGAGGATTCACCCCCCAAACGGTTTAGCTGATTTGGAGTCGGCTCGGCCAGGCACAGGTGGACTTGTTTGCTTCATTGGAATCGACCCCACTGCCAGTTGTGGTTCTCCCTGACCATGGCTACCCTCAGCATGGACACACTGGTTCACAGCTGGCCCAGGGGCCTACTCAAGTATGCGTTTCTTCCAGTGAGCCTCATTGCACAGACAGTGTGCAAAGTCAGGGAAGACGGGGAACAGCTCCTGCTTGTGGCCCCTTATTGGCCCAACAGGACCTGGTTCTCGGAGCTCGTGCTCATGGCATCAGTTCCTCCCTGGCGATTTCCCCTGAGAAAGGAGATCCTTCCTCAGGGGCACAATTTGGCATCCATGCCTGGATCTCTGGAATCTCAATGTTTGGTCTCTGGACGTGACAAGGAGGAATTTGGAGACTTTTTACCAGCCGTGGTGAATACCATTACACAGGCCAGAACCTCCTCGAAGAGATGGTTGTATGACCTGAAGTGGCACGTTTTCGTGAATTTGTGTTCTTCCCACGTGAAGGACCCTCAGAGATGTGGCATCGGTTCTGTGCTCTCCTTCCTCCAAGGAGGCTTGGACAGGCATCTGTCTGCTTCTACACGTAAGGTGTACGTGGCCGTGATTGCGGCTAACCACAACACCGTGTGAGGCAGATCAGTGGGGAAGCACGATCTGGTTATCAGGTAACTCAGAGGTGCCCGGAGGTTGAACCCTCCGAGGCCACATCTCATTCCCTCTTGGGATCTCACTGTGGTCTTGCCAGCCTTACAGAGAGATCCATTTGAACCCCTTCAGTCAGTTGAGTTCAGTGCCAAGAGGGTGGGGGATCTCCAAGCCCTCTCCACTAACAAATCATGCCTGGAGTTCGGGCCGGCAGACTCTCGCGTTGTCCTGAGACCCCGGCCTGGATGTGTGCCCAAGGTTCCCACCACTCCTTTCGGGGACCAGGTGGTAACATTGCAAGCTATCCCCTTTCTGGATGGGGGCCACGACCTGTCTCTGTTGTGCCCAGTGCAAGCCCTATGCACATACCTAGATCGCACTCAGAGTTTCAGGCATTCAGAACAGCTCTTTATCTGCTTCGGAGGACAGCAGAAGGGGAATTCTGTCTCCAGGCAAAGTATCTCCCACTGGATTGTGGATGCGATCCAAACGGCCTATCAGGCAAGAAGCCTACCTTGCACACTGGGAGTGAGAACTCACTCTACCAGGGGCATGGCTGCATCAGCAACCCTGGCGAACAGGGCCTCTCAAGCAGATATCTGTAGAGCTGAATGTTGGGCTACGCCAAATACATTTGCTAGATTTTATAAGCTGCAAATGGAACCACTTCTAGAGTCCTGAACGTCAGTTATTTGACTCAGGAGACTGGCAGGGTGTAGAGCTTGCTACCAGCGCCGCTCACCCCAGGGTGGTTATGTGCTTATTCAGTCTAGCTCAGGTTCCTTTCATGAACTCTGGACTACCCTTCCATCACATAAGCACTTTACTTGGCTAAGTTCGATGGAGGTACTTGCTATAGCACTCATTACAAGGTAGGTTCCTTCAAGTGAACTCTTGTATTGGGTTAGTGATCCACAAGTAGCGGCTCCTCATGAGGCCCCATGTGAGTATTCTCCACTTTATTGCACCTGAGGCTCAGTGTTCCCCTAGACAGACATTCTGTCGACAGGCTCTGGTTTTGGTAGATCTCCCCTTACGCGGAGCCCACCTCAGTACCTTCCCTATGTGGTATTTCCTCTGTTAGTCCATATGTGGATCTTCACATGTTACCTCCCCGTTAAATAGATGTGATCTCCGTAGTGCCTTTTTCCCCTGGGGGGAATAGTCACTGTCCCAACATTTACTACCAATAATTTTCAACTGTTTATTATGGTGAGTATTAAAAGTATTAAAAACAAGATGGCGCCGCTTTGTCCGGACGCCGTCCAGGTCGCTCCGCTAAGATTGTGTTTTTATTTACTTTTTTACTTAGTTTTACTTTCTCTTTTTACACATCTCACTTCGGCACTGATCACCTATAACAAAGAAACACTTTTGGACATTGGAAACCGCTACACCAACCTGTTTCAGGACACTTTATCCAGGAATCCAGCATGGCCTCTGGAGATTCTTCGGAACGCAGAGATGAACAACCCCGAGGCGAAGGATCAAGAAACACAGCAGGAAACGCGCTGGGATTTGAGAGACTCAGGAAAAGGGCTCACAGTCCTCCTCTTCTGAGCATTCTGCTCGCAAATGTCCAATCCTTGGAGAATAAGATGGACGATCTTAGAGCCAGGATTAGTTTCCAATGGGACATAAGGGACTGTAACATCCTTTGTTTGTCTGCTGTAATGCCAAGTGATAACTTCTCTGTTTTTCGGATGGACAGAACAGCAGAGGTCGGTAAATCCAGGGGTGGAGGAGTGTGTTTCATGATTAACAAGAAATGGTGTGATCCCAGGAATATCTCCATTCTGTCGTGTTCCTGCTTGCCTCATCTGGAACATCTTTCCATTATTTGCCGCCCATTTAGTTTTCATCGATCATTGTTACTTCTGTGTACATCCCACCACAGGCGGACACAGGCTTGGCTTTGTCTAAGCTTCACAATGTGCTCAGCGGCTACATTAAGAAACATCCTGACGCTGTAGTTATCATCGCGGGGGACTTTAACAAAGCCAACCTCAGGCAGGTCATGCCGAACTTTTATCAACATGTATCCTGTCCAACTAGAGGACCAAACACACTGGATCATTGCTACACTCCGTTCAAGAATGCCTACAAAGCCCGCTCACCATCGGCTTTTGGCAAATCGGACCATGCCGCCATTTTCCTCACACCGGAATATAAACAAAGGCTCATTCAGGATCCTCCGGTGCAGAGAGTAGTGACGCGCTGGTTCTCCCACTCAGAAGCTATGCTACAGTCGGCTCTTGATGACGTCGACTGGGACATGTTCTGGGCGAGTTCTTCTGACGTCAGCGAGTTCACGGATGTAGCATTAAGCTTTGTAAACACGCTAACCGAGCAAGCTACAGAAACAATAACGATAAGGACATTCTCCGATCAGAAACCGTGGGTGGACAGAACAATCCGTGCTGCGGTTAACACACACACTGCCACTTACAATGAGGCTCTTCTGACCGGGAATATGAGTGAGTACAAAGCATCGTGCTATGCTTTCCAATGCGCAGTAAGAGCCGCTAAACACCGATACAGAGAGAGAATTAAGTTTCATTTCCAGCTCAATGACTCTCAACGGATGTGGCAGGGACTGAGGACCATCTGTGCCTTCGGAAACAAATCCTCCGCGGAGGTGAGAGCAGATCCGTTGCTGGCCGACGAGTTAAACACCTTCTACGGCCACTTCGATTGCAATGGCGGCGGCACGTCTCTGCCGTCCAGCGCGTCAGGAAGCAGCAGGCAGAGCAGCGATGATCCTGTAATCACCGTGTCGGAGGATGAGGTTCGGAGGGCGCTAAAGAAAGTGAACGTCAGGGAAGCAGCCGAACCTGATGGGATAACCGGCCGTGTTCTGAGGTCCTGCGCTGATCAGCTCGCTGGTTTGTTCACTTCTATCTTTAATGAGTCCCTTGCTACCTCCGTGGTTCCCACCTCATTTAAAAAATCCGTCATAATCCCTGTGCCTAAGAACAATAAACCCTCTTGCCTGAATGACTATCGCCCAGTTGCCCTCACATCATCGCCCAAACAGATCTACGGACGATGCCATCTCTCACGTCCTCCACTCTTCCCTCACACACTTGGACAGCAACAATGGGAATTATGTAAGGCTGCTATTCATTCACTATAGCTCAGCTTTCAACACTATAGTCCCCATCAAGCTGGCATCTAAACTCACAGACCTCGGCCTAAACTCCTCACTCTGTGACTGGATTCAAGACTTCCTCACCGGCAGACCTCAAGTGGTGAAAGTTGGCCAGTTTACCTCAAACTCCATCACCCTGAATGTAGGGGCCCCACAAGGCTGTGTCCTGAGTCCCCTGCTCTACTCTCTCTACACGCATGACTGCGTGTCCTCTCACAGCTCTACCTCTATTATCAAATTCACTGATGATACTGTGGTTCTGGGCCTCATCTCCAACAATGATGAGACTTGGATGAGGTAGAGAGACTCACATCATGGTGCCAGGACAACTGTCTCTCTCTGAACGTGAGCAAAACCAAAGAGCTGATCATGGACTTTAGGAAGAGACAGCAGCAGCCCTACACTCCTCTTATGATCAGTGGGACCCCTGTGGAGAGGGGTAAACATCTCCGAGAACCTGACTTGGACTATGCACACCCAAACACAGGTTAAGAAAGCCAGGCAAAGACTGTACCATCTGCGACAGCTGAGGAAATTCAGGGTCTCACCAGCAATCCTGAAAACTTTCTATTCAGGGACCATAGAAAGTGTATTGACTCAGTGCATCTCGGTGTGGTATGGAAACAGCTCAAATCAGGACTGCAAAGCTCTACAGTGAGTTGTAAGCTTAGCTGAGCGCATCTTAGGGTCTGCTCTCCCCTCTCTGCAGGACATCTACCTCAAACGCTGCAAAAATAGAGCTGTCAAAATCATCAAGGACTCAAATCACCCTGGTAACCGTCCATTCACTTTGCTTCCATCTGGTAAGCGCTTCAGTAGCCTGATGACAAAAACTGAGAGACTTAGGAGGAGCTTCTTCCCCCAGGCCATCAGGCTCCTAAACTCTAACTCTGTGTCATAACATCACTTGACTCCATGTTAATATCAATATATCTATAAGCTATTCATAAATTTTTAAATACCCCGTACAACTTTTTTGCACATTCTTTTGCACATTCCTGTTATATTACTATTTATGTCAACAACATACTGACCTGCACATTTATATTCATATATTTTTTTATCTTTTATTTTTTCTACTTTTCTTTTTCTTAATATTTGTATTCTATACAATTGCACTGTCCTTGGAGCGGACCTGACTTACATTTCACTGCTGGTTATACTCTGTATAATTGTGTATGTGACGAATATGAATCTTGAATCTTGTATTATTATGGGAAATGGCTAAGTGCACCACGGCCTCTATGGCAACTCTCCCGGATGTTGGAGAGTGAGGACTGATGTCTTGTGCATTGGAAGGTTACAAGGAGGACAGGTGCATTTTTTGTGACACGCTGGCTTGTCAACATCTGTGCCCCCGTGGACTCGTGACTCAGTTCGCCAGTTGTGGCATTTAGTATAGGGACCCCTTCGACACAACGTCGAAGTGAATGACAGAAAGGGAACTTAAAGCCTAGTTTATTACCATTTTGTTGGGGTGACTGGGGACAGGTGGAACTCATAATCCTTCCCTACCTCCAAAGTGGGGAATGACAGAAAATGTTTGACAACACTTTGCCTCGGGACAGCCACCTTACCTCGCTGTGAAATAGCACAGTGTATGATCAGCTCTCATCTCCTCACAAAGTGCGGAGAACATTCACGCTTTCAGGGGTTGGGTTTTGATGAAATTGCATCAAGACCTCGTTTAGTTTGGGGCCTTAGTTCGGTTGGCCTTTTGGTTGATTAGGTCCACTGGCTGTCTTGGTTTTCTCTGCTGGTGCCGAATCTCCAGTTTTCTTTTCATTCCATGTCACAAACTTTTCCATTGCTAACTGTTTCAATTAACATTCCGATGTTAAATTATTCTCGTAGGCTATTCTGGTTCCACGTGACATCTTCTTTGCAGTCTGATGTTGTTTTAAGTGAGGCTAATATTAAATTTGTCATGGTTTTGTTTTGAGTGTACGGTCAATGAATAAAGAAATTATTAGAGATGGACACAAAAATGACCAAATTTCTTCCCGTTTGTCGCGCCCCACTTGTTATGTCTCTATTCCTCACCAGTGGAGCGTGCCCCACACTTTGAGAAATGTTGGGTTAGGTTGTAGTGCTGGAGGGACACCCACAAATGATCTGACATAATTAAATTCAAATTAAACACAAAATAACATAATTATATATATAATATTGTATATATTATAACCCAAAGTCAGTATCTCACTATTTAGTGTTTAACCAATTTTTGGACTGTTAAACCCTTTGGAAGATGTCTAGTAATCATATGACCAATATAACGGAGTTGATAAACACACTGGTACCACTTTATATTAGGTGGCCTTAACTACTATGTACTTACATTTAAATTAATTATTTGATACAATGCAATTATTGTGTACATGTTTTTACATTGTACTTATATTTTTAAAAATACCTATATGTAATTACATCTGAATTTCTGTAATTAAAGTTATAATTACACTGTTGACCCATCCCTTAAACCTTAACCTACCCTTAAACCTACCCATACCGCCAATCCTGTCCCTAATCTTACCCGTATCCCATCTCAATAGCAGCAAAAGTGTTTTGCATCACAATATGACCACAATAAGTACATAGTACTTTTTTTATATATATAAGTACATAATAGTTAAGGCCACCTAATATAAAGTGTGACCAACACACTCACTGATAAATGGTGAAAACAATTCTTTGTCCATTTAGCATAGGATGCCTGTGCAAAGTAGATCATTTAAGGGCAAGAATGGTGAAAAATAATGCCACTCAGCTACGAAACATTGCCATTCACACATTCTAAAATTACCATAATTTATATCAGTTTAAACACTTGAAGGAGAAAATAAATGAACAAGGAGATGTAAAAGTGCAAACTATGTTCGAAGAGGAGAAAGGAAGGGTGATGGTGGGGGATGGTGATTTGGGGGAGGTGTTTGGGGGAGGTAGGTTGTGGGGTGAAACATAAGAGAACAGTGCACAGATCAGAGGCAAAGGTAAATCTACATAGAGCTGTGGATTTCCTCTTACCAGCCCTATAAATTATGTCCAAAGGCCACAGTTATTAACCTTTTAGAGCTTGACCAGGCAGGTTGCAATCAGAGGAGCAAGAGAATGCAGGTAACACAGATGGTCTTGGAAAAACAATGACTTTCTCACGTGATAGAATGAGGGTGTGCATAGAGAATGAAAAAAAAGGCATGAGGAACTAAAGAAAAAGACAGAAAATAAAAATTTAACTTAAAACAGGAAAGTTTTTTTGTTTTGTTTTTTCCCCCCTTAATTTTCCCCAACTTCCATTCCTCATAGAACCTATATGATGAGTTGTTTAGAGGAGGCCACAGATGTTGGTTCACGGAAGGTTCACCCATTATCCAAGCCCCACAGCCAGCTGGGGGGCTAACCGCTTTGATCAGCGCGTACACAGGCCCCAATGATTTTCACATCAAGCCACCTGATGTACAGCTTCACCATCCACCAATCACTCCCCCATATCGATCTCCCTTAAATGAGCCTTCCCTGCTTTGTACCATGAGCAATAATTAAAAAGTCAGCCATTGATTATAACTAATATTATGAGAGATCAGGATGTACACATTCTTCACATTTTTGTATCATGGTTTTGTACTGTTTGATGTCTGTTTAATTTTTCTGTAAGGCTGAATTAAAAGGCAAGCTCACAATATCGGGTTTCTCCAAACTTTTCTGCATTTTCTTTATATAGTGATTTTTATGTAAGTAAGATCTTGACATTTTAACATTCCTTATAAAACAACTTAAGCCAGTTAATACATCTAGCCTCAAACGTATTGCATGGCAATTATTAAGGGAAAATAATAAGAATGCGCAATTGTGATTCATGTATTTATTTGCTTGCATTTGCAGAAACTCGACAATCATTTTATTTTACCAACAAAGCTTCCTCTTTGTTGTAGCTTACACGTTTCTCTGTCAGAATCTCTCTCTCTCTACGTTTCTGAATATTGCTTCTAAGTTAGAATTTATTCATGTATGCATAGTCTAAACATGGAAATTACTGTAATTCTCAGTTAGATCGTAAATGAAACAAAAACATAAAATTAACCATTGTAAAAAGAAAAAGAAAAAAAAAGTAACCATGGCAGTAACTTCAGCTAACAAATATAGGTATTAGTTGTGGTTTACTGATCTCTTGACATCTGCATCATAGAGTTCTTGTTGTTGTTAATAATAATAGTAATAATAATAATAATAAATAATACAAGTACATGTATTTTTTTCTTACTTATGGAATAACTGTTATCTAAAAGGTGTCTCTTTATTTATAAGAAAATAGCAAAGTACCACAGTCAAAGCATGAATAAACAGTGTGGACAGGCATGATTCAAGAGTATTTGTAATATATTTTAGTTCAAGTTGTCGGTCTTGTTGATGCCTTAGTCATAGGTTTTATGCTTGTGTGTGATTGTTTGGCAAGGAAACTAAGGGGACTTTAGAGACGACACCATGAGAAAAGCTATAGGACCAGAATGGATATTTGTATGTGTAAATTGATATTGATATGGATTTGAATTGATATAGATTGGGGTTTGGAAGAAGTAGTTCTTTAAGATAAATTGTGGTTAGACAAGCAATGATGATTATATTGGTTAAATTATTTAGACATGCAGCAGAAGCCTATCTTGTATCACCTAGGAGATAATATATTATAATAATTAATATGAGATTAGAGTCCTGCTCTGTGTGGCACTAGACTTAAGTAGCATGCAATTATTGTGTGCTTCAAGTAAATGTGCAAAATCATCATCATCATATTCTTCGTCTTTTTCTTCTTATTGTTGTTGTTGAGATTTATTAGAGATGGTTTGATTTATGGTTCAGTATTACTTTGACATTTTTAGTATTGTTAGTTAAACTATTTTAACCAATAATTATATGGGGAAAAAGTTGCAATCTATAACAATTACAAACATATCAGTAGGTATCTAACTAAAGGCGAGATGGTATGTGACAGTATTGGGCAGGTATGCAAAATCAGCCAAATGAGTAAATGTTGTTTGTGATTCTGGGTAAAACACCGCCATCTAGTGACTCCACAAATCCCTTCATTTTGTTTTTATTACAACCTCTACTAACATGCAGTCCCAAATGTATGTTTGTAATGGTTAGAAAGGTATTTTTTAATAAATAATTTGATGTGTTAAACTTATTATTTCATACAGTAATCCAAAATAAAACATTTATGTAACATTTATGATCTTCTCCAAATCTTCATGTCCTTGTGATGTCCTTATAATTGAAAATGGGTCATGGTGTTTGAACAAAGGCCTTTTCTCTTTTTTTCTAAATTAACTTCCATCAAGCATCTGACATCTGATTCATAATTAGGTAACCGTCCAGTCTAATGATGGAAGCTTGCAAAATGAAAATGACTACATTTCAGTTCAAATTTAATTAAATTTGTTGCCATAAAAATTAAAGAGTCTCAATTAAAGCTTTCAGAGAAATACTTACCATGTATTTTGACCCACTCTTAGTTTCCTATAAACGGATTTTAGCAGAAGTGCAATCTTAATGTTCTTCTACAATGGGAGAGCATCCCAGGGTCATTGACTGAGCCGTGAACTCTAGATTAAGGGAATATGTATATCATTTCACCAACTACAGTCACTCATTGTTCATTTGGATATGTACTGTATAATAATAATAATAATAATAATCACCATCATCATCAAAGGAAATCCTAGACAGCGTTGTCACACCCCTAATAATGGTTAAGTGTGAAGAATTTTTTTTTTTTACTTTTCTACTATATATATATATATATATATAGAGAGAGAGAGAGAGAGAGAGTTCAAAAATTACTTTGGTAAATTATTCTAGTTATTACATTTTGATTAAAAACAGTTTACAGTATAATGTCATCATACTTGTTTGTCATAATTGTACTTCACACTGCTGTCCCCTAAATCATGTAAATGGTGTGACCTTAAAGATAATTTTACTGTTATACTATAGTTTCTCAAGCACAACCTTTTTACTAAATGTGCATATTAGCTCAGCATTAAGTGAGATTGCTGATGTATGTTCTGCACACATATCTGCTTGTTCATGCCAATTACTAGTACATTGCAAACCCACAACCCTCCAAGGCCCAACCCCCTACACTTTAATCCATTAGTAATAATGTTGAGGTTGTGGAGGGAGGACCTCATTACTTGATGAATGGCCCCTTCCCTGTGTCCCTATACTGTGTTTTCCCTCAAATGTCTTAAATTGTTCCCTCTCTATAAGAGATTACACTCTTTTGTTGGTTTTGTGTTTCTAACCAAAGCTTTTTTTTCAGTTTATTATACTTGCATATCTGGGGTCAAAATGACAGCTGCAGATAAACTGTAAAGCTGTTATTAACTTCAGATAAACTTGGAAAATACACTGTCAGCCTGCAGTAGTACATGATGCTGTACAAAAATATAAATGCATTTGCTGAGACACATACACACTTTAAACAAATACATATACTTAGACACAAACAAATAGGCTGTACTTGTGAGATATCAGCTGTTATCACCATCCGTCCCCAGGCACTATGCTAACAGCCTCCTCTACAAGCCAATTTACAAGGATCTGGTCATGTTTGCATTAGCCTCTTCCTAGTGCATGAACAGAGTGAGGCTATCCCACAGAATGGAAGTGAGAAAATGTATGAATAATTCAGTTCACCTTCTAGCTATTAGGATGTTTCCCTTGAATAAAGTGATAATAGGTTATCATCTGTGAAATGGAAATTGCATAACAAAGACAGAGAAAATGTCTGCAGTTACACCAAAGAAAATTAATTTCACAGCACATCTGCTCTCCAAAGCTTGAACTGCAAATGCAAAGTAAGATAAAATGTACTGCCTCAATAATTAGATTAGCATTCCTGCTTGCAGGCGGGAATATTTAGTCTTACCATTCCTTTCCAAATACCTCAGTTTACAATAATGAAACAACTGAACTAATTATATAAAGTTGAAAACGTATTGTATTACCTTATTATATTAAGCAAATGATGCATGGATCAGACACAATGCATTTGCTTGAGCAATAATAGATTGGCTTTTTGCAAACATAAGGCAATAATCACTAACCATGGCATTTAGCTTTAATTGCCTTATACTCCTTGAAGATGCAACTTACACATAGGGGCTGGACAAAAATCTATTTGCAAGCCTCTTTTTTTGTATGGAAGCTTGTTTCTGCCACAGGAAAAGAAAATATTAAATAAGGTATTTTTTTTATCTCACAATTCAGATTTTTCCTATCAATTCTGAGTTTGTCTCACAATTGAATTCTGACTTTGTATAAAGCAGAACTGAGAGATATAAACTCAGCATTGTAAAATAATAATACTACTACTAATAATAAATAACTGTGAGATGAAACTGTCAGAACTGAGATGAAAAATTGCAATTACCTTTTATTATTTCGTAATAGGATTGTCCAGATCAGTGGTTCTCAAATCCAGTCCTAGCGTACCACCGCTCTGCATATTTTGCATGTCGCTCTTATTTAACACACTTGATTCATCTAACCAGCTCGTTAGAAGAGAGCTCCATGCATGAACTGTGTTCCAACTGACACTGTCCCTACACACGCTGCGTATAATTTTACATTATAAGAAGGTTTCCGTAACATTCCCATTAAGTTTTAAAAATGTTATTTCTGAAAGTTCTTAGAACGTTCAAAATGTCCAGTTTTTTAGACGTTGTATTAACGTTCTTATTTGGTTATAAGAATGTTATATAAAATGTTATTAGAACATTCCAAACTGTCATTATAATAATGTTCTAAGAATGTTATTAGAATGTTCTAGTCTCACACATTAACGTTCTAGGAACGTTATTCAATATGTTATTAGAACATTCTATTTTCATTATATTAACTTTCTAAGAACATTTTGCAAAACATTAATAGAATGTTCCATTCTTTCATTGATGTTCTCTTGATATTTGTTTTAGGATTATGACACGTTAAGTAAGATTACGTAAAATTTATTTACTGTTACAGATGTTTGCTAAGTGTTTACTAACAGTATTATCAAATTTTCAAGACTTACAAAATACTGTCTAGAAATAGTACAATGGAAAGCTAATAACAATGAAATATAAGTAGTCAGTAAAGTACATGAAAGTAAGGGAATACTATACTGTTATTAAAGTAAGGTCTTATTATAAAGAGATTGCTTTTCTAGTTCTTTTAAAATAGACATTTCTTAAGTTGAGTCTAGACAAACAGAAATGAACAATAAAAGCAATTCAAAATGTAGTCACAAGTATGGATTTCTAAACAATGTGTATGAAATCAATGACATATGAAGAAACAATTCAATACATTTAAACTGCTCTAATGAAGGAAATATTACTGTTATATACAATGCACATTTGAGTTAAAAGTTTAATAGATTCAGTCATGTTCTAACAATCAAACAATCCAATAGTGTGCCTTTAAATATGAAAAAAAAGAAATAAAAGCATCTTCAAGATTCAAGTTACAGCAACAAAACTCAAGAACCAATTAAGAATACATGCGTAACCGAGACGTTCCATTTCAGTCAGTCACGTTTGATGTTATGTCATAGTGATTGATATAAATGGGATACCTATGAAAACGCCACTATTGCTGACCCCCTTACACATATGGACTGGCCAAGGGCAGTACTACATATGGAAGTCTCTGAGGTAAAATCAGCCAGCCTGGGGTGAGATCAATACACAGCAGAGACGGCAGAAGATCTCTGCCAGGGAAAGACATGGGCTCACTGTGAAGGGAGCCGTACCATAGAAGAATACACGTGGGATCACCCGAAGGGGAATCACTACACACAGGCAGCTAGCCCAGCAAAAGGGCTAACCTTGGGCAAACACACTGACTGCTGAGGGTGCGGGAAGAACTTCAACAGGGTTTGCCAAGGGGAACTGAAATGAGAAGCAGTAAAAGCGTGCATATCCGATACGTAGAGGGGAATGGCGCGGCAAACTTGATCTACACCGAGTGGGTCCACCCGAGGCGAGTACACAGGAAGACACAGGCTCTACATGGAGATTATAGACCAGATAAGAGGGCACCAGATGAGGGCATGGAGGATTTAACCACGTGGTCCCTCTGAGCAAGCTGATGACTAAGTCGTGCTTCCCCACGGACTGGCTGTCTACTGCATTGTGATGTGCGGCGATAGTGGCAACATACACTTTGAGGGTGGAGGGAGACAGCCTTCGCTCCTACCCATCTTACAGGAAAGAGGACATGACTGCGATCGGGCATCTACGGGCGTCTTTCCGGCGGGAAGAACACCAATCGACGAACAGGTCCCACTTCAGCCTGTAAGCATGTCTTGTAGATGGGGCTCTAGCTGTAATGATGGTATTTACTACCGCTGGAGGTAGCCCAACTAGAACCTCTGCATCCCATCCAGGGACCACACGTGGCGATTCCACAAGTCTGGATGTGGGTGCCAGAGGGTGCCCCCTCTCTGAGAAAGGAGATGTCTTCTCAGAGGAATTTGCGAAGGAGGGGCTGTTGCGAGGAGCATCAGTTCTGGGAACCAAGTTCGACTGGGCCAGTATGGTGCAACCAAAAGGACTTGCTCCTCGTCCTCCCTGACCTTGCACAGGGTTGGTGTGAGAAGGCTCACTGGGGGAAATGCATATTTGAGTAAGGCCCCGAGGCCAGCTGTGTGCCAGCGAGAATCTTTTGTTCCCTCGGACAGGGAGTAAAACAGCTGGCAGAGGGACGTGTCCAGGGAGGCAAACAGGTCTACCTGGGCATCCCCGAAGTGTCTCCAAATCAGCTGGACTGTCACGGGGTGGACTCGCCATTCTCCCGGAAGGGCGGGCTGACATGAGAGAGCTGCATGCCTGTTGCACATGGCTCCCCAGCCCATGATATAGGCATCTGTTGAGACAACAACATGCCTGGATACTTGCACTAGGGGAACTCCCGCCCCGAAGAAAGGCAAGGTTCGACCACGGGCTGAAGTTCTGATGGCAGGATGGGGTGACTGAGACCCGGTACATGCCATGTCGCCATGCCCATCTCGGGACCCGGTCGTGAAGCCAATGCTGAAGCGGTCTCATATGAAGCAATCAGAGTGGCCTTGCTGCGGATGCCATATGCTCCAGGAGCCTCTGAAACTATTTTAGTGGAACCGCCCTCTTGTGCTAGAAAGTACGAACTCTAAGACTATGTGCCATATTTCTAGAGAGAAGAGCGGCACCACCCCAGGAGGGATGAAGACCATCTCTTTTCAACAGGTCAGGTCTGCCCCAAAAACTCATCCAATTGTCAATGAAACCTATGTACAGGACTCCCTGAGCTAGTCACATCCAAAGCAGTATCTAC
Organism: Barbus barbus; assembly: GCF_936440315.1. Lineage (NCBI taxonomy): Eukaryota > Metazoa > Chordata > Actinopteri > Cypriniformes > Cyprinidae > Barbus > Barbus barbus. The sequence goes on from NC_136749.1 coordinate 6,834,153, forward strand.
AGCCCTCACGTTCTTACTATCCTCAACTAAAGTTTGGATGCGTGTCTCTAGATCTAAAATCTTCTCTGTCAGCCTAACTATTTCCCTGCATTTATCACATGTGAATCCCTTGTCATCGACAGAGAGATAAACTATACATGTGGCAAACAGTGCAAACAACAAAAGCAGGAGAAGAAGCCATTACTCACCGTGATTGATGAATGATTCACTTACCACTGTTGTTTTATGAACTCGTGAAAAACGTAGCAAGAGAGAAATGGAACAGAGCGAGAAAAAATAAATCAATAATAGGCGTGAATAGACACACGAATGGAACCGCGAGTGACAAGCTAACCAGCTAACGAATGCCAACGCACTGCACCTGTGCTACACTCACGGTTTTAAAAAGCGAACGATCAAATTAGTTAGATTAGCTTGATAGAGAATACCAGAAATACAGTGGGAATTAAGTTATATTTAATCACTTTAAACAGCAGAGAGTGAAAGTAAGATAGAAATTCAACAGAAAAGCTACAATCGGAAACCTCTCAGCAGCACGACAGATAGGAACCCTCAGCTTTCACTTCACCTGGAACAGAGGTGGAACACAGGGACCCGACCCGGAAGGCAGTGCGTCCCAGAGTGGGGTCTGAGTGCGCGGTGCGTCAGTTATCTGGCTCCATGGCTGGGCAGGGGGTGCATGAGGAGGCATCACGTCCTCGAACCGGACCCTGCTGCCCACTGGCAAAAGGAGAGGGGACGGGAGTGTGGAGAGTGTGTCTTGTGCACTGCCATCCTCGCCCTCTTGGGACCCTGAGAGAAAGGAAACTGCTCTTTTTTTTAGGTTTTGGGTACCACTGGTGGTGGAACAGAACAAAAAGGAAACAAAAGATTCTCCACCCGGCCCTCCTCCGGGGGAAGGAGTGGTGCGGTCCCCATCTCCTGAAGAACAGAATCCAAGGACCCCGGGTCACCCATCTCAGGTGGGTGACCCGGGGTCCACGCCGCCTGCCCTGGCGCTTCATGGGACCCGATGGGCTGCGTCGCTTTCCTATGGCCAGCTCCACGCTGTGGCCGTTGTGAAGGCTGCTGCTGAGGCCGAGCTGGAGTGGAGGTGGAGGCAGCAGGAGGGCGCCCTTGGCGACAAGCAGATGGAGAGAAGGCAGCCGGCGGTGGGGTGGAGACAGCAGCGGACCGCCAGGGCAGGATGTGACGAAACGCCTCCGTCTGCTGCTGTGAGCTGGAAAACTGTTGGGCAAAGCCCTCCACCGAATAGGCCGGCCTGGGAGATCGGAGAGTCCAAGAAGCGAAGCTTGTCAGCCTCCCTCATATCCGCCAAGGTCAGCCATAGGTGACGGAGAAGGCCTGTTTCGGGCAGAAAAAGGTGCCCTCCAAGACCTAGTCACCTCCTCTTGCACATCCGGGAAGAATGGAACTGGAGGCGGCTGCCGACAATTGGCCTGCGCCCCCAGGAACCAATCATCCAACCTCGAGCGTTCGAGATAAGGAGGAGGCCTCCAGTGCAGCCGACGCTCTCGGCGGTCCGGGAAAGCATAGCAGTCAGCTCTGGATCTGACTCGAGCAACACCACTCTTCCTGACGGAGGCGGCGCAGCCGAATCATCATCTCCAGAGCCTAGCTCTCCCTCCGATCTAGCGATCGACATCTTGTCGTCCGCTGGTGCTCCGAACGAGATGCTGGGCCCTGCCCTGTCTGAGGATCCAGCGAGCTCAACCGGAAACACCAGAGAGTGCGAAGTGCAGGAGGAATGAAAGTCCCGCGGAGACACACTTGACGGGGGAGCTCTCACCATGATCCTCGGATCACCCTGACCATGAGCCGAAGTAGCCCTCTGCTGCTGAGAGACGGAAGAACTAAAGCGGGGCATGGCAAGGGGGATAGGTATCTGGACCGCAACATCACGATGGTCAGGTTCCCGCAATGAGAACATGACTTATCCACGAGCGTTGCCTCAGCGTGCTGATAGCCCAAAGAGATACCATAGTGCACCTTATGTCCAAAATTTGATTTATTGCCCCCTAATAAAAAATCCACAAAAATGAATTAAAAATTTTATCCAAAAAAATTTTACCTTTTCACACACACATATCAAGAAAAAACATGAAACATACACGTAAAACGAGCAACAACTGTACAAGTCAAGACGAGCTAGAGTTGTTAAAACAATTTTAGGAAAAGTTAGAAAATAAAACAAAAAGCATTAGATACGATAGTTTTTCTATCATTATAATTTAAAACTAGTTAGTTTGACAAAGTTAAATAAAAAGAAGAGGTGAGCGTGTTTGTTCATCTTTAACAAAATGATGTATGTAATGACTATGTTGTAGTCTAACATTACAAGTTAAATAATATAGAGCTGACTTATCTTACCGTGGTGTGAAATAAAAAATATCAAACCGTTAAGTAAGAGCATAAGATACTTGTCAAAATCTTGTAACATAACAATTTAAAAGGTAGCTTTTGTCACAAGTTAGAAAAGTAAAATGAGCAGACTATCTTACGCAGTGTCCATCAGATAACCTTACACGACTGTGTCAAAACTCAGAATGAGCTTACGAGCGCTGTGGTCAGACCACGCCCCCAACCCGTCCCCATAACATGGGTGGAGAGACCAACACGAAGATTTAAATGTTAAAAGAATCAAATGTTGAAATTAAGAATCTTAATTAACGAAACCATTCAGCATTCATCCTAAAGCTCTTCACTTTAAAATTACACAAGTTTTCTTCTAAACAATCACCTCAGATCCGCAGGAAAAATGTTGTTTGTTTTATTTTATTTTATTTTAGTTATTCACACTTAAGTCCTTTATTTACGCTTTGATTTTGTCAATCTTAAAACTTTTAGTGCGTTATGTCAGTTAAAATGTACGTATGTGTGTACAAACTGGTATGAAGGCGAATGTTTTGGGGGTCTATGGATTTTTGATCGCTTTTTACAACGTCTTACGAAATATAAATATTTAGTCTCACGCAGTGCTATGAAACGAGAAATGAGTGAGTGAAGTGAAGTGACATTCAGCCAAGTATGGTGACCCATACTCGGAATTCGTGCTCTGCATTTAACCCATCCAACGTGCACACACACAGCAGTGAACACACACACACCGTGAACATACACCCGGAGCAGTGGGCAGCCATTTTATGCTGCAGCGCCCGGGGAGCAGTTGGGGGTTCGGTGCCTTGCTCAAGGGCACCTCAGTCGTGGTATTGAGACATTCACTCCCCCCACCTACAATTCCTGCCAGCCGGAGACTCGAATGCGCAACCTTCGGATTACAAGTCCGACTCTCTAACCATTAGGCCACGACTTCCCCTGTGTGGCACTGCATGTCTGGATTAGGGATGCAACGATACCATTTTTTCTGAACCGATTCGATCCAGAAAATTCTGAGTATCTGCCGATACCGAGCCAATCTGATACCAGTGCAGTTTTTTTTTTTTTTTATCTGTGTAGAATTTCTATACTTCTGTGTGTCTGTGTTTTACTCTTTTGTGTGTTGAACACAATCTACTAGATAACTTAATTTTAATGAAAAATAACAAAATGTAAAAATATATAAGCATAATCTATGACAAAAATACTATTATAAACTAGGTTTATAATACAGCAAAAGATACTCTAGAAAAATCATGGGTGCACAACAATTTTATAAAACCTAGTGAAACATTTTTATTTACAAATAAAAGTGAATATGTGTAGGACTAAAGGTCTCTGCACACTGAGTCCGAAATTTTCGCATGCGTTTTTTCGCATTCGCAATCTTAAAAATTTGTCACGCACAGAGACCTTGCACACTGAGTCCGATGCATTTTAATTAATCCGTTGCGAAAAAAATCGCAAAACTATACAAAATGTCTTCAAGCAGTGAGGATGATTTTGTTGTCCTCTCTTTTTAAAAAAAGAAAAAGGAAATATTGGGTTCATCCAATCCTTAGATTGTGCAGAGAGGAAGGAGAGTTCCACCTCCTTATCAAAGAGCAGCGGGATTATCCCGAGAGATTCAAAGTTTATTTCAGGATGTCAGTGCCTCAGTTTGATACTTTGCTAGCGATACTGAATCCACATATTAAAAAGAAGACCACCAATTTCCGTGAACCAATTTATCCTGAACAGAGACTGTCTGAGGTATGGATACACACACAGACACACACACACACCAAACTGCGGCATCGGAAAGGTGCGCGCCAGGCATAAAAAAAATAGGCTACAGCAGTTCTTTATATTCTGTATCTTTGTATTCCGCAATTTGTTTGTCATAAAGTGCTCTGTGCTGCAAGACGAAGTGTATTAATTTGTCTGACACTATTTTGGATTTTGGCTTTCGCTTGTACGGTGGCTCTGAATTGTCAAAATACCTTCTCAAAGCATCTCAAAATGCTTTATACGGATGCGAAAAACGCAAAAAAATCGAACCCAATCCGAATTTTTTTTTGATGGACAAAAATTTCGGAGGCAGTGTGCAAACGTGATTGACAAAACGTGAGGTCGTATTTATTTTTCAACGTGCAAAAATTTCGGACGAAAAATTCGGACTCAGTGTGCAATGGCCTTAAATCTGGTAAATGGTACACATTGCTCTTTGAATTGTTGTAAAATACATTCATGAAAAAACAAGCAAATACATTTATATATAGATATATAGGCTACTATAAAATTAAAAGACATTTCTTTTAAATCTATAGCGCAGTAATGAAGGCAGCAACATATGATAGATAGGACAGAACAAGAAAGACTGTTAATAATCTTTCAATGCACAAAAGTATTATAATATGAAAGGCTCCAATACAGAGTGGCACAAAGCGGTTATGTGCATCTCGTGCGCAGAATGATGCGCTTGAAGCGACACGGAGTCACAGCGTGCAACCCTCCGAGTCCACATAGAAAAGTTCAAAGTACAAAGGGAAGAGATATTAATGCGTAGTTAAATCTGTGCGTTAGTTTATTAAGCCTTTTCTTTTAACAGTTTTAAACCACAGTAATTGTGCGCTCTTGAAGAGAGTTTGACTGTAGTAACCGAATGCGACACGCAGTTTGAATGCTGAATAGAGGATGACAGACAGCCGCAGCGGAGAGAAGAGTTTACCTGAACTTGAATTTAACGGCTTAAATATTCATCTGTACCTCAGATTAAACTATGGAACAGCTTCAGAATACTTTAAATATAGTGCACGAAAACCTTTTGGTGCTTTATAATATTTTTGTGCCTTTCGTGGGGCTCAACAATAACAGAATTGTATATGCACAATATCGGATTTGGATCGGTCTCGTCTGACCGATACCCGATCCGCAGAAAATGACCTTATCGGAGCCGATACCGATCCTGAGTATTGGATTGATGCATCCCTACTCTGGATGTATGATTACCGAAGCGATCGTATCTGATCAAGAGAATGTTGTAAAAACATCTAAAGATGTTTCTGGGGCACGGTTGATTTTGAGGGGGTCTGGCATCGTAAACTTTGTTAGAACGTTAGATAAAAAGTTCATTGATCAAAATAGATAATATTTCTAAGACATTCCTCGATCAAAGGACATCCGTGTTAACCATTTTATGACATGCACATGCATGTGTGCACTCTGTCGAAGGTTTAGGTGCAGGTCAAAGGATGTGTGACCTATTGAACCTTTTTTTTATGACACATCTGGTGAAGTTAGGTAAAGTTGAGAATTTAGTATTTATAATGAATTTATAATCTGTTCAAATGTGGCTTAAAACTGATGTTCAGGATGAGATAAGATAGAAGTCGATAACAATAAACTTAAATATATAGGGGACCAAAGATGACGGTTTTAATCAGATGGTCTATGCTGTAGGAAAATGCTGTTTAATTTAGTACATTTTACTCAATTTTATTATTTCTTTATCCAATCTTTGATCGTTACCACACTTAAAACATATTATGCTGTAGATCTATACATAATACGGATAATACAAATAGAACCCCATGATCTTTTCCGACGTAAGAATTACATCGGACCTACTTCAAACATTTGAACAGATTGTTTACATCATGCGAGATCAATAAACAGATATCCAAAGCTTTGATTTGCGGCGGTTAAAAGCTCCAGTTGCGTTCAAACATGCGTAGATAAGGAAAAATCCATGTGTACACACAGGGATATGCTAACATTGTGCCAATTAAGTTGTGAAAGAAAAAAGATCTAAAAGATGTTTCATCCTGTCGGAGAAGCATCTCCAGCAGTGTGAAGTAAACTGATGAAGATGTGACCGGTAACTGCGTCTAATGAATTTGGGCGGGGAGATTTTGATGAGATTTATAACAAAAGTCAGAATCTAAATAAATATATGGTGGAGGCAAACGATAATAAGTACTAAATATAAAATGTATCCAGAGTTTTTGTTTTAACAAATGTGATGTAAATCTATATCATACCGTCAGGTAAATCATGTAAACAGATGCAAAACTGGTATTTAACCTTCTGGGCCCTGAGTGTGTTTTGGGGGCCTGGAGAACTTTCGAAATATCAATTTGTGCTTTTTTCAGTTGCGTATAAAAATATAAATGGCTAAAGTGCAATAACACTGTAAACAGCACAAACTGGGCTACAATATTATGTTAGCAGCAATTATGTACATGATTGTGTTTTTGAGAAAGCAACGTTTATGCGTGGTTAGTGAAAAATGAAAATTTTTAAGTCACTGAAATAAGGCCATAAAACACATACAGAATATTTGTTCACAAGACTTTTGAGAACTGGGTTTTGTAGCCTAGACATTTTTCTTCAAAATTATCTGAAAATCGTCTTACTCACTCATTCAGAGAAAACAATATATTGATTTAAAATTTCTAAGTCACTTTTTGAGTAGAAAGGGTCTATGCGAGAGGGGGCGTGAACTATCATTATCAATGCAGTAATTCACACCTGAGAAGACAAAGGCCCGCATAATGAGCTGCATAATGAGCCATTCAGTCAGGTGTGTGACTGAGAGGGAATTGCTACAAGAAAGAATGTGAGGAAAAAAGAAATGTATATATTTTTTGTTTGTAGTTTATTTAGAATATAAATATATATATATATATATATATATATATATATATATATATATATATATCACATAAAACAATGTGAGATTCACTTGTGAGTGCAGTAAAACGTTTATTAGGAACAAACAAATCAACAACAGAAGAGTCAAGACATTGTGGGTGCAATATCCAAAACAGGGGCAGGAAACTTTAACACAGGAAAGCGGGAGACAGCAGAAACTGCATGAGAAAACAAATGGATGTGATTACCGCAATGATCTGACAAAGAAAGAGCAAACATGGTGACTATAATATATATATATATATATACAGTGGGTACGGAAAGTATTCAGACCCCCTTAAATTTTTCACTCTTTGTTATATTGCAGCCATTTGCTAAAATCATTTAAAGTTCATTTCTTTCCTCATTAATGTACACACAGCACCCCATATTGACAGAAAAACACAGAATTGTTGACATTTTTGCAGATTTATTAAAAAAGAAAAACTGAAATATCACATGGTGCTAAGTATTCAGACCCTTTGCTGTGACACTCATATTTTTAACTCAGGTGCTGTCCATTTCTTCTGATCATCCTTGAGATGGTTCTACACCTTCATTTGAGTCCAGCTGTGTTTGATTATACTGACTGGACTTGATTAGGAAAGCCACACATCTGTATATATAAGACCTTACAGCTCACAGTGCATGTCAGAGCAAATGAGAATCATGAGGTCAAAGGAACTGCCTGAAGAGCTCAGAGACAGAATTGTGGCAAGGCACAGATCTGGCTAAGGTTACAAAAAAAATGCTGCTGCACTTAAGGTTCCTAAGAGCACAGTGGCCTCCATAATCCTTAAATGGATGAAGTTTGGGACGACCAGAACCCTTCTTAGAGCTGGCCATCCGGCCAAACTGAGCTGTTGGGGGAGAGGAGCCTTGGTGAGAGAGGTAAAGAAGATCCCAAAGATCACTGTGGCTGAGCTCCAGAGATGCAGCCGGGAGATGGGAGAAAGTTGTAGAAAGTCAATCATCAATGCAGCCCTCCACCAGTCGGGGCTTTATGGCAGAGTGGCCCGACGGAAGCCTCTCCTCAGTGCAAGACACAAAAAAACACCTGAAGGACTCCAAGATGGTGAGAAATAAGATTCTCTGGTCTGATGAGACCAAGATATAACTTTTTGGCCTTAATTCTTAATGTGTGGAGAAAACCAGGCACTGCTCATCACCTGTCCAATACAGTCTCAACAGTGAAGCATGGTGGTGGCAGCATCATGCTGTGAGGGTGTTTTTCAGCTGCAGGGAAAGGACGACTGGTTGCAATCGAAGGAAAGATTAATGCGGCCAAGTACAGGGATATCCTGGAAGAAAACCTTCTCCAGAGTGCTCAGGACCTCAGACTGGGCCGAAGGTTCACCTTCCAACAAGACAATGACCCTAAGCACACAGCTAAAATAACGAAGGAGTGGCTTCACAACAACTCCGTGACTCCGAATTTGCAAAAATGTCAACAATTCTGTGTTTTTCTGTCAATATGGGGTGCTGTGTGTACATTAATGAGGAAATAAAATGAACTTAAATGATTTTAGCAAATGGCTGCAATATAACAAAGAGTGAAAAATTGAAGGGGGTCTGAATACTTTCCGTACCCACTGTGTATATATATATATATATATATATATATATAAATAAAGGTTGAAATATATAAATGAACATCACATACCTGGCATTTCCAAAGTGTTTTTTTATGTGCTCCCAAGAAGAAGAAAAAAATCTTACCTGCTTCCAGTCAGTCAGCACACTGTAAGGAGTGTCCTGCCTCTTACCATGCTTTGCTTTGCAAAGCACACAGGTCCGGTGACCAGCGCTGTTATCTGAGGCCTGCTCAGCTCCTGGAAATGGCACATGGTGAACACTGGTCTGTTTTGGTGGTATTTTATGTGACACACCACAGAGCTCTACCATTAGTTCTTCCATAAACTGTGTAAGAATTATAGAACCTCAGACACTTTGAACTTCTGAGATGGACAACACACACAGTGCATTAACATACAGACATCTGTCTCCACATCTCACTGAGAGAAAATGCGGGAAAAGGCCTCTCTCACATATGCATCAGTTACTTTTCATCCCCTCTTCCCCTCACCCATCCTTCCCTTAACTCAGCTCACTCAGAATGGTCAATAGTAGAATGTAATGTTCTGCATTAATGCAAGTGGTATTTACAGTCATGTTTGGTATCATTTGAATTGTCTCAGGGCGAATGGTACAATGGTCTCATTCTTATAAGAAGTAAACTAAAAGGTAATACAGATCCTAAGAGTTCAGAGATATTTTGCATACTGTAGAGGGTGTGTCAGTTCCTGGTGGTTTTCATGCAAATTACCTTCTGTCCCAAAAGGTGCTAACTCGACTTGATTAAAGCAAATTACAATTGTTAGTTCCTGTCTCCACCTCGGGGGGTATTGGTCTTGGTCTGAAGTACTTAAGGAAATGTGGCAAAAGGATCGGGGCGATTCTGTAACAGGAAGCCCGTAGCGTGGTGTGTCTCAATACTTCACACTATGTAGCTATTTCTAGAAAGTCAGGTATGCATATTGTTATGATTTGATCTCTTTGAATTGGCTATGTAATTGACATAGCACAGACAGTATTTACCTGACTGATAATAAATTGTTACATTTGACCTTATTCTGTTTTACTCTGTAATTATTGACTCTAGTAGATTACGTTGTATCCTTGTTAGCAACATGAGCAACCGAATGAACGAGTAAATATAAAATCAAGAGTTAACTAGAATAATCAAATATCAGAAGAATACTAATTAGAAATAGACAAGCAATCAATTCGTATTTCAAGCTAAATACGAGGTCATAATAAAATGGAGTCAGATTAGAGTTTAATTTAAATTGAAGAGCTTTGCACGTTGAAAAGACCGAACACGCAGGAAACCTTCATCCACTATTTGGATTCCTTCTTTGGGCCAAATGTGTGGACCCTACAACTGCTTGTGGCTCATGGTGCCATAAAGCTCTTTGTGTACTAGTGTTGTCACGATACTGGAATTTCTAACTTCGATACGATACCTTGAAAAATATCGATATTCGATACCATTTTCGATACCATGGAGAAAAAAACTGCCACAATATTAAGGGGGTAATTTTTTTAATTTAAAGATAAATTTAACAAGTCGAGAACATGTGGTATATTTTACATGAACAAAAAAATGTCTTGAGGTACTGCATTTGTTGATTTATTTATTAATCTTTTATTAATCTTAGTTAAATGTTAATTGAAACTAACGTTTACTAATACATGTACTAATTAAACTCCAACGTTCTATTTGTTGATATTCTCATTTGCTTCATAACCAAAATATTTCCAGATAATGGGCCCTATGAAATCCGTTTTATTTTTCCCCAAATTCCGTTTTATTTTTTCTACATTCAATTTTTTCCATTTTAATTTTTCTGGATTCCGTTTTTTTCCGTTTGAATTTTTCTGGACTCTTTTTTTTAATGGTCAAATTAAATGCTATTAATCTAAAAGCATGTCTAATTCATTAAAATCATGAAAATTATACAATTTAATATTTAATTTATTAAAAGTGTAACAAAAATGACACGTTTAGGGCCGTATGAAATATTTTATTTTTTTCTCACCTTATGTTTTATTGTTACCAAATTCTGTGTTTTAGCATGTCTATTATTTGAATGCATACAAAAAAAAAATTATTCTTACAGTAGCCTTATGAAATGTGTTTTCCCCCTCAGAAATTCTGTGTTGTGTATTTAAATTTTACTGGATATCAGATGAAGGCGATTTTATATTTGAATTAATGAAAATTAAATATTTACATTTTTGGCAAATGAAGGGGATTTACTATTAAAATTAAAATATTTTGTGATTATTTCTTTTAAAAAAATTAACAGTAGTAGTAAGTAGTTGTATTATGTACATTCTACTAAATAATAGTAATATAGCCTATTTCTGGCACACGGTCTTTAATAGGCCAAGTTAAACCGAACTTTTATTTTGACGGGTTGCCGTGAATACTTTTAAAGTTCTGTGTGTGCATGATATGACACTAGTTTTACTCAAATTAAATGGTAAAATGCTCGTAAAGTGCCTTTCAGATCAGTTCTGGAGATATTGTTGATGTATTTATGTCCTCATTGAGACGGCAGACGCTGAAATCACCGCGAGCGCCACATTAGTAAACAAAACCGCACGTGCAGCACATTCACACAGAGACACACATGCAGGATTCATATTTAAATCGACTTTTGCAGCTTAATATTTACAGATACTAGTCCATATCGCGATTTGATTTAAGTGTAATGACCTACTTTTGATTAATTCATCCAAACTTTGACAAATTCCGTGACATTCCGCGTTAAACTGTAAATTCCGTTTTTATGACTGGATTCCGCGATTCTGTGCGCGTTCTCTGCATCGCGGAGATCATAGATCCCTACAGATAGCGCTCCTGCTGTGTTCTTTAACAACCAGAGCAGTCATCTTTCTATTCACTTCACTTTTGCTATTTAACCAGAGCGAAGGAGATGAGTGCGGTCACGTGTGGTGCTTGTCCACGCACCTTTGGAGAGAAGTGAAAGTGACAGCTCGGCTAGTGTCGGTGTATCGATACTTCGGGAAATTAATATTGGTACCGTTCAGATATTTCAGTATTGATATTTATCGAAATATCGATATTTTTGACAACACTATTGTGTACAATAAAAGCATTGGTGGCAGCAATATCCAAGAAGTGTAGAAAGATCGTTCTGTACCACTTCATGGTTTTGTGCTGTGTACTGTAGTAGTGTAACAGCTGATCAGACAGGTCAACGCCCCCCATGTGCTGGTTGTAGGCAGTCACAGGCGCAGCACATGGAAAACTCTTTGTCCTCCATCCATTTTCTGTTTTCACCCTCCTCTGCACAGTGTCTCCTGTATAAGCAGCATGGATAGTGGAACAGACAGACACCTCTCGTGTGTCCATCCACTTCACAAACACAAGATGTTTGTCTCGAATCCACCTGATGGAGCCCCTCACAGATTTTTTGGTGAGTGAGTTAGCTGCATTCCGAGGGCAATCCTTCCTATTGTCTCTGTAAGTCCCACATGCACCATACTTCAAAGCAAACAGGTCTGTTAGGAGCTTGGGACTAGTGTAAAAATTATCCATTGTAAACATGGTACCCAGAGCCCAAAACTGTATGGTCTAACAGAGATGTCACAGCATCATATGACAGTCCATGGCCTGTTGGAAAGTGGTTCTTTCCTGTGTACACAGCAAAATCTACAGTATATCCATTTGATGAGTCCGCAAGAACAAACAACTTGAAGCACCACCTGGTTGGCTTGGCTTTCATGTACTGAGTCATTCCTGTGTTTGCTTTGCATGCCACCATTCTTTCATCCACTGCTAAATTTTTTCTTGGATGATAGATGGCCTTACATGCAAGCCAGATAGTGTCCATAAGGGGTCTGACCCTGAAAAGACGGTTGTGTTCAGCTGTGCCCCTCTTTCTGTAATTGTCCTGGTCTGCATCTAGGTAAATCATGTGGCGATTCCATGAAATGGTGTAGTATCTGTCCCTTGACATGATTGTGGCAGGAAAAGGAACAGAAAATTACTGTCCTGCCGCCAGTAGTCTCTGATGGATTTCAACTTCACCAAGGCCATGTAGAAGAGTAGCCCAATGTAGCAGTATAGCTCACTGATGCTGACGTCTGTCCATTTATATTTATGGCCCTTTGCACGTGCACTGGCAGCCTGGGCATTGGTGTTTTGACACAGAGTGGACACAGCAGTTTCAGAAAAAAACTATTTGAATAGACTCATGGGAGTGTGTGCATCACATGGTCTTAGCTGTGGTCCAGGTTCCTGTGCGGGCAGAAATGGAGTCGAAATGGTCGAAATGGTGCGACTCTGGAGAGAGTGAGCAACACCAAGTTCCTGGGTGTGCACATCACAGAGGACCTCTCCTGGACTAACAACACTGCGGCACTGGCCAAGAAAGCACAGCAGCATCTCTACTTCCTCCGCAAACTGAGAAGAGCCAGAGCCCCAGCCCCCATCATGTGCACCTTCTACAGAGGCACCATCAAAAGTATTCTAAGTAGCTGCATCACTGTGTGATATGGCGCTTGCAATGCGTCCTGCCTCAAGTCACTTCAACGCATAGTGAGAGCAGCTGAGAAGATTTTTGGTGTCTCTCTCCCCTCCCTCCAGGACATCTACAGCACACGCCTCACCCGCAAAGCCCTCTGCATTGCAGGTGATCCCACACGACACACAGCTTCTTCAGTCTGCTGCCATCAGGAAGGAGACTGCGGCGTCTCCAGGCCAGGACCAGCAGACTGAAGGACAGCTTCATCCATCAGGCTGTCAGGAAGCTGATCTCCCTCCCGAACTTGGTTATTGTTTTCTTTTTTTCTCGCTCCGTTTTTCACGAGTTCATCAAACAACAGTGATAAGTGATTCATTCATAAATCACGGTGAGTAATGGCTTCCCCTTGCATCATCGCTTGCCAAATGTACAGTTTATCTGTCTCTATCAATTAGAGACATGCATCCAAACTTTAATTGAGGACAGTAAGAATGTGAGGGCTGTAGATACTACTTTGGATGTGAAAACACCGCTCTTCTGTTCCGATCAAAACATCAAATAGGTTCTCTCCACTCAGTGACGCACCCACTGAGAAACCTGATGAAATGCTCTAGTTATTGGCAATTCTATTGTATGAAACGTGAAAATAGAGACACCAGCCACCATAGTGCAATGTTTACCGGGAGCCAGAGCGCCTGACATCTTGGCAAATTTAAAAGTGCTGGCTAATGCTAAACGCAAATTCAGTAAGATTGTTATCCATGTCGGCGCTAATAATATTAGACTTCGCCAGTCAGAGATCACTTAAAAATAATGTTAAAGAGGTGTGTGAACTTGCAAGTACGATGTCAGACACTGTAATATGCTTATGTAGCCAGGTTTAATAATGAGAAACCCTATTTAGCTGTCTAACCCAGTCACGAAAGGGTTAACTTAATTTTGTATCTTTGATGGACTTGTGAGTGAGCCAATGGGTGAATTCTATGAGGCACTGAGCTGACCAATCAGCTGCCAGCTAGGCTCCGTTACAGTTACGCCTCTAGTTTCGCGTCACTGCACGTTCTTTTGGCGCTTGCACATGAGCATAGGAGGCTGCGTTATCTGCTTGGTAAGATGAAAAGAAACAATATGGAGTGAATTAAACCAGTTCTGTAATCATTAAGTGAGTGAAGTGACATTCAGCCAAGTATGGTGACCCATACTCGGAATTCGTGCTCTGCATTTAACCCATCCAACGTGCACACACCCAGCAGTGAACACACACACACCGTGAACACACACCCGGAGCAGTGGGCAGCCATTTTATGCTGCGGCGCCCGGGGAGCAGTTGGGGGTTCGGTGCCTTGCTCAAGGGCACCTCAGTCGTGGTATTGAGGGTGGAGAGAGCGCTGGACATTCACTCCCCCCACCTACAATTCCTGCCGGCCGGAGACTCGAACCCGCAACCTTTGGATCACGAGTCCAACTCTCTAACCATTAGGCCAAGACTTCCCCATTATTGCTTATACTGACTATACCTTGTTGTAATTTAGAGTGTAAACGAAAGCTGAATCCACTGTTGTCACGGAGCTAAAGGCAGTGAATTCCGTTAAAATGGTGAGTTGTTTATCTAGGCATCTGAGTTCGCTAATATATTCATTTTTTCCATTCAACCTAGTCTGCTGAGTTTGAGTTCGCTAGCATCTATGTTAATCTGTGTTAATGGGTGAATCAATGCAAAGGTGATCATTGTGTAAAGCTAAAGATGTAAAGCCTGCTGTGTGCATATGTTAATAAGGTAATTAGCCACAATAGGCTAGCGAAACACTGGTTAATGTCTTTGAAACCAACTAATTATTTTGTTTGTGGGTTATAAAAAAAAAGAAATGTTAACTTTTCATATTGTTGCTAAATAGTTAGTTTGTTAAATGATGATGTTAAAAATTGTGGATTTAATTGTGGTCACTGAAGCTTAAAGAGGTAAATGTTTAGTGCATTCTTTCCACTGTTACCGGTGCAGAGGGGGATATATAAGCACATTAACGCCTTAATGCCTCTAATTTAAAGTGATACAATTTGATTAATGTTTACATGCAATTCATACAGTTTTACTTTTCATACTGTCAATGTTACTACCGTAAGGTTTCATAAAACTTGAATTTGAAATGTGTCTTTATGAAAGATGCAATTTATGTAAATTTATTTTTGATACTAGAGAGAAATTCATATAGTTTGATACCTGAGAAGAGACATGAGAGCTGTTGTACAACGAGAGAAAGATTTTTATATTGCATTATAGGTGTACTGAAATATTATCTCATTTTATTTTGTAGTAGCCTGTAGCAGTCCATTTATTCACTGAATGGTAATTGAAAGAAATGATTTGGCCTTATTTATAGGTCAGGTTTTGGTAAAGAGTTGGGAACATCGTGCAGAGATCCTTTCCATGGAGTGATACAGATCCAGACGTTCCAGACGTTTTTCCAGAGATTCATTGATTCCCAGTCCGGGTGGCTGGGTGGCGAGCCAATCGTGTTTGACAACGAATCAAATTGCTTTAGACGAACTGCCTGGATCATCCTCTTCATCTTCGTTGTGGTAGGCCAAACACTAACTCAAACTAAAAAAGAAAAGGGCCCCAACGGTGAAACTGAACTTTTGTCAACCAAGGCAAGTTGAACCGAGGACGAACTGAGCTCAAAGATACTGAAAAAGAGGATTTTGTGTTGTTTACGTGCGCACTTTATTATTTTAGTTTGTTATTTTTCATAAATGTGTTTTTTTTGTATGTATGTTCCACCCTGTGAATTTAATACAGGTTATCTAAACTGTCATTCTGGTGTAGTATTTTTTTATTGATATTCAATTCTCAGGCTCTTAACAATTTAGTGTCTTCTGATTCTGGTCCAACTCATATTCATGATAACCTCTACGACTACTTTTGACTATTAAACCTATGCACCTTATTTCTACTACCTCGTAATAAGGGTTACATTATTGGCGAGCCAGCCAGGAGCCAGAGACATTGAATATCAATATTGAAAGAATATGCAAAATGGATTTCATACAGAAGTCAGGTGTTAAAATTCCGAATGCAGTGATCGTTAGTGGGGTAACCCAGGTAGCAGATCAGGATGAGCAAGTTGTTGACTTCCTCAAGAAGTACGGTTCCATTGAAAGAGCCCTTCTCGTTGATGATTCTAAATCCGAATTTTACCAAAACCTGATCATTGAGTTTTCGAGTGGTTCAGCTTTAGTGAACTTGGAGCCACTTCTGCCATATACATACAGAGTGCAAGGTGATCCATCTGCTAAATATGTTGTAAAAGCATTAAGCAGTGTGTACACTACGCAGATTGGCAGTAATGTTACAAAAACATATCTAACTGAGTTAAAGGGCTTAGCCAAGCTAAGTGGCAAAGACTATGGGGAGGTGTTGAAAGAGATGATGTCCCAGATTGGTGAAGATATTGGAGCTATGAAACCCATAGGTATACAAGTCTCCCCTTCACATGTTGAGACCCCAGTTGTGACATTTCAACCTCCTACCCCCGAAGATCAACAGCCCCTCATCTCACTTATGGATGCCCCCCGGGAAGGAAATTGCTTAAGTACCACGGATTCAGTCCTGTTCACTAATGGAGGGAAAGCTCCGTCCCTTTCAGTGAGTGACATAAACCCAGCAGAAATACAGAAGGTGGTGGTTGAGCATATTGTACGGAGGGAAGATGTTAGCCCACACTTGCAATCTCCAATGAGGCTTCGTTCCTTTTCTGGAAAGGTTCCCAGACCGAGTAACGAAGCTGATTACGACACTTGGCGCTCACACATCGAACTGCTTTTAAATGATCCCAGCATGTCCCATCTTCAGATTTCAAGAAGAATTCTTGAATGTCTACTTTCACCTGCAGCCGATGTGGTCAAAGGGCTACGGCCTGGATCACCCCCCATCGCTTACCTGCAGCTCTTGGACTCAGCCTTTGGTACTGTTGAGGATGGGGAAGAACTTTTTGCCCAGTTTATGAACACCCTTCAAGACCCGGGTGAGAAACCCTCCACTTATCTTCATCGATTGCAATTAGCATTGAACCTAGCTGTGAGAAGGGGTGGGGCTGCACCGGCCGATGTAGATAAACACCTACTCAAACAGTTCTGTAGAGGATGCTGGGACAATTCTTTACTTTCTTGCCTGCAACTTGAGCAGAAGAAAAGCAACCCCCCCTCATTTGCTGACCTCTTGCTGTTACTAAGAACAGAAGAAGACAGACAGTTAGCAAAAACTAGTCGCATGAAAAAACACATTGGCACCACCAGGCAACGTAGCCAGCTTCAGCTCCAAAGTGCGTGGGTCTGTGCAGAGTCAAAAGAGAAGCCAGAGGTCAGTCTCAGTGTTATTGAGGATCTTGGGAGGCAGGTAGCCAGTTTACAAAGCCAATTAACCTATTTGATGGCACAGAAAAAGACAAAGGGGGCTGATAACAGGGGAGCAGCAGGGAAGAGTCCAGGCAAAGTACAAAAACTAGACAGTACTAACACAGACATGCTAAAACAGACCAAGAAAAAGCAAACTTACAGACCCAGGCCTTGGTACTGCTTTAACTGTGGGGAGGATGGGCACATTGCCCCAGTTTGCACAGACAGGGCAAACCCTGCTTTAGTAGCTGAAAAGAAAAAACAGTTAGAGGAAAAGCAGCACATGTGGGACGCACAAAACAGTCTCAACTTACCTTTAAACGACTAGCAGTTCCTGTTGGGGGACAAACAGGGACTGAAGAGAGTCAACAACGTCCCTCAGACGTAAACAGTAAAGGCAAGGCTGAAGTATGTGCAAATCTAAAACATTCAAGTAAGAACCACCCTTTTAAACTCCCTAAGGGGTTGGTCGGCACCACGAGTACTGCTAAAGTCAACATAAAAGGTGAAGAAGTCAGCTGCCTGCTAGATACGGGTTCCCAAGTAACAACAGTTCCCCGGTCATTTTATGAACAGCACTTTCCAGAGCAGGAGATTAAGCCACTACATGATCTCTTGGAGGTGGAAGGAGCGAATGGACAGTCCGTACCCTACTTGGGTTACATAGAAATGACTGTAACTTTTCCAAAAGAGTTTATTGGGGCGTCAATGGATGTAAATACGCTCGCTTTGGTTGTTCCTGACATTCGAGCCACTTCACAGTCTCTTGTGCTTATAGGCACCAATACGTTGGATGTACTGTATGACATGTACTTCGAAGCCGGATTGACATGTCATCAACCCATCCCACATGGCTATAGAGCAGTCCTTAAATGTCTTGAGTTTAGACAAAAACAGACCAACAACAGTCAACCCAGTGTAGTAACATTGCAAGGCAGAAGTTCAAAAATCATTCCAGCTGGTGAGACTGTAGTAGTTGAGGGAGTTGCTGTAGCTTATTGCTTGCAGAATGAGAAGTTTGTAGTCATTGAGCAGCCATCATTACCCTCCTTGCCGGGTGGCTTGCTGGTAACAGCTAGCTTAGTCGACATTCCCCAGCAGCGGCCCTATAAGCTACCAGTGGTCATCAGTAATGAGTCTGACCATGATATAGTCATTCCTGCTAAATGTGCGATTGCAGAGATAAGTGCTTACCAGAGCATCTTGTCACAGGAGCACAGTGTAGTAAAACAATCAGAACCCCTCCTAAAGCCACCAGAGGCACAGTCGAACAACAAGCGTGACCTAAACTTCAATTTCGGTGAGTCCCCAATTCCATCTGAATGGAGAGAACGCATCACTCAGCAGCTCAACAACATGCCCGAAGTTTTTGCACAACATGACTTGGATTTTGGCAGAACAGATAAAGTGGCACACAACATAAAACTCTCAGATGAAACTCCTTTTAAACAGCGTGCGAGACCAATACACCCACAAGACATCGAAGCTGTTCGCAAACACATTCAGGAGCTTCTTGATGCAGGAGTCATCAGAGAGTCAGAGTCACCGTTTTCGTCACCGATAGTGGTGGTCAGGAAAAAGAATGGCCAAGTCCGGTTGTGCATAGACTACAGGCGTCTGAATCTCCAGACCATAAAAGATGCATATTCTCTTCCAAAGCTGGAAGACACATTCTCAGCGCTCAGTGGGTCCCAGTGGTTCTCCGTCCTTGATTTAAAGTCTGGTTATTACCAAATCGAAGTTGAGGAAGCAGACAAACCCAAGACCGCATTCGTGTGTCCGCTTGGGTTCTGGGAATTTAACCGAATGCCTCAGGGAGTGACTAATGCACCGAGTACCTTCCAAAGACTAATGGAAAAGTGCATGGGGGACATGCATTTAAAGGATGTTCTAGTCTTTATTGACGACTTGATTGTGTTCTCAAAGACTCTAGAAGAGCATGAAGCAAGGCTGATGAAGGTGCTCACACGCCTTAGAGAG
This sequence comes from Barbus barbus, assembly GCF_936440315.1. NCBI lineage: Eukaryota > Metazoa > Chordata > Actinopteri > Cypriniformes > Cyprinidae > Barbus > Barbus barbus. Next base: position 6,853,634 of record NC_136749.1, read on the forward strand.
TTCGGGTTGAAATTATCACCTGAAAAGTGTGTCTTCTTCCAGACGTCAGTCTGTTATCTTGGGCATGTAGTTTCCAGGAATGGAGTCGAGACTGATCCGGAGAAGATTGCTGCTCTTAAGACTTGGCCTGTCCCAAAAAACCTGCGAGAGCTGAGATCTTTTCTTGGGTTTGCTGGGTACTATAGGAGGTTTGTTAAGGGCTACTCAAACATCGTTAAGCCCCTCCACAATCTAACCTCTGGTTACCCACCTTCTCACAAGAAATTAAAGTCAGATGAGAAAGCAGGTCAGTACCGCAACCCAAAGGAGGTCTTTGGGAGTCGCTGGACACCCGCTTGCCAGCAGGCATTTGACTTGGTTATTGAGAGCCTAACCTCCGCCCCTGTGTTAGGTTTTGCTGATCCCCAGAAGCCCTATGTCCTCCACACCGATGCAAGCACCACTGGACTTGGTGCTGTTTTGTATCAGGAACAGGAGGGTCAGTGTCGAGTCATAGGCTATGCAAGCAGAGGGTTGTCAAGGAGTGAGAGTCGCTATCCAGCACACAAGTTGGAATTTTTAGCACTCAAGTGGTCAGTGACAGAAAAGTTCAGTGATTATCTCTACGGCAACCACTTCACTGTTGTTACTGATAGCAATCCGCTGACATACATACTTACCTCAGCAAAACTAGATGCGACAAGCTATAGGTGGCTGGCAGAATTGTCCACGTTCTCATTCAAACTTCTCTATCGTCCAGGAAAGCAAAATGGCGATGCAGATGGACTGTCCCGCAGGCCTCATGGGAAGCTGGCTGATGACCTTAAATCTCAAAAAGAGAGAGAGCGCATAAGACAGTTTACTCAGGGTCACCTCTCTGATCCAGGAAATATAGATGCAGTATATCAAGCTGTTGTGCAAGCAATCTGTGAGAGACAGCTCATTTACAGTGTCAGTTATGATGGCCAAGATTCTTCAGATTGTGTGGCTTTAGTTGAAACTCTTGCCATCTCAGCTACTGCTGTGCCTGACAGTTATGGGCAAGAAGACCACCTTGGTGGGTTGCCAGTTATCCTCCACCTAACTGAGGCAGAGCTTGCGAGTAAACAAAGAGCTGATCAAAGTATAAAGCATGTAATTTCCCAGATCGAGCAGGGAGACAAACCACCCCCAACCTTGCGACATGAACTCACTGAACTTCCACTATTGTTGAGGGAATTAAATCGCCTTGAACTCCGTAATAACATCTTGTACCGGAGACGCCAAGTGGGCTCTCAGACTTTTTATCAGCTTGGGCTCCCAGCTGAATTGCGTGACACAGTTTTGACCAGCCTACACAATCATATGGGTCATATGGGGGTTGATCGTACACTGGATCTTGTAAGGACCAGATTCTTTTGGCCAAAGATGGCTCTGGATGTCGAGAGAAAAGTCAAAACATGTGGCAGGTGCGTACGAAGGAAGGCGCTGCCTGAGAGAGCTGCACCTTTGGTAAACATTAACACCACCAGACCCCTTGAGCTCCTCTGTATGGACTTCCTCTCCCTTGAACCTGACAAAAGTGGGACCAAAGACATACTGGTGATTACAGATCACTTTACTAAGTTTGCGGTTGCCATACCAACACCTAACCAAAAGGCCCGCACAGTAGCAAAGTGTCTGTGGGAGAACTTTATGGTGCACTATGGAATGCCAGAAAAGTTACACAGTGATCAGGGACGTGATTTCGAGTCCCGCACAATAAAAGAGCTCTGTCGAGTGGCCGGCATACACAAAGTAAGAACAACCCCATACCACCCTAGGGGCAACCCCGTTGAGCGATTTAATCGCACCTTACTAGACATGCTAGGTACTCTTGAAAGCCCAGAGAAATCTCGTTGGCGTGATTTTGTAAAGCCCCTGGTCCACGCCTATAATTGCACCAGGAATGAGGTGACAGGATTTACACCATATGAACTGATGTTCGGACGTCAGCCTCGTCTGCCGATTGATTTGGCGTTTGGATTGCCAGTGCAAGGGGGTCAGCAAACATCACACGCAGAGTATGTGCAGAACCTTAAGTCACGACTTGAAGACAGCTACAAGATGGCAATTGAAAATGCTGCAAAAATAGCACGCAAGAACAAAATGCGGTATGACAGGCATGTGACTGCTTCGGACTTGGAAGCTGGAGACCGAGTATTGGTCAGAAACGTTCGCATTCGAGGAAAACATAAGATTTCAGACAAGTGGGAGTCAATTGTCCATGTGGTGGTGAGTAGAGCAGGTACCCTGCCTGTCTATACAGTCAAACCTGAAAATCAGGATGGTCCTTTGAGAACACTGCATAGGGACTTACTCCTTCCATGTGGTTACTTGCCTACAGAGGTCAACAAGGCGCCTGACCAGCAGCCCGCAAGGCGCAGGCCAGCAACCCGTGCAAATCCTACTGTGGATGAGAATCAATTCTCAGACGATGAAGATTAAATCATTCCTGTTTACTGTTTCAGAGAACCCCCAAATGCTCAGTTTCCCACAGTCCATGACAGTCTAGTGCAGCCTGATCAAACTATGTCTACTGTGCAGGATAAACAGCATACTGAACCTCCAAGCAATTGTCCTGTTGAGAGTCCTGTAAAAGCTCAAAATGTTGATTGCACTCCTGAAATTAATAAACCACCTGATATGTCCAGTGGTGCCTCAGACAGTCCCCTCACACTTAATGATCCTAACTGTCACCACTACGACACTGAGGACCTACTTACCGAAAGAGTCATGCTTGATGAACAAGTTGATGAAATCGTTATGACCGAAAGTAACTTACCTGCTAGTAAAAACCCTGTGGAGGAACAAAACTTACCTGATGATGACATCCAAATTGAGCAGCTTCCAGTGTTCTCGGACATGCTAGAGAGTGAAAAGGAGATGAGTCGCAATGGAAGTAAAGAACCAGAAGAAGAAATAAAGGATACAACAATCAGGAGATCAGAGAGAAACCGTCAGCCATCAAAGAGACTTGACTATACTGAACTTGGAAACCCCTTTGTCACAGTTGTTAAATCATTCTTTCAGGGGTTAACCACAGCTGTGGCTGACATTTTAAGTGAGGGTGAAAACTCATATCCTTCTATCCTGTACCCTGAGATACAAACAGTTCAACCATTGCCATGTACAGGGACGTACATGAGTTCAAAGGGGGAGAGTGTAGCCAGGTTTAATAATGAGAAACCCTATTTAGCTGTCTAACCCAGTCACGAAAGGGTTAACTTAATTTTGTATCTTTGATGGACTTGTGAGTGAGCCAATGGGTGAATTCTATGAGGCACTGAGCTGACCAATCAGCTGCCAGCTAGGCTCCGTTACAGTTACGCCTCTAGTTTCGCGTCACTGCACGTTCTTTTGGCGCTTGCACTTGAGCATAGGAGGCTGCGTTATCTGCTTGGTAAGATGAAAAGAAACAATATGGAGTGAATTAAACCAGTTCTGTAATCATTATTGCTTATACTGACTATACCTTGTTGTAATTTAGAGTGTAAACGAAAGCTGAATCCACTGTTGTCACGGAGCTAAAGGCAGTGAATTCCGTTAAAATGGTGAGTTGTTTATCTAGGCATCTGAGTTCGCTAATATATTCATTTTTTCCATTCAACCTAGTCTGCTGAGTTTGAGTTCGCTAGCATCTATGTTAATCTGTGTTAATGGGTGAATCAATGCAAAGGTGATCATTGTGTAAAGCTAAAGATGTAAAGCCTGCTGTGTGCATATGTTAATAAGGTAATTAGCCACAATAGGTTAGCGAAACACTGGTTAATGTCTTTGAAACCAACTAATTATTTTGTTTGTGGGTTATAAAAAAAAAGAAATGTTAACTTTTCATATTGTTGCTAAATAGTTAGTTTGTTAAATGATGATGTTAAAAATTGTGGATTTAATTGTGGTCACTGAAGCTTAAAGAGGTAAATTTTTAGTGCATTCTTTCCACTGTTACCGGTGCAGAGGGGGATATATAAGCACATTAACGCCTTAATGCCTCTAATTTAAAGTGATACAATTTGATTAATGTTTACATGCAATTCATACAGTTTTACTTTTCATACTGTCAATGTTACTACCGTAAGGTTTCATAAAACTTGAATTTGAAATGTCTTTATGAAAGATGCAATTTATGTAAATTTATTTTTGATACTAGAGAGAAATTCATATAGTTTGATACCTGAGAAGAGACATGAGAGCTGTTGTACAACGAGAGAAAGATTTTTATATTGCATTATAGGTGTACTGAAATATTATCTCATTTTATTTTGTAGTAGCCTGTAGCAGTCCATTTATTCACTGAATGGTAATTGAAAGAAATGATTTGGCCTTATTTATAGGTCAGGTTTTGGTAAAGAGTTGGGAACATCGTGCAGAGATCCTTTCCATGGAGCGATACAGATCCAGACGTTCCAGACGTTTTTCCAGAGATTCATTGATTCCCAGTCCGGGTGGCTGGGTGGCGAGCCAATCGTGTTTGACAACGAATCAAATTGCTTTAGACGAACTGCCTGGATCATCCTCTTCATCTTCGTTGTGGTAGGCCAAACACTAACTCAAACTAAAAAAGAAAAGGGCCCCAACGGTGAAACTGAACTTTTGTCAACCAAGGCAAGTTGAACCGAGGACGAACTGAGCTCAAAGATACTGAAAAAGAGGATTTTGTGTTGTTTACGTGCGCACTTTATTATTTTAGTTTGTTATTTTTCATAAATGTGTTTTTTTTGTATGTATGTTCCACCCTGTGAATTTAATACAGGTTATCTAAACTGTCATTCTGGTGTAGTATTTTTTTATTGATATTCAATTCTCAGGCTCTTAACAATTTAGTGTCTTCTGATTCTGGTCCAACTCATATTCATGATAACCTCTACGACTACTTTTGACTATTAAACCTATGCACCTTATTTCTACTACCTCGTAATAAGGGTTACACTTACCAGGGTGATGAGATTCATAGCAGACTGTCGTCACTCAATGGCTGGATGTCTAAGTGGTGCCCTCATAATAGCATAGGTTTTATAGACAATTGGAAGAACTTTTGGGGCAGACCTGACCTGTTGAAAAGAGATGGTCTTCATCCCTCCTGGGGTGGTGCCGCTCTTCTCTCTATAAATATGGCACATAGTCTTAGATTTCGTACTTGACTAACTGACGCCCAGGTCAGGAAGCAGACAGACTGGCTAAACTGACCGTCTGCTAGCCGCCTCACGTCACAGAGGTCCGTTAATTCTCAACGCATAGAGACTCTTTCACCTAGATATCACACTATAGAGACTGTGTCTGTTCCTCAAACTAGAAAATACAGAAAACATCCAAACCGAGGTAATAGTAACAATTTAATTTATGTTCAACAAATAAAAAACAGATATAATACAGATAAACAAATGATAAAGCTTGGCTTATTGAATATTAGATGATTTTTTTCTAAATGATATGATCACTGACCATAAACTAGATGTGCTTTGTTTGACAGAAACCTGGCTAAAACCAGATGATTACATTACTTTAAACGAGTCTACCCCCCAAGATTACTGTTACAAACATGAACCGCGTCCAAGAGGTAAAGGGGGAGGTTTTGCTACAATTTATAGCAATATTTTCAGTATTTCTCAGAGGTCGGGTGTCACGATCTTTAAAGGTCTAGGGGTTGGAACGCAACATTTAGTATTTAATATTGCTGTAAGGGTATAGGCTGTAGAAAGAACCGGACACAAAGAACATTTAATTCAATTGAATGTTTTTATTTCTTTAAGCTAAAGCCACTAAACAATGTGTGAGCTGTGTACAATGCATAATTTAGGAAGCAAAAATTATAAGAATACATTAAAGAAGAAAAAAGGAACGAAGGTGACGCCAAATCAACAAAAAGAATAAAACAGAAATTGTTCTAAACTATGTTCCCAGAACCCTCTAACCTAACTAACCAGAGAAAAATGTAGAAAGCAAACTCGAAATCTTCGGCACAACTAAACTACGCTAACTACAAACAAAAATACAGAAAAAAGGCACTCACCTCTTATCTAGTGTGTCTAACACTTGTTAGCTGCGGGCAGAACGTATCCTAGGGCACGCAATAAGCTAACCTGTTCCTCATTTCCCCAATCAAAGAAAGAACAGTAAGCTCTTATCAACACTCCACTCAGAATCTCAATAGTACAGCAACAACCATTAAGCTCCCACAACCACAACAAAAAGAATACGAACTCTAATACAGGCTTCAACTCAAAACACCTGAACACACACACTGAGCTTTTTCAGCGTGACACGCCAGGAACCTTTAAAGAGCAGGATGACACTGGATTGGCTGCAGAGACGACGCCCTTAATGATTATTGACAATGGTCTTCTCCATCCAGCAGAGACCTAAGAGCAATGACGGCAGACTACAAATCAGATTGGTAGAAATGGGAGAGAGAGAAAAATAACAAAAGACACGCAGCACGTAACATCGGGTTTCAAGTATAATTTATTTGAAGTAATGGTGCTTCATATAACGTTATCCAAAGAAACAAGTGTCAATGATAAATCCCATGTGATGGTTCTACTGGCTACTGTATACAGGCCACCAGGGCACCATACAGACTTTATTAAAAAAATTGTTGATTTTCTATCTGAGTTAGTGCTGGCTGCAGATAAAGTCCTAATTGTTGATGATTTTAATATCCATGTTGATCATGAAAAAGATTTGTTGGAATCAGCATTTAAAGATATTCTAAACTCTACTGGTGTTAAACAACGTGTCAGGGCCTACTCGCTGTCAAAACCATACTCTAGATTTAATCCTGTTATATGGAATTGATGTCAGTGGTGTTGAAATCTGCAGCAGAGCGATGATATATCAGATCATCACTAGTTTAATGTATATTCCATATAGCTAAAGCTGTAAAGCCAACTCCTTGTTGCAAATATAGTAGAACCATCACTTCTACCACAAAAGACTGTTTTATAAATAATCTTCCTGACTTATCTCAGTTCCTCAGTTTATCCAACAGACCAGAACAACTTGATGATGTAACAGAAACTATGGACTCCTTCTTTTCTAGCACCTTAGATACGGTTGCTACTTTACGCTTAAGGAAGATTAAGGAAAAGAGTCCAACACTGTGGTATAATGAGCACAGTCAGGCCCTAAAGAGAGCAGCCCGGAAAAAAATGGAGCGCAGCTGGAGAAAAACTAAATTAGAGGTATTTCGTATTACTTGGCGGGAAAATACTCTCTCCTACAGGACAGCCTTAAAAACTGTTAGATATGCTAACTTTACATCTCTTTTAGAAGAAAACAAACACAACCCCAAGTATTTATTCAATACAGTGGCTAAATTAACAAAAAAATATAACATCAGCAGGTGCAGACATTACCCAGCAGCACAGTAGTAATGGCTTTATGAACTACTTTACTTTCAAGATCAAAACAGTTTGAGAGAAAATTGTAACCATGCAGCTGTCAGCTACAGTATCGCATCAGATAGTGCACTATAGATCCCCTGAGGAACAATTCCCTTCATTCTCTTCTATTGGAAATGAAGAATTGTATAAACTTGTTAAATCATCTAAACCAACAACCTGTATGTGTTGTGGCCCAAAGTCAGTAGATGGATCTCCTCAATGTGATCAATGAAGCTCAAGAAGCAGAGTTCCAGATGTCAAAATAAGACTTTATTAGACAAAGTAACAAAGCCGAGATAACGGTCACCGCATCTGAATCTTTGTCTGTCCGTCCATCCATTTTATACCTTTTTCACTACCCAAAATTGGTAGTTCCGGTTTTTTATTGGTTACACTTGTCTGGTTCGCCACAATTAATTACTAGCCCACCTGGTCCATTTTTAATGGTGGAATTTGGCCAGATCCGCCATTTTTTTAAAAGATCTTTATTCCATCGCCCCTATTGGTTGGCGGTGATCCCATAGGACATACATCACAGTTGTTTACTTGTACCTGTCATATTCTGGAAATTACCCAAAGTTCATAGGGTTATTTAAGTTCACTGGTAAAACACCTGTTTTGGTCAATGGATGGCCCTCTAAGACTTACAATCTGTATTACACATCCAGTAAAATAGTAATTAAACATCTTGATTAATATTTGGATTACATATATCACATTTCGCATAGGATAATATCATATTGAGTATATTAAGTTAAAATAACACAATATATGCGAGACCCTGTTCCATCTAAGCTCCTAAAAGAGACGCTTCCAAAGTAATAGATGCTCTTCTGAATATTATTAACTCATTATTGACATTAGGATATGTCCCAAAAACCATAAAACTGGCTGTTATTAAGCCTCTCATTAAAAAAACACAACTTGATCCCAAAGAATTAATTAATTACAGACCAATCTCGAATCTCCCTTTTCTGTCAAAGATAATAGAAAAGGTAGTATCATCACAACTATGTTCCTTCTTAGAGAAAATTATATATGTGAGGATTTCCAGTCAGGTTTTAGACCATATCATAGTACTGAGACTGCTCTCATTAGAGTTACAAACCACCTGCTTTTATCGTCTGATCATGGTTGTATCTCTCTATTAGTGCTACTGGATTTTAGTGTTGCATTTGACACTATCGACCAAAACATTCTTTTAAACAGACTAGAAAATTATGTTGGCATGTTGGCACAGGTAGTGCACTGGCATGGTTCAAATAATACTTATCTGACCGCCATCAATTTGTGGCAGTAAATGAAGAGGTATCATACCAATCACAAGTACAGTATGGAGTACCTTAAGGCTCAGTACTTGGCCCCTTACTTTTCACGCTTTACATGTTACCCTTGGGAAGATATCTTGCGAAACATGGTGTTAGCTTTCACTGTTATGCTGATGATACTAAGCTCTATATTTCTTCGCGACCTGATGAAATTTACCAATTTGCAAAACTAACGAAATGTATAGTTGATATCACAAACTGGATGACTAGCAATTTCTTGCTGCTAAATTCTGAAAAAACTAGAGGTGTTAATTATTGAACCAAAAACTTTTGCATGTATTAATCTAGATCACTGTCTAATACTTGATGGCTGCTCTGTAAATTCTTTGTCATCAGCTAGAAACCTAGGCTTACTTTTTGATAGCAATCTTTCCTTCGAAAAACATGTTTCTAGCATTTGTAAAATTGCATTTTTCCATCTTAAATGTATATCTAAATTACGACCTATGCTCTCAATGTCAAATGCCGAAACATTAATTCATGCGTTCATGACCTCGAGGCTAGATTATCGTGATGCTTTATTGGGTGGTTGCTCTGCACGTTTAATAAACAAACTCCAGCTGGTTCAAAATGCAGCAGCTAGTGTTCTTACTAGAACCAAGACGTATGACCACATTAGCCCGGTTCTGTCAACACTGCACTGGTTCCCTATTAAACACTGTATACATTTTAAGATCTTGCTAATTACCTATAAGGCCCTCAATGGTTTGGCACCACAGTATTTGAGTGAGCTCTTATCGCATTATAGTCCCTTCACGTCCGCTGCAATCTCAAAACTCTGGGCATTTGATAATACCTAGAATTATCAAAATCAACTGCGGGCAGGAGATTGTTTTCCTATTTAGCGCCCAAACTCTGGAACAATCTACCTAACACTGTTCGGGAAGCAGACACACTCTGTCAGTTTAAATCTAGATTAAAGACCCATCTCTTTAATCTGATTTACACATAATACACTATCACATTTCTATAATTCAAATCTGTTTAAGGATTGTTAGGCTGCATTAATTAGGTCAACCGGAACCGGGAACACTTCCCAAAACACCCGATGTACTTACTTTAACTTTAAGTCATTTAGCAGACGCTTTTATCCAAAGCGACTTACAAATAAGAAAAAGTAACTAAAACTAAAAGTCAAAACTACTATATATAATACTATATATATAAATACTATATACACACATTTAAGAAAATAAAGACAAAATTAAATAAAATTGACAAATGCAAACAACAACATTTCAATACTAAACATTTAAATGAAAACAAAAAATAAGCTAAAACAATTCAAAATATTTTTATAATAATGTATGATATAAACATTATAATAATGCTTCTAACATAACACTAAGCCAAATACCAAAAAAACAACTACATGTGCATGTACAGCCACACACATATACATATACATAAATATAAAAATAAATTCAATATATATATTATTTCATTTCCATATAGTATGAAGTACTAAAATAACTAAAATTAAATAAAACTAAAACTGAATAAACAACAGACATCAACACTGAGCCAAGCACGCATGTTTTAAAACAACAACAACAACTTACTTATACAAAGTAAGAAATGGTTATAAAAACTGAAACATAAGCGAAACAAGTTGTAGGAAAGAGGAAAAATAAAAAGCGATACTTATAACCTTTGCCGGTGTCCCTGTCCGGTTGAGTCGCACGGTAGAGTCGATGGTCTTTACACTCTTCGGTCTTCACACGAGGAGGGCTTTACACGACGACTGCCGTGGTATAATAACCTTTTTTTTTTATACCCATCTAACAAATCACTATTTGAATTCAGCTGGACCCACTTTCCTGTTTATCACAAAAAATGGCCAAGCAAGTGCAGACACTGATAAGATACGCAATACAGTAATTACAGTATTTGTTACATCGTTTGAAGAATGGCATCTTCACTAATATTAGTCTATTTCTTTCTTATTCCGAGGTCAATGTAGCCACCCAGATCCAGACTGTATCCAGATCAGATGGTCACTGCAGCCACCGGGATCCAGTCTGGCTAGACACTATTGCACTATTTCGACAAACTATTTCCCCGTCTAAATACTGTAAAGCTGATATGAAGTCACACAGCTTTATATCAAGCTGATGTAAATCTGCTTTGACACAGTTTGCATTGTTGAAAGCACTATGCAAATAATAGTGACTTGACTTGACAACCATCAAGCATTTAATTAACCCTCACATTGAGTTTTTCAATGAAGCTATTAAACTTTACAATAAATACACCAGCTCAGCTAGAATCTGGAGGTACTTGCGTTGCTGTTTAGGGGGTTCCCTTTGTTGTCATCTTTGCAGAAAGGGGTTTCCCAAGGTTGTTGATTGACTGGAAGTTCAGTAGTCGTTCAGGGTGATGTCTTGGGCATTGGCTGACGAATGGAGTCAGTGGGGTGGTTGAAATTTTGATGCGAGCACAGTCAGAGTTGGACTCAGAGACAAGGCTTTGCAGCAAAACTTAACTCAGAATGCGAAACTCTCAATGGAAAAGAAAATAAATTAAAGAAGAAGACAGAAATAAAAGGGACGAGACTAGATGGCATACCTCCTCATTGTTTTTAGAGGAGCAGCTGGCATGTAAGCCAGAGTGTTCTCAAAGAGTGCTAAAACGCAGCGGCAAAAAGCTAAATTTGATGCTGTCCTGAGTTTTTAAACTGGGCTGTTAGACATCCCAAATGGTGTCTTGACCAATTAGACATTGTCTTAGCTCGGGGTGTTACTATGTTTCTCCTCCCAATACATAAATCAACATGTTATCTTATCAGTCACATGGTCTGAATTTTCCCACTCTTGCAGAGTATAATTTTGGACAGAATTTCTATAACAAGAATATAATACATTTTACAAAGCATTGGTTGATAGAAACATTTAAAGCATGAATTTTCAAACTCATACATACCCAACTTGAATACAAACCTATAAACTATTCAATAGTTATTCAAATGACATACACAATGAGTGATTAGAACATGATAGTCAAATGTGTGGGTTACATCCCTTACGAAAAAAGAAGTTTATTCAAGTGTGCTATTAGTATACTTCTTTTAAACTAAAAATAGGAAAGTATACTTTGTTTACTTTTTATGTAATTCTCAAAAATTGGCTTTATGTACTTCTCAGAAATATACTTGAAATGACATTTAACCCTAAAACATCAGGAAAAATTAGGAAACCGGAGAATGAAGCTATGAACGGGTCAGTTAACCACCTGAATAAAACCATCAGCACCGTTTATAACAGGGTCTATAACTTATACTACACCTCTGTTTCGTTTAGTTAAATGTATGATATTTGCATTGCTTTTTGGTCGTTGACTGAGTGTCCGGATGTAGTCTCGGATGAAAGTTCTGATGGTTTGAAGGTTTGGTGGTGTTGGAGTTCTTCAAGTTCTTCCGGGTTTGAAGGGTGATGCACTCCAAAAGATGTTATTCTGGCTCGGTGGTAATTGGGAGTTTCTTCCTAGGTAGAAAGGGAAAAAGAGCTAAGAAAGAGATCTGCTGAGATCCGAGGATCCTTGGTTGAATGGAAAGTCAAGGCCGCAAGGCCTGGCAAAAAAACTTAAGGGTCCAGAAGAGTTCTAGCTCACATCCTCCTCATCCTCTTAGGATATAACAGAACCGCAGACTAGTGGCGGGTCACTGATGTGAGAGCTTTATCTGATATAGAGGTCACACCTCTGGGGAGTCAAAGAGCCAATGGTGACTTGAACTTTGGAGGGAAAGTTTACCACTCTTTGTCTCTGTGTATGGAAATTTGTATATGAGCTGGATTGGAAGTTGATATACAAACTATTAAATATTCTTAGAACACTTATATGTTGCATATAGGTATCAAAAAATAATATACACCCTCAATTAGATCATCCGAAGACGAATTGATAGAGACCAAACATGGTATAAGTGAGGTAAGGTATAAGTGAGGTAATATTAACTTGTGATCTATCATAAGCATGCATAAAACAGGATACAATACACAAGAACATATACAAGAGCAGTAATAATATACACAATGACCTGAAGATATGTGTGTTCATTCAAAGAAACGTTTTTCTATTAATTAATTAGAGATGAGTCAATTGTTATGGCATAATGTATCTTTCCTAAGGGGATATGAAGTGAGTGTTGCTCTGCCCGCATTCCTTTGAGCAATTAAACTAGTGTTATCAGATCGGTTGCCATGGAACCGGGGGCCTGAAGTCATTGACAGAAATACTAGCACCCAATATGTGTATTGGGTGAGGGGTCTGTGACTATTTGTTAATCTAATAACTAATTGATTTATTAAATCAAATGCAAAATTGTGTGTCTGATTGGTCCAAATGCTACAGAGAGCAGATCCCCCTCAGTAGAAATCGCATTCCAGGGCCAGGGATACTTGTAGTATAAAACTACTAAACTAGAGTGATGTAAAGCTGGGTGGCTTTACATCAGCTTTACAGTATTTAGATGTGGAAATAGTGTCTTGAAATAGTGCCATTCTCCTCTGGCCAGACAAAATCAGCAGTTTAAATCTAGGCTGCAGCAGAGTCAGATTGTGCAAAGGACTGATCTGGTTCCTGTGATCTTGTCCAGATGGCCGTCTAGGAGACAGGGTCTTCACTGGGGATCAGTCTCTGGGGCTCATCAGAGCTGTGGAGGTCATCTCTAGGTGCTGATCAACCATCTGATCTGGATACGAACTGGATCCGGGTGGCTGCAGTGACCATCTGATCTGGATACAGTCTGAATCTGCGTGGCTACGGTGACCTCGGAATAAGAAAGAAACAGACTGATATTAGCTTAGATGCCATTCTTCTAACGATGTAACAAGTACATCAGGTGTTATGGGAAGTGTTCCCGGTTCCGGTTGACCTAATTAATGCAGCCTAACAATCCTTTAACGGATTTGAATTATACAAATGTGATAGGGTATTATGTGTAAACCAGGTTAAAGAGATGGGTCTTTAATCTAGATTTAAACCGACAGAGTGTGCCTGCTTCCCGAACAGTGTTAGGTAGATTTTTCCAGAGTTTGCCCGCTAAATAGGAAAACGATCTCCCGCCCGCTGTTGATTTTGATATTCTAGGTATTATAAAATGGCCAGAGTTTTGAGATCGCAGTGGACGTCAAGGACTATAGTGTGATAGGAGCTCACTCAAATACTGAGGTGCTAAACCATTGAGGGCCTTATAGGTAATAAGCAAGATCTTAAAAATGCATACAATGCTTAATAGGGAGCCAGTGCAGTGTGGCCAGAACCGGGCTAATATGGTCATACTTCCTGGTTCTAGTAAGAACTCTAGCTGCTGCATTTTGAACCAGCTGGAGTTTCTTTATTAAACGCGCAGAGCAACCACCCAATAAAGCATCACAATAACCTAACCTTGAGGTCATGAAAGCATTAATTAATGTTTCTGCATTTGGCATTGAGAGCATAGGTCGTAATTTAGATTTGCAGTTTTACAAATGCTGGAAACAAAGGAAAGATGCTGTTTTTCAAAGAAAAGATAGCTATCAATATGAAAGACATGACAGACATTGAGTTCATAAGTGGGCGCCACCACCTCGGGAAGTTCTGCAGCGGAAGCCTCCTGGAGCAGATTCATGGACAGAAGAGGCCTCAGAAGCAGACTCGTGGACAGGAGAGGCCTCAGGAGTGCAGTGTGCAATGTGCAGGAAGATTATTTATAAAGCAGTCTTTTGTGGTAGAAGTGATGGTTCTACCATATTTGTAACAAAGAGTTGACTTTACAGCTGTATATGGAATTTAAGTTTCCACAATATATTTATATATTGCAGAACCTTAATATATTTAACTTATGGCAAAATTTGGTAATTCTGTATGTTGCCTGAGCATTGGCATCCTCTGAGGTCCTCTGAGGGGTTGGCATCATCTTTTCTCAGGTGTTCGGTCATTTCAGATCATTTAAGGGTTGGATCCAGACTGAAGCTTCTGTAATTCCTAGTTACCATGTGATGTTACTCCCATGGCAGAAACAGAGAAACAAATAGACATAATTAGCGTAGCTGCTGTTCCATATAAGCAAAAATGATTTGTTCAACCCAAGCTAAAGAATAATAATAATGTACATTTGATCAGATATAACTGCAGTACAAGATTATAAGATGCATTACGTGAATGCTTGGCTAAAGAGATGTGTCTTTAATCTAGATTTAAACAGAGAGAGTGTGTCTGAACCCCGAACGTTATCAGGAAGGCTATTCCAGAGTTTGGGAGCCAAATATGAAAAAGCTCTACCTCCTTTAGTGGACTTTGCTATCCTAGGTACTACCAAAAGTCCAGAGTTTTGCGACCTTAGGGAGCGGGTTGGATTGTAGCGTGGTTGAAGACAAGTTAGGTACGCAGGAGCTAAACCATTTAGGGCCTTATAGGCAAGTAATAATATTTTGTAAATGATACGGAACTTAATAATGAACATGGCAGCGCGCACAGACGCAGCGGCTTCTCTCTCTCCCGACAGAACGGTGTTTTCGTGTTTTTTGTCTTGTAAAAGTCCCAATGTTTTTGTACATCTTCGTCACGTCTACCTGTCTTTAAGCGCGCATACAGTCGTGAGTTTCTGCTCGATGTCGGCAGAATCACATTTTTAGAGTTAAACTCAGCGCACACCAAAGAGCTGCGGGACCTCGGTCTGCTCCGAAAGCCTACTCCATCACCGACCCCCACTACTGCATCTCGCCCACAGCGGAGGCGCTACAAGCGGCGTGAGAGGAAGCAGAAGAGGGGTAAGCGTGGAGGTATCCGAGCTAGGCTAGCGGCCAACCCACACAAGTCAGCTATCCCCACCATCGTACGGGCGAACGTATGCTCTTTGGACAATAAGCTGGACTACATCCGACTACTTCGCTCTACTCAGAGGACTGTAAGAGACTGTTGTGTTTTTGTGTTTATGGAAACATGGCTTAACAACCGCATACCGGACTGCGCCATACAGCTCGACCAGCTAACATGCTATCGAGCTGACAGAGCTCTCGTCGAGGGAGGTAAGAACCGCGGCGGCGGGCTTTGTGTTTACATCAATGATGCATGGTGCTGCGACGCTGTTGTGGTCTGCAAACACTGCTCACCCTTGGTGGAGTTTATGATTATTAAGTGCCGGCCGTTCTATCTACCGAGGGAATATACAGCCATACTGCTCGTTGCTGTATACATCCCTCCCAGCTCCCAACATCAACAACAGGAGTGAGGCACTAAATGACCTGTACCAGCACACCAGTGAGCAGCAGACAGCCCATCCAGATGCTTTTCTCTTCTTGGCTGGGGATTTCAACCACGCAGACTTAAAGAGTGTGATCCCAAAAATACACCAACACATAGACTTTCCAACAAGGGGAAAAAATACTCTGGACTTTTTTTACACCACCCAGAGAGGAGCTTACAAGGCCCTCCCCCTCCCCCACCTCGGAGCCTCAGACCACATCACTGTCATGCTAATGCCTGCATACAGACCACTTGTTAAAGCCATCAAAAAAGTTCACTTCCGGGGTCGCAACCTGCTGCTGACCCTGTGTCTCGCTGTTGTCGTGGCGTTTGTGGTTTATTAGTTTTTATTTGCTGTTTTTATTTGTTTTTTGTTGCTCTTTTTAAATTTGAATGCACCATGAATGTGTTCGTGATCTGTGTGGTCGCGGCGTTGGCAGGAGTGGTGCTAGCGGGCGAAGCCTTTGAAAATCGACTGGCGTTACTGGTGCCGAGGACTTATTGGAGAGACTTCTTGCTGTCCTTGCAACATAAGAAGAACTGTGCGGCGGAGATGGAGATTCCATCAAGCTTGTGTCTGCATAAAAGGAAAACAAAGAAGAGAGGTTCGAGGGGAGGAATTCGCAACAGACTGCGGAGGCAGTGTCCAATGTGAGATCTCTCAGTAATAAGATGGATGAAGTTGCACTCTGAGTTAAACGAGAGGAGGAATTCAGGAGCAGCAATCATATCTGCTTTACAGAAACATGGTTAAATGAAAATCACAATGTAAAGTCGTGACGTATTGTCAAGTATGGTGACCCATACTCGAAATTGGTGCTCTGCGTTTAACCCATCCAAGTGCACACACACAGCAGTGAGTAGTGAACAAATGCACACACACACACACACACACACCGTGAACACACACCCGGAGCAGTGGGCAGCCATGCTGCGGCGCCCGGGGAGCAGTTGGGGGTTCGGTGCCTTGCTCAAGGGCACCTCAGTCGTGGTATTGAGGGTGGAGAGAGCGCTGTACATTCACTCCCCCCACCTACAATCCCTGCCGGCCGGGGACTCGAACCCGCAACCTTTCGATTACGAGTCCGACTCTCTAACCATTAGGCCATAATGGGGACATTGAGGGATTCATCACAATCCGAGCCGACAGGGATAAGGTAAAATCACGGAAATCTGTTTGTGGAGGACTCTGTATATATGTTGATAAAAACTGGGCATCACAGTATACTGTAATTGAACAGACATGCACCCCAGATTTTGAAACTTTGGGTGTATCGTTAAGACCTTATTATCTGCAGCGGAAATTTGGCCGAATAACCATACTCCTTGTGTATGTACCGGGAAATAATAATTTGCGAGGCAGCTGAGCACATTTCTGAGTGCTTTAATAGGATCCTGACAAAGTCGGCAGATCAACCAGTGTTTATACTGGGGGACTTTAATACTCTTTCATTAAGTGAGACTCTCCCGAACCTGCAGCAATATATCGATTGCCCAACCCGTTTCTCTCGCACATTGGATCTGTGTTATGGTAACATTGAGGATGCATATAGGGCAATATGCAGAGCACCTATTGGCAGATCGGATCATAATGTAATCCATTTACTGCCAAAATACAGACAACGTGTTAGAAGTGAGAAACCGGTGGAAAAGAAAATCCAGGTTTGGAACAAGGATAAAGAGGATATGTTAAAGGATTGTTTTTGCTCTACAAACTGGGATGTTTTCTTCAGTTCAAGCAGAGATCCTCATGAACTAACAGACTGTATCACTTCTTATATTCAATTCTGTGAAGAAACTATAATTGATACTAAAGTGGTTAAAATCTTTTCAAATAACAAGCCATGGTTTACTAAAGATCTGAAGAATTGCCTTAATGAGAAAAACGCAGCCTTTCGTGGAAATGACTTTGAGGGGTTTAAGATAAAAAGAAAGGAATTAAGAGCTATGATACAAAAGGCAAAATTCGATTTTAAAAGTAAGGTTGAGGATCGTTTAGCAAATCATGATGCAAGGACTGCTTGGCAAGGGTTAAATAAGATGATGGGGCATGATGATTCGAAAGATGTAAACAATGACATTATTGACACAGATATTTTAAAATGGGTTAATGATTTAAATATGTTTTACGGAAGATTTGATGTAGTTGGTAATAAAGATAAGGTTGATGAAATTAGTGCCAGGATTCCTGTGGGTTCACCGATCTGTTTGAGGAGTGAACACACTAGAATGTATCTTAAGCAAATTAGCTCCTGTAAATTGCCAGGCCCAGATTTTCTTAGGGGCCATGTTTTAAAGATAAGGGGGTTAAATCCGATATTATGGTTTTAAATACAGGAGCACATCAAGGATGCGTTTTGTCACCACTATTATTATCTGTCTATACAAATGAGATGCAAATGCAGAGTACAAATTATAAATTGTATAAATACTCAGACGATATGGCACTGGTTGCACTCTTATGGAAGGATCGAATTGATCATGAGTATGGAGAGCATGTTTTGGAATTAGAAAGACGGTGTAAAGCAAGTTCTCTAATGATAAATGTTGGGAAGACAAAATAATTGATTTTAAATCACCCAGAACGATGTTGTGATGTTATGTGATCAACCAGTGGAAATTGTGAAGGTTTTTAAGTATTTGGGAACTATGATTGACTGCAAATTAAATTTTTCTGATAATGTGGATTCTATCTCCAAGAAAGCAAATCAGAGGCTATATCTGTTACGGAAATTGAGAGAATTTTACGTTAGTCAGGCTGTGTTAAAAAGACTTTATATTAGTTTAATTTAAAGTGTTTTAGGGTATATTATAACGGCTTGGTTTGGGCGAATAACATCAGTAAGTAAAGTAAAATTAAATAGGATTACAAGGATGGCAGGCAAAATAATAGGAGTTAAGCAAAAATTGATCGATCAGCTGTATGTTATGGCAGTTAGGAGGAAAGCTTTGGCTATAAGTGGAGATACGCCTTTGAATTGCTACCATCCGGGCGCCGCTATAGGACACTGAAGGCAATGAAAGTAATATATAAACAAACCTTTGCACCATACGCAATAAGTCTTTTGAATAAAGGGCAGGATTACCGTGTTTAAGGAGGGATGATTGTATTAATTACTTATTTTATGTCTTTGTGTAATGTATTGAAATGTGAATTGTTTTCATGTTGTATATGTAAGCGAGACCAAAAACCAATTTTCAGCTAAGGCTGAACAATAAAGTAAAGTAAAGTAAAGTAAACCAATTCACAAACAGATACAAGTGTGGCCAGAAGGGTCGCCAGAGGCACTTCAAGACTGTTTTGACACCACTGACTGGATGTTTAAACAGGCTGCCACATACAACAACACTACGGACCTCCAAGAGTACTCGGAGACTGTCACTGCCTACATCACCAAGTGCATTGATGATGTAACAGTCACAAAGTCTATCACTGTCAGGGCCAACCAGAAGCCGTGGATGACAGGGGAGGTCTACAGACTTCTGAAGGCTCGGAACGCTGCCTTTAGAGCTGGAGATGAGGAGGGCCTGAAGACAGCTAGGGCCAACCTATCCCGTGGCATCAGAGAGGCCAAGAGACAGTACTCCAGGAGGATAGCTCATCATTTCAGCGATAGCAGAAACACTCAGAGCCTGTGGCAGGGGATACAGACCATCACGGACTACAAGCCCCCACCACAGACCTGTGACAGCACCATCCCCCTGCTGAACGAGCTGAATGCCTTCTTTGCACGCTTTGAGGCACAAAACAGCACCACTGCACAGAAGACTCCACCTCCTCCTGGCGACCAGGTGATGACGCTGTCCCCGGACAGTGTGAGGAGATCCCTCAGCAGGATCAATGCACGCAAAGCTCCGGGTCCTGACAACATTCCTGGGCGTGTACTGAGAGACTGTGCAGTGGAACTCACTGATGTCTTCACAGACATTTTCAACATCTCATTAAATCAGGCCATTGTCCCCACATGCTTCAAAGCTACCACCATCATTCCAGTCCCGAAGAAGTCATCTCCATCCTGCTTCAATGACTACCATCCAATAGCACTCACTCCTATTCTCATGAGTGCTTCGAACAGCTAGTCATGCACCACATCAAGTCTGTCCTCCCCCCCTCCCTGGACCCCTTACAGTTTGCATATAGGTCCAACCGCTCGACCGATGATGCCATCGTCACTGCCCTCCACCCTGCCCTCACACATCTGGACAAAAAAGACACATATGTCAGGATGCTGTTCATAGACTTCAGTTCAGCATTCAACACAATCATCCCTCAACAGCTCACTCACAAACTGGTCCAGCTGGGGCTCAACACCTCTGTGCAACTGGCTGTTGGACTTCCTGACAGGGAGACCTCAGGCAGTACGGGTCGGCATTAACACATCCAGCACCATCACACTGAACACTGGGGCCCCCCAAGGATGTGTGCTGAGCCCCCTCCTCTTCACTCTACTGACCCACGACTGCACACCGACACACAACTCCAACCTCTTCATTAAGTTTGCGGATGACACGACTGTGGTGGGTCTCATTAGCAACAGAGATGAGACAAACTACAGGAGCGAGGTGAGCCGCCTGGCCGGGTGGTGCAGTGACAACAATCTCTCTCTGAATGTGGAGAAGACGAAGGAGATTGTTGTTGTACACACTCAGCATGCCCCTCTGACCATCAACGGTGCGACTGTGGAGAGAGGGAGCACCACCAAGTTCCTGGGTGTGCACATCACAGAGGACCTCTCCTGGACTAACAACACTGTAGCACTGGCCAAGAAAGCACAGCAGCGTCTCTACTTCCTCCGCAAATTGAGAAGAGCCAGAGCCCCGACCCCCATCATGTGCACCTTCTACAAAGGCACCATCGAGAGCATCCTGACTAGCTGCATCACTGTGTGGTATGGCGCTTGCAACGCATCCTGCCACAAGTCACTTCAACGCATAGTGAGAGCAGCTGAGAAGATCGTTGGTGTCTCTCTCCCCTCCCTCCAGGACCTTTACAACACCCGTCTCACCCGCAAAGCCCTCCGCATTGCAGGCGATCCCACCCACCCGACACACAGCTTCTTCAGTCTGCTGCCATCAGGAAGGAGACTGCGGAGTCGCCAGGCGAGGACCAGCAGACTGAAGGACAGCTTCATACATCAAGCTGTCAGGAAGCTGAACTCCCTCCCGTCCTTGCCCCCCCTCCCCTCTTTTACCCCATGCAACACTGAACACTGATACTATGACCACCCCCCCCCCCAGCTCCCCACATCCCCAGGACCCTTCCAATCCCCACCCCCCACCCCCCACTTAAAAACTGGGACCAGCACCTGTCACTTGTGCAGCATTGGTCTGATCACCACCTCATCCAGCATTGACTGCAAACTACCTCTTCGGATAGTCTGATAAAAAAGACTGTTCTTTTGTCACTTTAACAGACTGATAAGCTCTTCTTGCACTACACATATCTGCACAGTTTTGTTTTATTTAACTGGTTTGCACTCTATCTATTCTGCCATTTATTTATCTCCTTTTTTTATTTTTCTACAATGTCCTCAGACTGATAAGCTGCTCTTGCACTATTTGTATTCACTCTATACATATACACATATATCTGCCCAGTTTTGTTTTATTTAACTGGTTTGCACTCTATCTATTCTGCCATGTGCCTTATGCCACTTTATTTTTCTACAAATGTCCTCATTTGTATATCTGTATAGTTGTATGTACATATGGTTAAACTGTATTTATCTGTATTTGAACGTCTACTGTCAGTGTCTTAAATGTTAACTGTATGCACAAAGCGTCTGAGAGTAACGCAATTTCAATTCTCTGTATGTACATGTGGAAGAATTGACAATAAAGCAGACTTGACTTGACTTGACTTGACTTAATAAGTAGCCAGTGCAGAGATTGTAAAATTGGGGTAAAATTATCATATTTTCTTGACCTGGTAAGAACTCTAACCGCTGCATTTTGGACTATCTGTAGCTTGTTTATTGAAGATGCAGGACAACCACCTAGCAGTGCATTACAATAGTCCAGTCTAGAGGTCATGAATGCATGAACTAGCTTTTCTGCATCAGAAACAGGTAGCATGTTTCGAAGCTTGGCAATGTTTCTAAGATGGAAGAATGCTGTTTTCGTAACATGGGAAATATGATTTTCAAAGGACAAGTTGCTGTCTAATATAACACCCAGATTTTTGACTTTAGAGGACGTGACAGTGCATCTGTCTAGTTGCAAATTGTAATCCAAGAGATTCTGTGTACTTTTTTTTGGTCCGATCAGTAATATCTCTGTCTTATCTGAATTTAAAAGGAGGAAATTATTGGTCATCCAATCTATTACATTTTTAACACAATCTATTAGCTTAGTTTAGAAGTTTCATCTGGTCTTGTTGAGATATATAGTTGAGTATCATCAGCATCACAATGAAAACTAATCCCGTATTTTCTAATAATATTACCAAGAGGCAACATGTATATTGAAAATAGCAGAGGACCTAGGACAGATCCTTGTGGTACTCCATACTTAACTGGTGATAATTGTGATGACTCTCCATTTAAATGAACAAAGTGGTAGCGATCGGACAGGTAAGATCTAAAATCTTAAAGCCTGCCCTTGAATACCAGTATAGTTTTGTAATCGATCTATGAGTATATCATGGTCTATAGTGATTTTAAATCTAGAGTATAATTTCGACAATGCGTAGGTCCTGACATGTGTTGTTTAACACCAGTAGAGTTTAGATTGTCTATAAATGCCGATCCCAACGAATATTTTTCATTATCAACATGGATATTAAAATCACCAGCAATTAGGACTTTATCTGCAGCCAACACTAACTCTGATAGAAAATCTGCAAATTCTTTAATAAAGTCTGTATGGTGCCCTGGTGGCCTGTATACAGTAGCCAATACAAACATCACAGGGGATTTATCATTAACACTTGCGTCTTTGGATAACTTTATATGAAGCACCATTACTTCAAACGAATTATACTTTTAAACCCGACCTCTGAGAAATACAAAAAATATTGCTAGAAATTGTAGCAACACCTCCCCCTTTACCTTTTGGACACAGTTCATATTTGTAACAGTAATCTTGGGGGGCAGACTCATTTAAAGTAATGTAATCATCTGGGGCCTCATGTATACAACTTTACGTAGATTTCATCCTAAAAGTGTACGTAGACACAAAAGCTAGATTTTGCATACACACAAAAGTTTTCACGCCGGAACCTGTGCAAAAATCCCTTTATAAATCCCAGTCATGGGAAGATTGTGCGTACGTGCATCTCCACACCGACTCCTCTTGGAAATCACCATATATGGAGCTCACAACGCCTAGTTTTACTATGCATAACCTCATCTGCATATTATTTCCATGCATATTTCCATCCACGTGACACCATGTTTAAAGGTAGAGATATTAAGGAAATATAAGATATTAAATGCCATTTGTGCCACATTAATTTTTGTTGCCAAAATCCAGTATGTTTTAGAATAAATATATCAAAATATCCATAAAAACAAAACTGTTTATTTATCAGATAAATAGCCTATTTTAGAATATAGTTGACCTAATTCTTTTCCACTGACCAAATAGTATTTCAATTGATTTAAACAATTCAAATCAAATTAAATTTATGCAGTTTTTCTGAAAAGGTGAACATCTTTTATCTATTTTTAGTGGAAACAGATAAGCCTATATTGTAGTGTAAATACAATTGTCTGATTCGGCGCGTCACTGACAAAGTATTTTAAAAAGGAAACATGTAAATCTTACCGTTTTCTTCAAGTTGTATCCTTCAAATACATTGATATTTTTCATAATGTTGTGGAGATGCCTTCACACGTCATCAACACCTCCGTGCAGCTGCGGTTGTACAGTAACTATTATCATTGGTCCTATTCAAACCGGAAAATAGACCGTTCCACCAAATCCAGCAGTGTCCGCAATAATATAGAAGTAAGTGTGCATCATTGATCATTATTCTTTCTAAAAAAAAAATTCTCATAACATGAGACCTGCAGTTTAGTTTAAATATGAATTATTATAATACTCCTCGCTGTCATCAAAACATATCATACCACAAGAAAAGTGATCAAGCGTATCCACTACAAATATGTCTAAAATCATATTTACGGCAAATTAATTTTTTTATAAATCCAGATATGTGCATGGAAAACAGCGTACGTACATTTCTATGCCCATTTTGTGCGTACGCAGCGTTTATACATGAGGCCCCTGGTTTTAGCCAGGTTTCTGTCAAACAAAGCACAGCTAGATTATGGTCAGTGATCATATCATTTACAAAAAGTGCTTTTGTAGAAAGGGATCTAATATTCAATAAGCCAAGCTTTATCATTTGTTTATCTGTATTATATATTTTATTTGTTGATCATCAATTAAATTGTTACTCTTACTTTGGTTTGGATATTTTCTGTATTTTCTAGTTCGGGGAACAGACACAGTCTCTATAGTGTGATATCTAGGTGAAGGAATCTCTATGTCCTGAGAATTAACTGACTTCTGTGACGTGAGGCGGCTAGCAGATAGTCGGTTTAGCCAGTCTGTCTGCTTCCAGACCAGGGGCCTCATGTATAAATGTTGCGTACGCACATTTCTATGCCAATTTTGTGTACGCAACGTTTATACATGAGGCCCCTGGCTTCCAAGCACATATCTGGATTTATAAAAAATAAACTTGGTGTAAATATGGGCGCACCGTATGGATGCTCTTGACTGTGCTCTTAACATTCTTACTACATGTTGATTGTTTTTAATAACTTTAATAGTGTTATTGATGTTTGCTTGTTGTAAATGTTAAAATTGCTCAGTAGTAAGCCTCAAGATCGTCTTATCACAATGCTCCTTTCACCACAAAGAGTGTTTTGCTCATTTTAATAAATAAAATCAAGTTACTGCCAGAGGAGTACTCGGACTGATTTAACTTTATTTCTAATATTATTTTGTTTATTTTTTCAGTAGCCTATATTTATTGTGATTAACCTTATTGTGATTAACCTTAATCGAATATAATTCGATTAAGATGATCAAATTTATTTTTAATGATCTTCTATGGGCTTGAAATATTTGCTTATTGAAGTCAGTGCATGAAAAATGTGAGCATTATATTTAATACAACAAGTTTGCCCTACACCTTTAATTTAATCCTTCTATGCAGCCTTCAGTCATAATGTTTTAAGCTTAGGCTAATTCTAATGCTTTTTAATGTGATATGTTGTTGCATAATTTTCTTGCTGCTCTGTGATGAAACAAGGTGATCAGTATGTCTCACGCTCTTTTCCACACGTTTTTAGGCGCAACATGTGAAAGGCTCTGCGCTATATTCCGCTTTTCGAACGCGCAAGTGTGATAAAGGCTTAAAAGTTTTTATTTTTTAAGCAATCAGAAACCTGAGGGGGCCGGACATGTAAATGAGGGGGCCTAGGTCCCCCCAGGCCCCCTCGTGGCCACGCCACTGCTGTACCACATCCTGCACATCATTTCCATGTTTCCATGTCTGCGGTTATGTATTTGTATACAAGGTGTATAAAAGGTTCTCAGAAAAAAAAAATTAATAATTTAATTTGTTTGCTTAACGTAGGCTATTTATGTACAACTGATTAAAAAGCTGTCATTTGCCTTGCTAGGAGTTAATATTTTGCTATCTTCCTTACCCGTCTTTGGATATTTATGGATCAGGATTAGCTCAAGATGGCGCCGCTGAGTTCGGAAGCCGTCCAGGTCACTCCGCTAAGATTGTGCTTTTATTTACTTTTTTACTTACTTTTACTTTCTCTTTTTACACATTTAACATCAACACTGATCACTTATGACAAAGAAACACTTTTGGACATTGGAAACCGCTACACTAACCTGTTAAAGGACACCTTATCCACGAATCATTCGTGGCCACTGGAGATTCTTCGGAACGCAGAGATGAACAATAACCCCCCGAGGCGACGGATCCAGAAACACTGCGGGAAACGCGCTGGGATTCGAGACAGACTCAGGAAAAGGGCTCATAGTCCTCCTCTTCCGAGCATTCTGCTCACAAATGTCCAATCCTTGGAGAATAAGATGGATGTGCTTAGAGCAAGGATTAGTTTCCAACGTGACATAAGGGACTGTAACATCCTTTGTTTGTCTGAAACTTGGCTAACGCCCTCGGTCCCGGACAATGCTGTGATGCCGAGTGAGAACTTTTCTGTTTTTCGGATGGACAGAACAGCAGAGGCCGGTAAATCCAGGGGTGGAGGAGTGTGTTTCATGATCAACAAGAAATGGTGTGATCCCAGGAATATCTCCATTCTGTCGCGTTCCTGCTCGCCTCATCTGGAACATTTTCCATTATTTGCCACCAGAGGTGTCAAGTAACGAAGTACAAATACTTCGTTACCTTACTTAAGTAGAAATTTTGGGTATCTATACTTTACTGGAGTAATTATTTTTCAGCCGACTTTTTACTTCTACTCCTTACATTTTCACGCAATTATCTGTACTTTCTACTCCTTACATTTTAAAAATAGCCTCGTTACTCCTATTTCATTTCGGCTAGTTTTCATTCCGGCTTGTCATCGTCATGGGCGTTGCTAGGCCATTTTTATGGGGGCTTTAGCACCCCTAAATTTCTGCTCAGCCCTCCTAAAAATCTTGCGATTCTTCCCCTTTAAATTTCAAACGGCAGCAGACTTCGGCTCCTCCCCATCTTTCTGCGCGTTCTTCAATCCACAGACTGCGGTGGCGCAGAGGAGAGGACAAGATGTGTGTTTATCGATAGATTGTTAT
This sequence comes from Barbus barbus, assembly GCF_936440315.1. NCBI lineage: Eukaryota > Metazoa > Chordata > Actinopteri > Cypriniformes > Cyprinidae > Barbus > Barbus barbus. The sequence continues at coordinate 6,880,341 of NC_136749.1, forward strand.
AATATCTACATCTGTGCAGTTCTTTGTCTTAAATACAGTTTACAAAAAGTCATGGGAGAGCAATCGGTTTCCAATCTTCTGTAAAGTTTTCGCTGCATTCACCACTCATCACACCACAGCTGTTTCCTTCAGCGAAAGCCCTTAACACATTATATGCATACTTTATAAAACGATCACGTTATTGCTATTTTCATTTGAAAATTTAGTTTTCAATATAGAACTTAATATTACAGTGCATGTGACATTAACTACCATACAGTTATGCATAGAAGTGATTAAAGACAGTGACAGACAGCACTCAGTCAGTGCACTCATTTTAATTGCATATCAGAGTGATTGACAGAGATTGAAACATTGTGTGTCTTTCTCACAGACTGCTTCAGTTTTGCTGTTTTTTAATTTTTTTACTTTTAAAAGTTAATCACAGCACCCACATAGTTTAATCCATTGTCCAGCCTTATAGCTGTGTTGTTTATATTGCTAATATGGATAGTCAGTGTAAGTTTAAAGTGATATGATGTTTTATGTTTACAATTTTCTGTTTGTACTTGAGCATAGAAAAAGATTTGTACTAGTAATGCAAACAGTAACATTTTTGGTTTGTACAGTAAACAGGTGTGTGTGTGTGTGTGTGAGATCAGGTAGACTTGTATTTGGCTTGTACTCGGATGTTATACCCATCTATGCAATACAGTGGAATACTGCAATAAGTTTAGTATACCATCCTACCCTATTAATAATTTTTTTTGTAAATATTTATTTATTTTTTATTATTATACCATCATTGGGGGCTGAGCCCCCCTAAAATGAAAATCCTAGCATCGCCCTTGCTCATCGCTTAAAAAAAAAAAATAAAAACCTATCCAGATAAATTGCGCCATCCGGATAGTGAATTGTGGTTGGATGAGAATATAAACCTATACCATTCCGACACCCTATTGGTTTGTACGTGATCCATCGCACCTGCACATGACACAAATCACGTCACACTCAAAAAAGATTATTTCTTAAAAGTTATTATTTCTCCACTACTGGCTCATTTATCAAACGGGTGCTTTCTCTTCGTCCGTTGCCCTCACAGATTCCTGCAGCTAAGCTTGGATGTACATTTACATTCCAATAAAGGTTATTGATGACATGCCTCTGAAGTTTGACTTTTTGCACCATTACAATACTTACAGGCAACTAGTCATCATATCTTCCGCTCCATGAAACACGTTAATGCTCAGTAGTACACATATATGGTTTTTTAATGTATTTGCATTGTACTAAAATGCATTCATTTTCAGTGGGCACATATCCGGCTGAAACAGGTAGCCTAGTGCATCCCACATTTTTCAACATTAACATTTTAATATAACATTATAGTCATTATGGCCTTTAGAAAAATGTGGAGGTGGGGTAGTGCACAATAGGCCCCTGTGCCGCGGCCTAAGCTTTTGTCCTTAATGGCATTTTTTTTTCCTTCCATTACTTTTACTTTTATACTTTAAGTAGTTTTGAAACCAGTACTTTTACACTTTTACTTGAGTAAAAAACTTGAGTTGATACTTCAACTTCTACAGAAGTCTTTTTAAACCCTAGTATCTATACTTCTACTTGAATGTGAATACTTTTGTGAATACTATAATGAATGTGAATACTATAATGAATGTGAATACTTTTGACACCACTGTTTGCCACCCATTTTATCTTCCCCGGGAGTTTTCATTGATCATTGTTACTGCTGTTTACATTCCACCACAGGCAGACACCGGCTTGGCTTTGTTTAAACTTCACGATGTGCTCAGCGGCTACATCAACAAACATCCTGACTTTATCATCGCGGGAGACTTTAACAAAGCCAGCCTCAGGCAGGTCATGCCGAACTTTCATCAACATGTATCCTGTCTAACTAGAGGACCTAATACACTGGATCACTGCTACTCTCAGTTTAAGAATGCCTACAAAGCCCGCTCACTACCGGCTTTTGGCAAATCGGACCATGCCACCATTTTCCTCACACCGGAATATAAACAAAGGCTCGTTCAGGATCCCCCGGTGCAGAGCGTAGTGACGCGTTGGTCCTCCCACTCAGAAGATATGCTACAGGCATCTCTTGATTACTGGTTATCACCAGTAAAGTATGGAGTACCACAAGGATCTATCCTAGGTCCTTTTCAATATACATGTTGCCCCTCTGTAATATTATTAGAAAATACGTTCATTCATTGTTATGCTGATGATACTCAACTATATATCTCAACAAGACCAGATGAACTTCTCAACTAAACTAATAGATTGTGTAAAATATGTAAAAGATTGGATGACCAATAATTTCCTCCTATTAAATTCAGATAAGACAGAGTTTTTACTTATTGGACCAAAAAACAGTACACAGAATCTCTTGGATTACAATTTGCAACTAGACGGATGTACTGTTACATCCTCTAAAGTCAAAAATCTGGGTGTTATATTAGACAGCAACTTGTCCTTTGAAAATCATATTTCCCATGTTACAAAAACAGCATTTTTCCATCTTAGAAACATCGCCAAGCTTTGAAACATGCTACCTGTTTCTGATGCAGAAAAGCTAGTTCATGCATTCATGACCTCTAGACTGGACTATTGTAATGCACTGCTAGATGGTTGTCCTGCATCTTCAATAAACGAGCTACAGATAGTCCAAAATGCAGCGGCTAGAGTTCTTACCAGCTCAAGAAAATATGATAATTTTACCCCAATTTTACAGTCTCTGCACTGGCTACCTATTAAGTTCCGTATCATTTACAAAATATTATTACTTGCCTATAAGGCCCTAAATGGTTTAACTCCTGCGTACCTAACTCGTCTTCTACCACGCTACAATCCAACCTGCCCGCTAAGGTCGCAAAACTCTGGACTTTTGGTAGTACCTAGGATAGCAAAGTTCACTAAAGGAGGTAGAGCTTTTTCACATTTGGCTCCCAAACTCTGGAATAGCCTTCCTGATAACGTTCGGGGTTCAGACACACTCTCTCTGTTTAAATCTAGATTAAAGACACATCTCTTTAGCCAAGCATTCACATAATGCATCTTGTAATCTTGTACTGCAGTTATATGTGATCAAATGTACATTATTATTATTCTTTAGCTTGGGTTGAACAAATCATTTTTGCTTAGATGGAACAGCAGCTATGCTAATTATGTCTCTACTTGTTTCTCTGTTTCTGCCGTGTTAACATCCCGTGGTAACTAGGAATTACAGAAGCTTTAGTCTGGATCCAACCTTTAAATGATCTGAGATGACCGAACACCTGAGAAAAGATAATGCCAACCCTTCAGAGGATGCCAATGCTCAGACAACACACAGAATTACCAAATTTTGCCTAAGAACCTTGCGCTATTACCCAGTCTACAAGTTCGCCATTTCATAGCCTTTTATGATCAGTTGTGAATAATGCCCAGCGATTGTTTATGATCTATATATTCAGATATCAAATGTTGATTAATTATTGCAATGCTAACTTTATGGACTTCATGTTTTGAAAAATGGTTTAGATGGTTATGAGAGTGCATTATTTATATCCCTTTTGTGTTTGAATGAGCAGCTGGAAGTAGTAAAGACATTTCAAAATAAACGTTCCATGCTGGCATGTTGACCCTGGATCATCACAATAATTTCAATACAGTCTAAATTTACTAATGTTTATCCTGGACCGTCATAATCAATACAGTCTAAATTTACTAATGTTGATCTGGACCGTCATAATCAATACAGTCTAAATTCAATAATGTTGATCCAGTACCGTCATAATCAATACAGTCTTAATTCAATAATGTTTATCCAGGACCATCATAATCAATACAGTCTAAATTCAATAATGTTTATCCAGGACCATCATAATCAATACAGTCTAAATTCAATCATGTTTATCCAGGACCATCATAATCAATACAGTCTAAATTCAATAATCTTGATCTGGACCATCATAATCAATACAGTCTAAATTCAATAATGTTGATCCAGGACCATCATAATCAATACAGTCTAAATTCAATAATGTTTATCCAGGACCATCATAATCAATACAGTCTAAATTCAATAATCTTGATCTGGACCATCATAATCAATACAGTCTAAATTCAATAATGTTGATCCAGGACCATCATAATCAATACAGTCTAAATTCAATAATGGTTATCCAGGACCATCATAATCAATACAGTCTAAATTCAATAACCTTGATCTGGACCATCATAATCAATACAGTCTAAATTCAATAATGTTGATCCAGGACCATCATAATCAATACAGTCTAAATTCAATAATGTTTATCCAGGACCATCATAATCAATACAGTCTAAATTATAAATGCCGTTTAAAAATTTTAGATTTTATTTGATATATTTTTTAAATAATTTATTTCTTCCTTTCTTTTAAACACAGATCTCCCATGGGATTCACTAGTGGGCTGTATTGAGCCATATAGCCTTTCGGCAGCACATTTTAAAGCACTTTACGAGCCAGCATACATATCAGATGTGGTGAGTTATTAATGATACATGCATTTTAGAATGTTATTTTTTTTTTTAAACAAAAAAAAAACCTGGGTTCTAACTATAACTATTATCAATAGGTCATCGATGCCCTCATGTTTATTATCTGCAAGGTATGAAGTATATTATTTGTTATGAACCATTGTAACTTTTTTGGCACTATAAACCTGCCATTCCTTTGTCCATTAAGAAATTTGAGGATGTGTACAGTGTTTGCACCCAATCTATGACCAAGATTCTGTCTGGATCACAGAGGGTCAAAAGCCACTACTTTTGCAAGGTGACGTAAATATTATTTACATACCCAAAGAATATATTATTTAATATAAGGCATATGCCTGTCTACAGAATGAAGCTCTGACACTAGCAACACCAACTGGAATTCCTGAAATAAGTGTCATTTACAGTTGATTTTTTTTAAATATAGGTTTTACTTTGTGTGGCGGGGTGAGGAATCACACGACAACAGAGAATGGCAGGGAAGTCCCCGAAGGGTGGATTTATTAATAAAAGTGAAGAAACCACGTGCCGGGGTGCTCATCCGTGGTAGTGCTGGTAGTCCTGGTGCTCCCAGAGCGGCGTGTCCGTGCGGGGCGGTGCTGATCGGTCACGGGCTTTCTGTGGGAGAAGGTCAGAACAGACGTTAACATCCAGTCTTCTGGAGTGATCACTCACTTGTGTTCGGCTTGATTTGCCAGCAGCCGTGACCGATCAGCCCGGGATGAGGACTTTCAGGTGCTCCTCGTGGGTTACCAGGGCGACGCTGATGAGGCTTCGGGACACGTGTCACACTCCCTCCCCCAAGCGTTGCTCTGGTCGTCCTGCACAACGGGGAGGTTGGGGTTGGGTGGGAAGTGTGCCCTGACAGACTTGCGAAAGCTGACCAGATCCTGGAGAGTCCGTCGGCGTTGGCGTTGGCCGTCCCTGCTCGATGTTGCACGCTGAAGTGGAAGTCCTGGAGCGCCAGGAACCATCGAGTCACCCGGGCGTTGGTGTCCTTCGCCCGGGCCATCCACTGCAGAGGGGCATGGTCAGTGACAGAGAGAATGGCTGTCACTTTGGCCTCCTGGGGCTTGATCAGGCCCCGTCCCACCTGGAACCCCAGATATTTGGCTTCCGCCCGGGCAAGGTGGCACTTTCGGGGGTTGGCAGTGAGTCCAGCCTTTCGCAGCTCTCCCAGCACCCTCCGCAGTCGCTCGAGGTGGTCCTCCCACCGCTCCGAGTGTATGACGACGTCGTCCAGGTAGGCGGCTGCGTAGGCTTGATGGGGCCGGAGTAGGATGTCCATCATCCGTTGGAATGTCGCCGGTGCCCCGTGCAGGCCGAACGGGAGGGTCCGGTATTGCCAGTGGCCACTGGCGGTGGAGAAAGCAGTTTTGGGCTTGGCTTCCTCCGTTAGGGCGACCTGCCAATACCCCTTTGTTAGGTCGAGTGTCGAGATGTACCGGGCCCTCCCGAGCCGGTCCAGCAGCTCGTCTACCCTGGGCATTGGATAGCCGTCAAACTCGGAGATTTCATTGAGGCGGCGGAAGTCGTTGCAGAAGCGGAGGGTGCCGTCCGGCTTCGGGACCATGACGATGGGGCTGGACCACGGGCTCCGTGATGGCTCGATTACCCCTAACCTCAACATCTCCCTGATCTCCTCTTCGATGGCGTGTCTCCGAGCCTCCGGTACACGATAGGGCCGCTGCCTGATGATGACCCCTGGTGGTGTGCGGATGTCGTGTCGTACGACGTTGGTCCGCCCGGGGAGTGGGGAGAACACATCGGAGAACTGACCGACCAGGTGCTGCAGCTCCGACTTCTGGGTCGCCGACAATTGGGAGTCCATGTCAACAACCACGGGAGTGGTGGTGGTGAGGGCCGAGAGTTGGGCCCTGGAACCGACCCACCGTTTTAGCAAGTTAATATGAAACAGTTGGTCTTGGCGCCTTCGTCCAGGCCGGCGGATACGATAGGTGACCGGGCCCACCTTCTCGGTCACGGTATATGGCCCCTGCCAGGTGGCTAAGAATTTGCAGGCTGCATTCGGGACCAGGACCAGCACATGGTCTCCCGGCCGGAACTCCCGTGGCTGCGCTGCCCGGTTATAATGTCGTTGCTGGGCCTGCTGTGCCTGACTGAGGTGCTCCCGGACCAATGGCATCACCCTGTCGATTCTCTCTCGCATCAGACGGACGTGCTCGATCGAGGTTCGTTGGGCGGGTGGCTGCTGCTCCCACGCCTCTCTTACGACATCCAAGAGGCCCCGGGGCTGCCTCCCGAACAGGAGCTCAAAGGGGGTGAACCCCGTAGAAGCCTGGGGGACCTCTCGGATGCCGAAGAGGACGTAGGGCAGCATCTGGTCCCAATCGCGTCTATCTTCTGCCGCCACCCGCCTCAGCATGCGCTTTAAGGTTTGGTTGAATCGCTCGACCAAGCCGTCCGTCTGAGGGTGGTAAACGGTCGTTCGAATCTGTTTGACTTTGAGGAGTCGACAGAGGTCTGCCATTAGCCGGGACATGAAGGGGGTCCCCTGGTCGGTCAGGATCTCGGCTGGATGCCGACTCGGCTACACAGGAGGAATAGTTCATGGGCGATGTTCTTAGCAGTTGCCTTTCGTAGGGGAATGGCCTCGGGGTACCGGGTGGCATAGTCGACTATCACAAGTATGTGCTCGTGTCCCCGGGCGGACTTTGGCAGCGGCCCCACTAAATCCATCCCGATTCACTCGAAGGGCACCCCGATAATGGGTAGAGGAATCAGCGGACTGGGGGGAGGAGTTTTTGGTGAGGTCCGTTGGCAGATCGGGCAGGCCTGGCAGAACCGCTTCACCTCAGCCTCCAGGCCGGGCCAGTGGAAGCGGTCGCGGATCCGCTGGATGGTGTTTTGAGGCCCAAGGTGGCCAGCCATAGGGTGAGAGTGGGCCAATTCCACCACCGTCTCGGTTTTCGTCCGTGGCACCACTAACAAAGTCTTTTCCTCCCCCCTTCGCTCCGCGACGCAGTAGAGCAGGCCTTTCTCCACAATGAAGTGGGGGACCGGGTGAGGGCCTGGTTGGACTTCTTGGCCGTCGATCACCCTCACTTGAGTCCAACAGTGCTTCAACCGGTCGTCCTCGTGCTGGGCCTTGCTGAAGTCCCCCCCTTCCGACACCTGCTGGAAGACATCATAGAATAGGTTAGGATTACGGGAGGGAGACTCACCATCTCTTGGACTGTCGGAGGCCAGCAGCACGGGACCACGCCGGTCCCCCTTCGCTTGTTGGGGTCTTCGGCGGCTCCCGCTGAAGCTGGCAGGCTGAGTGGCGGGGACGAGAAGGCGGTCGAATCCTGGCCAGTCTCTTCCAAGGAGCACCGGTACGGGCAGATCTTTCACAATCCCCACCTCGACTGGCCATGTCCCCGGCGAAGCCGCGATGGTGACTCGTCGTGCGGACACCTCCCGAGTGTCTCCATGGACGCACGTGATGGCCAGGCGGGCCCTAGAGTCCGGGCGAGGGGATAACACGGCCGGATTGACGAGGGTGACCGCACTTCCGGAGTCCAGGAGGGCCCTAACCATTTACCTTCACTTCCGCCCGTGGAGCTCCTCCTGGCAGGGCGTGGTGAACGGCGCAGCCTGCCAGCCAAGTCCGCCCGGACGAGCGGGGTGGTTCGGTGGGCATGGGCTCGTCCTGAGGAGCGGGAGCCGCCGGCCTGCCTACTGGCCGCTGGGTGCCCTCCGGCGTGCGTCGCTCCTGGCCCACCCTTCGGGGAAAAGGCGGCGCTCGCTCCCCAGCCTCCCGCTGTTGGTTCGCATCCGCCAGTTCGATCGCCTCTATGAGCTCGCCGAGAGTGGTGGGGTTCCGCATGCCCGCGGCCTGACGGTGGGTGCGGGGAAGCGCACGCAGGAGCCGGTCGATGACCACACGCTCCGCCACCTGGCTGGCGGTGGGATCCCCGGCCAGCAGCCAGTGCTGCGCGAGACGGGAGAGTTCGGCTGCCTGAGCTCGGGGCGGCAATCGCGGACTGTAGCTCCAGTCCAGGAACATTTGGGCGGCTGCAATCGGGGATACGGGCTTTCTGTGGGAGAAGGTCAGAACAGACGTTAACATCCAGTCTTCTGGAGTGATCACTCACTTGTGTTCGGGTTGGCGGCGGCTTATATGGCCGCCGCTTGATTTGCCAGCAGCCGTGACCGATCAGCCCGGGATGAGGACTTTCAGGTGCTCCTCGTGGGTTACCAGGGCGACGCTGATGAGGCTTCGGGACACGTGTCACATTTGGTTGAACCAATGTAGCATATGTATGATAATGATATGTGTCCAGATAAGAATCGATTTTAGCTCTTAAGAGTGTTCTCGATGACCAAGGTTATGAACACATACACAGTTACTCAAAAATGTTTTTTGATATAAACATGCAACGACATGCTTCATATGGTATTTAAAATTTGCTGTCTGTTCAGTCACATTGATCTATATGATAGTTTAAAAAAAAAGATCTGTGGTCGAGGTGAAAACTTCCAGGGTTTTTGAGGACATGGAGTATAGAATCAGAATATTGTGAGCCAAAAGCGAGTACAACATAGTTTTTAAATTCATGGCATTGATAGGTTTTTATTAGCCTCCAAAGCTTCCCTTTATTTCCAAAGCTTCCCCAAATTTCCCTTTAATTTGTAAGTATTAGTTATTCATATGTTTACATTTTGTTTACGCTTATCTGAAAAAAGCAACATACAGTTTTTTACTATTATACTAAATTATTGTCTCTGCTTATTTACCTGCAAAAGGAGAATGTTTTAACTTTAACGCCTTTAATTTATCCTAAACAATCAATAGAAAATACAATAATTATGTTAATGTGCAAATGATATTCCATATAAAACTGAAAGTTTGATTCCATTAACCATTCTGTCTTTACAGAAAAAAATACTTAAAAGCTATGGTAAAATTATTGGAGTCCACCTGGAAAATGGAAATTACTGGACACTTTTTGTAAGTAATCATACCACACTAAATGCAATAAAATATGCAAGTAATGCTAATGGCTGACCATTTATGTTTTACTCTATGCAAATAAATAAATAAATATATACATACATACATACAGTACATACATTGAAAAATAAATAATAACACTTGGTGATTACTATGATTTTATGTCCTAATAATCTTTTCTTATTTTTTAGTTCTGTGACCTAAAAAAAACACGCAATCACATACATGGATCCGTTTGGTGAAGTAGATGAAAAGAAAAATGACATTCTGAAGAACTGGAGGTAATAAATTTACAATAGGGGAACAAAAAATTAAGAATATGCCTTTAGTTAGTTCATCCTTGCCTTAATGTATGTAATTGTAGAAGGAATTTGCCAGAGTGTGTTCATGGCCCAGAGGTACACTACAAAATCAGAATCAGAATCAGAATCAGAAAGAGCTTTATTGCCAAGTGTGTTTGCACACACAAGGAATTTGTCTTGGTGTTATAAGCTTCCAGTACAGAAAGTACAAACATAGTGCAGACAACATATAATTAAGGTGATAAAGAACACTAATGAAGAGAATATACAATAATTAAGAATAACAATAGTAATAAAAATAAAAATATACAGAAAAGAGACATGACCATAGCCAGAACTGTGAACGTGCATGTGTCCTATGTGCAGATGAAGGTTTGATGGGTTATTTACAGATGTACAGTACCGGGGTGTGTTATGTGTTGTTCAGGTGGGATACGGCCTGGGGGAAAAAACTGTTCTTGTGTCTGGCTGTTCTGGTGCTCAGTGATCTGTAGCGCCGGCCAGAGGGCAACAGTACAAAGAGAGAGTGAGCTGGGTGTGAGGGGTCCAGAGTGACTTTCTTAGCCCTTTTCCTCACTCTGGAGGTGTAAAGTTCTTGGAGGCTGGGCAGAGGGGCACCGATAATTCTCTCAGCAGTCCTAACTGTCCGTTGTAGTCTTCTGATGTCTGTTTTGGTAGCTGAACCAAACCAAACAGTTATAGAAGAACATAGGACAGACTCGATGATTGCAGAGTAGAACTGTTTCAGCAGCGCCTGAGGCAGGTTGAACTTCCTTAGCTGGCGGAGGAAATACAGCCTCTGCTGGGCCTTTTTCGCAATAGAGTCAATGTGATTGTCCCACTTCAGGTCCTGGGAGATGGTGGTGCCCAGGAATCTGAATGACTCTACTGAAGTCACAGTGCTGTTCATGATGGTGAGTGGGGGGAGAGCAGGGGGGTTTCTCCTGAAGTCCACTATCATCTCCACAGTTTTGAGCGTGTTCAGCTCCAGGTTGTTAAGACTGCACCAGACAGCCAGCTGCTCAACTTCCTGTCTGTAAGCAGACTCGTCACCATCCTTGATGAGGCCTATGACTGTAGTGTCGTCCGCAAACTTCAGGAGCTTGACAGAGGGGTCCTTTGATGTGCAGTCATTCGTGTAGAGGGAGAAGAGCAGTGGGGAGAGAACGCAACCCTGAGGGGCGCCAGTGCTGATGGTGAGAGTCCTGGATGTGAGTTTGCCCAGCCTCACTAGCTGCTGCCTGTCTGTCAGGAAGCTGGTGATCCACTGACAGATGGAGGAGGGCACAGAGAGCTGTCTCAGTTTGTCTGAGAGAAGGTCAGGTATGATGGTATTGAAGGCCGAGCTGAAGTCCACAAATAAGATCCTTGCATAATTCCCAGGTTTGTCGAGGTGTTGCAGGATGTAATGCAGTCCCATATTGACAGCGTCATCCACAGACCTGTTTGCTCTATAGGCAAACTGAAGAGGATCCAGCAAGGGTCTAGTGATGTCCTTCAGGTAGGCCAGGACCAGTCTCTCAAGTGACTTCATGACCACAGACGTGAGTGCGACAGGTCTGTAGTCATTAAGTCCAGTGATTTTGGGCTTTTTGGGGACGGGAATGATGGTGGAGCGTTTGAAGCAGCGGGGAACTTCACACAGCTCCAGAGATCTGTTGAAGATTTGTGTAAAGATGGGGGCCAGTTGGTCAGCACAGACTTTTAGACAGGCAGGTGAAATACCGTCTGGTCCTGAAGCTTTCCTAGATTTCTGTTTTCTGAAGACCCGGTTCACATCCTCTACACAGACTTTAAACGCAGGTAGAATGGTGGGGGAGGGAGTAAGGGGGGTTGCAGGGGGGGAAGGTGAATGTGTGAAGTACAGATCAGAGCGGGTGCTGGGTGTCAATCTGGCCTTTTCAAATCGGCAGTAAAACACATTGAGATCGTCAGCCAGTTGTTGATTCTCCACAGACTGTGGGGGTGGTGTCTTGTACATGGTGATGTTCCTCAGACCAGTCCATACCGACGCCGGATCGTTGGCTGAAAGTTCTTTTTTCAACTTCTCAGAGTAGTTCTTTTTAGCCACTCTGATCTCCTTTGTTAGTCTGTTCCTGGCCTGGTTATACAAGATTTTATCCCCACTTCTGTAAGCGTCCTCTTTGGCCTGACGAAGCTGTTTGAGTTTCCCAGTAAACCACGGTTTATCATTATTGAATGATAAGAATGTCCTGGTGGGGATGCATATATCCTCACAGAAACTGATATATGATGTTACAGTCTCTGTGAGTTCATCCAGATCGGTGGCAGCGGCTTCAAAAACAGTCCAATCAGTGAGGTCAAAACAAGCTTTTAAATCTTGCTCTGCTTCATTAGTCCATCTCTTAACGGTTCTTAATACAGGCTTCGAAGATTTGAGTTTTTGCCTATAGGTCGGTATGAGATGAACCAAACAGTGATCAGAGAGCCCCAGAGCTGCCCGTGGGACAGAGTGATATGCATCTTTAATTATTGTGTAACAATGATCCAATATATTTATGTCTCTGGTGGGACATGTAACGTGCTGTCTGTATTTTGGCAGTTCGCGGGAGAGATTTGCTTTATTAAAATCTCCAAGAATGATTAAAAAAGAGTCTGGGTACCTTTGCTCTGTTTCAGATATTTGTTCAGCCAGCTGTTGCATCGCGGCGCTCACGCACGCGTCCGGAGGCACGTACACATTCACGAGAATGAAGGAGGAAAACTCTCGGGGTGAATAGAACGGCTTACAGTTTATGAAGAAGGCCTCCAAATTAGGAGAACACATCTTCTTCAGAGTTGTTACATCTGAACACCAACCTTCATTTATGTAGAAACATAGTCCACCACCTCTCGTTTTCCCCGTTAGCTCCGTGATGCGGTCTGATCTGAACAGCTGATATCCAGGCAAATGAAGCATGTTATCCGGGATGTTTTCACTCAGCCAGGTTTCAGTGAAGCATAATGCAGCAGAGTTTGTAAAGTCCTTATTTGTGCGGGTGAGGAGAAGTAGTTCATCCATTTTGTTAGGAAGGGATCGGAGATTCGCTAGATGAATGCTTGGGAGCGCAGTTCGGAAGCCGCGTTCGCGGAGTTTAACCAGCGCGCCGGCGCGCTTCCCTCTTTTCCGTCTGAGCGCGCGTTTGACTAGGACCGCTGCCCCTCCGACCAAAACATCCAACAAAGCGTCTGAATAATCAAAAACCGGAAAAAAATTGTCCGGTGTGTGTTGCCTTATGTCCAGTAGTTCGTCTCTGGTAAAACTGACAGTAGGAAAATGACTAAACACAGAACAAACAAACAAAAACAACAAAAGCACGGGAGCGTTCCACACCACAGCAGCCATACTCGGCGCCATCTTGAGTTATTATTGTAGCTAAAATTGTTCTGCTAATGTTTTTGTTGAATTGTGAAATGTTGCATACCATAATTGACCGAGCATATGACTACAAAAGAGCACTACAGTTAGAATGTATACCTGATAACGTAGCTTTATTTTTCAGCTCTTTTGCCAAAGCTAAGGGCTGCACCTTTACATGGACATGGACTGATGTGCCGCATCCATGGCAGGAGGATGGTCATTCCTGTGGTGTCCATGTGTTAATGGTAGGCCTATGTCCCCCCCCTTTAAAGGGGAAATTAAATGCAATTTCAGAGGTTATTTTCTAAGTTTTTGCACCAAAAAGAATTTCCCATCATCATTTTCACTTTGTAAAAAAAAAAAAAAAACAGAAGTGAAAGAGGTGTTACATCTTGTAGAAATTGAAGTATTGATTGGCTAACTTCATTGCACCATAGCCACACCCTCCTTTACAGCATGTCATGTGTTTAAATACTCAAGATGGCAAGCACTGTAATAGAGTTGTATATGTTTGAGACAGAGGCAGAAGAAACTGAAACACAACACAATGACTGCAACAGTTTGTTTTAGTGTGGCAATTGCTGTTGCCTGCTTTATTTTTACTATTTAAAAAGCCGACTTCATGTATGTTTTAGTTTGCTCAGGCCCTGCTTGATGGCAAAAGATTGGTGGAGGGACATACCTCAGTGGAGATACCACAACTGAGGGCACAATTCTGCCAAACTCTGTTTACCTCTTTAGGTACTCCTTTTTTTTTAAATATACAATTGTATAATTATACTTATCTTAAACAAGATTACTAATTTCATGTCAATCCCCCCTGCACTGCAGATAGAGCTATGAAATGTACAGTGTGCTGGGGTGTCCTAATGAAAGACAAGGTAATTAGAAGTATCCACTTGATGTTGTAATAATTTGCAGAAGCCCAAGCATTGTTTCATTTTAGGTATGTTGTCCCAAATGTGGTGTGCACAGCCATTTGAGATGCCAGCGAACACCTTGTGGCATCTGTGTGATCTGCAATTGTAAGTAATTTTACTTCCAAGAACAAGCAGTTATTCAACACACTGTGTACTGTAACATGTACAGGCTAAAAGAGCAAGTATTTCAAAGTGCAATGAATTACATAAATCAAAATGGGTATGTAAATTTAAAGCACTTAAAATTTACAGTTTTAATTAGGGTAGGTTTATGTGCATGTTAATATAAGAATTAATGTGTTTTGCAGTGCAGTTTCCTTGAGTTAATAGTTTTGCAGTTTACTTCAGTTAAGAGTGTGATGGCATAGTTCTAGATAAGAATGTTTTCTCCTGTGTGTTATCTGCCTTTTTCAGGGTTGTCTGTCGGCAGGGAACCAGTTGGATGCGGCTGCACTCTCTTCGTTTTGTTTATTCTCTCATCCAGCTGCTCTGGACTATCTGTATTCTTCCATACCGTGTATAGAAGTGCTTCTTAATTTTGTATGAACACGCCTACATGAAGGCTTATGTGAGTGTGATGTATAAAAGATGGGATTGCCCCTTCTTTAGTAGTAGAGAACAATAAACCACTTGTGCTTACATCTGGAGTGTTGTTGTCTATTCCAAGCGCTTGTTGCTAATCCACTCGACAGACGAAGAAAGCTGCAGTGACCCTCACCAGACCCAGAGTAGAGTTCTTACAATTTGGTGACCCCGACGTGATGTCTCTGATCAGGTAAGACAAGTTTGGTTGACTACCTGATTAGTGACATTATTGTTTTGATGCGTAGTCGGATAAGACAAAGTATAGTTTGACTATCTGTATACTGACGCAGGAATACCCTCAGCGAGAGGCTGGGAAGAGCGCGCTAAACAAATAGTGATGCGTAGTCGGATAAGACAAGGTATAGTTTGACTATCTGTGGACTGACGCAGGAATACCCTCAGCGAGAGGCTGGGAAGAGCGCGCTAAACAAATAGAAAACGAAATCAAAAGTGAAAGTGTGGGTCGTCACGAGTTTCGGTCTGTCTTGTGGGGAGGCTAATATCTGTCATAGGAACCACCTATCCTAAACCAACTCCTGGCGAAACACCAAATGATTGGATGAATAGATGTAGTTGGGGATTTTATACAAATCTCTGGGTAGATAATTTGGCGGGGTGGACCGAAGCCAATGGGATGTATCCTACATATCCGCGAACGGGTTCTTTTGACCCAAATCACATGGCACAAGCCTTTCGATTGATATATAAGGGCGAGGGCGACCCTGATTGGGACCAAAAGTATATGAAAGACGGGTATGATGTTTGGTTGAAGATGTAAAACTGTGTGGAATGATAAACAAGGCATTTCGCTGCCGAAATCGGTCAAGAATGTCGTGCCAAAAAATCCTAAGGGGAAGAGCGAGAAACAATTGTTAGTCGAGGCTGAGTCGAATTTGCAGAAAACCAAATTGATAAAAGCAACTAAACTCTATCCAGAATTACCGTCTATTTCCTCATTCCCGCCATGCGCGCCGCCGTTTTACCCTGCACCCGCGCCTAGCGTGCCCGCGCCTCTTACTTCCGCGCGCCGCCCGCGCGCCCCCGTCAGCACCCGTTGAGAAAATAAATGAAGCTCATTTGTGGATAGCAAAACGGCAGGGCCATATAGAGATAACTCCGCCGTCCGTCTCGACTTTAAAAGATATTTTGAGCATGTTACCAGAAGTGGACAAACCATTACACTTAGTGGAAATGTTGATAAAATTGTCGCGCCACAGCCAATTTACTGGTGCCGATTATAAGTTTATAATCATGTCAAAAATGGGCAATAAGTACGATGAAACGCGCTTACTCGATGTAGTTCCCTGTCTACACGCAGACAATGACGAGTCCCATACAAGGGCGGTAGAGGATGAGGAAGAAGACGGGGAGAGTAAAAAAACCCTCGAGCGCTAAGAGGACCGCGAGTAGAATTTATTTTTTCTGGCGAGACAACCCTGACGCTTTTAGCCACCCTCCAGAAGCAGCTGACTAAATTTCTTATAGGTGAGAGACACGCTAATCGGGACCTTTCACATGTGACTAACTGTAAACAGGAAAAGAAAGAACCCGTGCCCGTTTTCTTTAAGAGGTTTAAAGATGCGTGTAGAAGTAGGCGCCCTGAACGGCCTGCAGGTGTCGCTGTTGTCCACCTGTCAACCTAAAACGTGGCCTGAGTTAGCACAATTACCAGCTAGTCTGTGGGCTGCCCATAAGGATGATGTAGGTACCGTCTCTTGTTCACCATAGACTGCCACTATTAAACACATCGATCGTGTATATATTAAACAATATCCTTTATCAGAGGACAAGGCAAAGGGAATAGATGTCATAGTGCATTCCATTTTGGAACAAGGTCAGCTTTTTCTGCGTCTCAGGGACCTGATGACCTTTGGCGTGACAATGATGGTCGCCTCTGTTTACCTGCGTCTGATTTACAGTTTCTCGTCCGCGAATTTCATGGTGCCACTCATCGCGGACGAAGAGGGGTACTAGAGACAATGCGAGATTTATTTTGCGTTGACCAATTACCACACACGGTTAATGACATGCTTGACAGATGTTTGGTTTGTGCTCAAAACAATATAAGCAAAGCTCCAGCAGAGCATCAACACCTGCCGAGGCCTAACCAACCACTTACTGACTGGCAGGTTGATTTTACACACATGCCCAAGAGGGGACCTTTTAGATACCTCTTGGTGTTTGTGGACAAATTTTCTAAGTGGGCGGAGGCCTTTCCATGTGCCAGAGAAAATGCCAACGTGGTAGTGCAGTTTTTAACCAAATAAATCATACCCAGGTATGGTATCCCAGTGTCAATAGATTCTGATAAAGGCACACCTTTTACATCAAAAGTGACACAGCAACTAGCTAAAGAGCTACAGATTGACTGGCGATTGCACGTACCCTATCATCCACAATCCTCGGCTTTTGTAGAGAGGACGAATAGGACCATTAAACAAAAGAGAAGAAAAGCAATGGTCAGTATGAATACATCTGATTGGACAAGGGTCCTTCCAATTGTCTTAGCGGACCTAAGAATGATGCCTCAGCCAAATTTAGATAATCTATCACCCTATGAGGTGGCGATGGGCCGACCTTTTCCCATCCCTTGGCGCCACGGAATGGTAGGGATAGGTGTGGTAATAACTGATCACATGTCTGAGTATGCTGTAGGCCTAATAGACAAATTAACTGAGTTCTGGGAAAGGGTTAACATAAAACACCCTGCGGTCCCTAAAGCTAACTCACACCCCTTTGAAGTGGGTAATCAAGTATTGATAAAGAAACTAAAACCTGAGGGCCTTAATGACCCTTTGTACGATGGGCCTACAGAGATACTAGCTGTGACAAGAACGGCTGTTCTAACAGATCTTTTTCCACAGTGGATCCACGCAACTCGGGTGAAACCCATGAAATGAAGGAGATGAATTGTATATACTAACTTCTTTTGTTTTCCAGAGCAATAACCTGTATTGTCCTAGCTGGATTCATGGTACCCAACGCTTCAACGGAGGAGGCCAAAAGAAACCTCTTCTGGCAGTATGCCAACTGGACAGCGCGTCAACTGACCAATGCACCTTGTGTAGTGTGTCAGGAAGTGTTCAGCTCTGCAATAACCATATCCTTAAAACCCTTTTTATATAAATGAATTTTACTGTGTTCTGTCCAGACTATGCAGGGAAAACATACATATGGTCTCCACAATGTAGAACGGAAGAGACCACCCCTGGTGGCCGATTGAATGTCAGCCGTAGTTATTGTACAATGAATAAAACAACCACATATAACAAAATTATATTTTACATCCTGTTGATGTAAAAATTAGCTTGGTTTTACCAGAAGGTTTTATGTTTCCTTATTGTTTTAATGGGACATCAGGTAAAAGCGTAACAGGTATAAGTGCTACAAATTGTAAACAAATAATACATGAGACAGATGGAGCACGTTACTGCCCAAGGTTCAAGAGGGGTTCGTGTGAGAAAAACACGACAAGGTGTACTGAAAGGGGGGAATTCTCCTCTCGCTGTTATACTTCTAAAAACCCTTCCTGCATCTCCCTGAACTTGTACTGTGAAAACCCCTGGCCAGCGCAAGGTGCAGTACTGGCCAATGACTGGTACTGGTACTGTGGTGAGGACACTGTCAACAACACTTACGAGATGAAGTGGACAGGTCTCTGTGCACCAGTACAGCTACAACATCGTGTGACTGTTATGCATATACAATGTGATTCGTTTTTCAGAAGCAAAAGGTCAGCTGACAACGAGGACGTCCCTGATGAACATCAGATGAGGTCACACTGGACTCGGTTCTGGAAGTCAATGATACCTCAGTTCGGCGTCTCAGACCTAATGAAACAACAGGACATCATGCATTATCGACTGGCATCATTTGTTAACAGCACCACAGTTGCACTGGCAGGGGTACAAGATGAACTGAGAGCGGTGAGACAAGTAGTGATGCAAAACCGTTTGGCACTTGATATGTTGCTTGCTCAGCAGGGAGGGGTTTGTTCGATAGTAGGTGATAAGTGCTGCACCTATATCCCATCGAATGATGAGCCTGAAGGGTCAATTGGCACAGCAGTAACAACAATGAAACAAATCTCATCACAGATATATGAGGATGAGCTAAAATCTAGAAATAACAATTGGAATTGGGGTATTCTCTCTAGCCTATTTGGCACGCTTGTACCTTATGTCTCAATGATAATACCGGTATTACTTATTTTGTTTTTATTGTGTATTTTTGGCCCATGTATTGTGAAATGTTTTACACAACGTATGTATACTATGGTGTCTGCTATCTCTGCAGGATATCGCCCATTGCCACAAAAGGATAGAGGAGAATCCAGACTCTAGAGGAGAGTCTGGAAGAGGGGATTATAAGAATTAATGTGTTTTGCAGTGCAGTTTCCTTGAGTTAATAGTTTTGCAGTTTACTTCAGTTAAGAGTGTGATGGCATAGTTCTAGATAAGAATGTTTTCTCCTGTGTGTTATCTGCCTTTTTCAGGGTTGTCTGTCGGCAGGGAACCAGTTGGATGCGGCTGCACTCTCTTCGTTTTGTTTATTCTCTCATCCAGCTGCTCTGGACTATCTGTATTCTTCCATACCGTGTATAGAAGTGCTTCTTAATTTTGTATGAACACGCCTACATGAAGGCTTATGTGAGTGTGATGTATAAAAGATGGGATTGCCCCTTCTTTAGTAGTAGAGAACAATAAACCACTTGTGCTTACATCTGGAGTGTTGTTGTCTATTCCAAGCGCTTGTTGCTAATCCACTCGACAGACGAAGAAAGCTGCAGTGACCCTCACCAGACCCAGAGTAGAGTTCTTACATGTTATGTAAAAGTTTCTGCAAAATTATAGAAAAATAGAATCATGTTTCACTGCAGTTTCCAGATTAAATGGCCACTGAGAAGCACTTAAAGCTTTTAAATCCATTTGAAAGCAATCGATATTAGAGAAAGTGATTAGATAATAATACTGTCCTGTATTATATCAGAACTGTTAAAATGTTGTATGGAGTATATTCCAGTACAGATGTTTAGTTTGATGTAGTTTAGTATGACAGTTTAGTATGGTGTTTTCTTGTATCTGTATATTTTTTTCCTCATTAAATTATTTTGCCATTATTCATGCTAATGCTTTAAATAGCAGGTGGAGAAGCAAATTTAATGTTTCAACATCTACAAAATCAAGAAAGTAAGCACACAGAGGAAAGTACAAGACAAACTCCAGATGATAAGTATCAACAGGGAGGAGATAAAAGGGAAACTTACAAAACCGACAAAGTGGAAGTAAAAAAAGACCAATCAAAGGGTAAAAAACGCAAGGCAAGTGATGCATCAAATAGGGAAAAAAGCAAGACAGCAAGGAGGAAAGACAGCCACATACTTTTGAGATGGACAGTGATGCAGGTCATGAAAGAGAGGAAGTAGGGGCAAGTGACAGTGCAGATTGTTCTCCGAATAACCCCACAGAGGACATTAAAGACATTAAAGTTTTTGGACGCTTAGCCCTCACTGGCCAGAAAAAGACCCAGTATGTTGTCACAAAAGAAGAAATTCAGCGCAGAATAGAAGGGGAGAACATGTCCTCTAATGTTTTTAGAGATCTGCTAGGAGTAAGTTTACAATCACATTGATAAAATTGTTATTTTATGATTGTTTTATATGCATGTTTTACTATTAATTTCTCTTTTCATTGTTCTAATTATTGTTCATTCTTCTTAAGGGCCGCAAGAAAAATTTGCCTGAAATAGTCCTCACCCTAAGACAAGCATTTTTAGTGCTTTAACAGAGGGCGAGGCTTCAGATCTAGCCATTGGTCTAACCAAAAGCCTATGTCAAAATGTCAGTCCAGAATTGGTATGCAAGGACATAAGTGACCTGAGTGCAGAAGCGACCAGGTATAGTACATTTGCTTAAAACCCAAAAATGAAAATTGTTATCTTCAACTCTCCCTCAAGTTGTTCTAAACCTGTATGAAATTCTGTCTTCTGTTGAACAAAGAAGATATTTTGAAAACAGTTATTGGTCCCCACTGACTTCCATTATATATATTTTTTTTTTCCATACTGTGGAAATCATTGGCTACTGTCAGTGTTTGGGCAACAACATTCTTCAAAGTATCTTCTTTTGTGCTTAACAGAAGAAAGAAACTCACACAGGTTTGGAACAACTTGAGGGAGATAAGTGATGACAATTTCATGTCTGGGTGAACTATTGCTTTAATGCACAACTATTAATGTTGCTACTGATGTTGGCTGTTTAATTTAGTTTTTACAGTTTTATCTTTTTTCATTAAAGGACAACTCTCGCTAATGTACAGGCCAACTTACAATCGGGCCTGGGCTCTACATCACCCTTCAGTTTGTTAACCCACACATTTGGTCCACAGGCAGTTGATGGGGTGTTAGGTTTCATCATAGAAAGTTTAAAATGAAATGCAGTAATTAAACTTCATTATTTTATTTTTAACATTAGCAGCACCAAACTTTTTGTGAATGTTCAGGTTAAATCAGTAAGCATTGTTTTCAGTTTTATCTCTACTGATTAAAATATAAATATTATGTGGGTCAACATGATCCTGTTTGTCTAAAATGCTCTTGTTAATTTTATAAAAACATGTTCAGTGTAATTATTTTATTTATTTTTTTGTTTGACAAAGAATTAAAAATGCTTATTGGACAAATGAAGCATGTTTTCTCCTTTTGAACACTAACACTCAACCGTTCTACCATAAATGTTTAGAAACTGTGATAGTCTATCCACATTGTAATTCATCTATGACGTGTATAAATCAAATTTATATAGAAAATTAATCACATTTAAAGAAACTAAAAAAACATGAACAATTCTATGAAAATGAAAATTCATAAATGAAATTTCTATGAAAATGACAACTTCAATGAAAATTGTGTTGTTTAGGAATTACCATCCAGTTCACCAAAAGACATTTGACAATACTAAAATCAGCCCAGCTTTTTCACAAATAAAAAAAAAGAAGGTATTCTGCACTCAATTTTCTATTTGTGTTCTGTGCATTTTCTTGCTTTTCTTGTTTTTGTTCTTCTTTTGAACCCTTCTGAATTTGTGTCAGAAATGCAGATTTTCTTTGATGCTGATAGTTTTTCAGTCTTTTTCCGGTGTTTTGCATTGTGTGAGAAGATTGGCTGTATCTTCAATGAAGTGTCATTGGTACAGTGCCTTTTTGACAGAAGACTTCTGTCTTCTTGGTGCACGTTAACGTAAAGATCATTTATTTGCCGCTTGATGTTCTCTGGAACAGTCTGCCATCTTTTCACTATTTCAAGAACCTCTTCTAGTTTCTGTAAGTCTGAACTGCTATCTTGTTGCATGAAATCCAAATCAGCCATGTCAGTTTGATTGACGGAAAAGCACCTTTTTTCATTAATGGTCACTCCAAACAGCTGTTGTGCTAAAATAAGGCGGGGACAAATATCATTGTATGATAATGTGCAACAGGTACACGAAAATGTTTTAAAAGACGCATGGTATGTTCCTCTCCCACAAAGGCTTTCCACGCTGATTTCCATTTTTATGTCACAACAGACACTGAAGTGACCTTTGTCTTGTAAAGCTTTTGCATGCGCTTCTAGCTGAAGAGCAAGTTCAGGGAATTAATCATTATCCTTATCTTTGACCACATCTAGCAGCACCAAATGTTTGCATACTTGACCTCTCAAACCAACGGGGCAACTGCAGAAGCACTCTGCAGGGCAGGTCCTGTAGGAAAGTGAGGAGTCTTGTTCAGATGGTACGTTGTACATGTATATTTCTGATGATTCTCTTGTAATGTGGTTAGACCAGCCTTTTTCCATCATTCCTCTTGCTTTGTTAAATGTTTCTTCCAACTTCATGGCAACACAGTTTGGCATTCTTCCAGCTGACTGCAAGTGCTTTAGAACCTGAAAGTAAGTCTCTGTCTTGCAAAGGAGTACATCAAGCAAGTCATCCAATCGTTGATTTCTTATCCCAGATAAGAATTGGTATTTCAGTCATTCAGAATGTATCTCTGGTTTAATATCCTTTTAGATGTTTTTTTCTTGGTATCAAAATTATCTGCTCTTTATTCCTCAAACAATGATGTATGCTATGTGATCGTGACATGCATCATACTATTTTTACTGTACTGTGGGAAAAACTACACAGATTCTTCAGACCAGTCATAAAACATGCAAATGAGGTGTCAAGTTGGACAAAGAAACACTTTCCGGCTGAAACTATGCGCCTTGCTATTGGTCAAACTAACCAAAATGACTGTTACACGGAAGCCAGATAAAACTTCTCCCACACTTCTCTTTCGGTGCCCTGGAGACACACTTATCACCTTGGAAATCTTGTGGCTCCCCTTCCGGGGGGGGAATCCGAGCTTCTGGCAGTTTTAAGTTCAGTAACTTTGTCGATTCACTTCGGACCAATCAACCCATGGCTGGAATGATGAAGCTTTCACTCCTAAAGGAATTCATCGGGAATCTACGCATTATACATGCACCAGGACACTTTACTCAGCACCAACAAAACCAATACAAGTAACCGCTTGTTAACTATTCAGCTGCACTTCTAGGCTTCAACCCTTTTTAATTAAGGTGATGTGATTCTCTGATGGTTCTTAACAGGTTGTGGTTAGCTAATGTGTAAATCCTGCCATTACACTCTACTCTCTTCCACTAGAGCGCTCTCTCTCTCTCCCTCTCCATGGCTTCCTTGCGTTGGCATCTATGTTTAACGTGTGTATGTTTGTGTCTAGTTAGATGTTGCATGTTCCCCTGTAGTGTAGTTAATAAACATCCACATGTATTCACACTTGGTTGTCTGTGTCTGCTGCTCACAGAAAGAGGTCACTTTAACGTCCGGTTTTGTTACATGCTCTGTGAGCAATGTATCAGTAAGGAAATTAATTTTCGTGGCCAGAGAAATAATTTTCTTTAGTCAATGGACAATTAAAACTGTCCGTACTGCGGATGAACAAATCATTTTATTGTACTATTAATGCTACAGTTAATTCCTGAAGATTAATATATAATTGATAACAACCCGTTATGATTAATTATAATATACACAGCGCACAAAGAGTAAAGGAGTCAGCGTATAATTTAAAATTTGGAAAGGACCAGCCACCATCTGATCTGTTGCGTTGTAAAGTAGATAATTTAATTCGGGGCGTTTACCATTCCAAATATATTGAGAGATTACTGAATTGAGTTTTTTCCAATAGCCAGCAGGTGGGGGTAAAGGAATAATAGAGGAATAGAAATTAACACGAGGAAGGATGTTCATTTTAACAACAGATGTTCTTACATGGAAAGAAGTAGGAAGATGCATCCAATTTGCCAGATCTGAGGTGACTTTAGACAAGTTTTTGTTCAAATTTTTTGAGACAATATCCTGCAAAGACAGATAGATATCTACACCTAAGTATGTGAAAGAATGCACCATTGGAATAAAACCAGAAAATGTTGCAAACCCGACACAAAAATTGAGAGGGAGCAGATATGACTTTGTCCAAATAATTTTGTACCCTGGTAGATTACTAAACTGATTGAATAAATTTAAAACGTGGGGGACTGATAGAACTGGATTGTCTAAAAATAGCAATATGTCATCTGCAAATAAAGATAAGTGATGTGAAGTGTTCTTAACCTGTTAACCTTTGCCAGAGCGACGGCACACTGAACGATCTTTGTTTGCATGTGTCATTGTTTTCTAATCTAATAAATGAAACGGGACAAAGTTAATCTTGACAAACTATATATTATTCTGAAGGTCTAAGCCTCAAGCATCGATGACAGATCGCTGTTTTTCGATGGAAAGCTTATAAGGAATGTATTTGCTACATTTGTGTAAGCAGTACACATCAAAACAGGCAGAATAAAAAAGCAGTACGTACCATTACAAACGCGTCCACTGCTGAAATCCCAGTTTAGTTAGAGAGGTAAGGGTCCACAGAACAGCGAAACAATAACGTTGTAATAAGGATGAATATTCCTTTGTTTACATTTCATTTCTTCGGGAGAGTTATTGTTCGCGTCTGTTATGGAATAAATTACGCTCAAAAACAGCGTCTTGGTGGTTAAAAAAAACCAACATGGTGTTGTAGCATACAGTTTTACAAACAGAATGAGACCGTCCACGGAAAAAAAAGTCTCAGAAAAGCGGAATATAGTTTATTTGAATTTGGCGCTCTCTCCTGAAAGTGTGATGCACGCTGTGATGCAGCTGTCATCTGAGTGGGGCGTAACTTAGCGATCTGCTTTATCCATAAAAAAAACTTTCTTTTTTTTTCTTCAACATTTTTATATGTGTGTGTGGGGAATGTGGCCGTATCTGCATGATTATCATATGTATGGACGCACATCAGCGTGTTTATTACCGACTCTATGACAGCTATCATTGTGATTCAATGATCAGCTATTATTGATTATATGGCCCATCTGTTTGATTATCATCTGTATTGAAGCACATCAGCGCGTGATTACTGACTGTATGACCATGTCTGCCAATATCAGTTTATGTCTGGCAATCTGAATATATACATACATACTATATACAAAGCATTTTTTCTATTGTTTTCCTTTTTTATTACTCTAATTATTTTTGTATTTTTTAGTGCTCAAATAAATAACTTATATGATGTCTAAAATTATGTCTATTATTTTATAATTGAAAAACTATGCAGGAATATGTATAATGACTAAAATAGTTTGTAGAATTCTGCAATACATTTGGTGGTTATTTTTCCTCAAACAGGGGGGGTGGGAGGACTATAAATAGTTTCAGAAAAAATATTGCAGGAATCTAATTTTTCATGGTATCTTCTTCAAATTTGATATATAAACTCATGAGACATGTGGCTTTCAATCCATTACTTTTCTGGATTGCTCCAGGACTTATTTCATGTATTTGTAAAAAAAAAAAAACATTCAGTGTGGAAAAATATTTTCCAAGGCACGTCAGTGTCTATAACTTTTTATCTTTTTGAGCATTATCAACTCTGGATGATGGATAGTAAAGCCTGGAGTGTCTTCTTTCCAAAGATACCTAATTTGTTAGTGTAGCACATTTTGTCAGGAACTGTTACCGTTTTAATTTAGGTAGGGTATTTTCACCTGTGAGGCCCAAAATGGGGGGCGAAGGTTAACAGGTTAACAAGTCATAAAGCATTCTAGGGGGCAAGCTAAAACTTTTGCATAAATTTTAACATCTGTACCAATTAGAGAAAGTGGGCGGTAACTAGAACATAAAGTAGAGTCTTTATCTTTTTTTAATAGGAGAGATATAATGGCCATGTTCATATTTTGTGGAAAGGATCCTTGATCAATCGAATATTGCATCATATCTAACATAAGTGGCCCAAAATCGGACCAGAAGGTCAAGTAGAACTCAACTGGTTTGCCATCTAGGCCTGGGGATTTCCCCTTGCTCACAACTTTAATCGATGATTCTAATTCACTAAGTGATATAGGCCTATATAAAGACTCAGTGTCTGATTCTGACAGATGTGGAATATTAAGATTAGATAAAAATTAAGTGTAAGATCTGGGTTCACATTTAGAGTTGGAGTTATAAAGATCACAATAGTAGGAACGAAAAGTGTCATTTATGCTCTTCTGGCCAGTCAAAACCTCACCGGTTTGAGATTTCACTGCTGTGATATTAGCAAATGTTTCACTATTACGCAGTCTTAGAGCCAGTAAATCGCTAGGTCTGCTTACTTGAAAATAATGATTTTGTCTGGATTTTTGAATAAGAAATTCAGTTCTCTCTCTACATAACAAATTAAGTTCTTTCCTAGCAGTTTAAAAAAAAAAAGTTTTTTGGTTTGAAAAAGTGTGTTGGTTTGTCTGTTCTAATGATAGGAGATTGGATTCCAGGTCAGAGATTTTCTTACAGTGACTTTTCTGGCAAAAGGAAGGAAATGATATTGAAAAATTCTTATGAAGCGCTTTATCGCCTCCCACAATATCCGTGGGTCTTCTACCGAGCCTTTATTGATGTCAATAAATTAATGTAGTTTACTTCTAAATTGATCACAAAAAAACTCATCTTTTAATAAATTAGAATTAAAGCGCCATCTGGGGGCTTGCGAAGGTCGCTGGGTAATTAATTTAAAGCTTAAATAAAATACTACTATGGTCTGAAAGAGAAAGGGGAAAGATGTCGACTTCAAGTAGCATTGAGGTCAAGGAAGAGGAAGCAAAAATGTAGTCAATCCATGAATATGATTTGTGTCTAGCTGAGAAAAATCTGTATGTTTTTTGGGAGGGGTTGAATAATTGCCATGCAAAGAGGTTATGCATTGAATAAATTGCTCAGTAGAAACCAGATCTATCAAGTTTATTGGACATTACAGCATTCATATCTGTTCCCATTACTATCTCAAAGTCTGTTAGATCAGTGAGATGGGTAGATAATTCAGAAAAAAAAGTTGGATCTGGGCTGCATGGTGCGTAAACTGATAGAAATGCTAACTTCCTATTCCCAACCATAGTTTTCATACAAGCTATTCTGCCAGCATTATCACCATTTCATTTAAATTTCTTCTAACAATTATCAAAACACCTTTAGTTTTATTGTCAGTCGCAGCAAAATAGACCACCTCGTAATATTTATTATTACATCTATGAACATCCTCCTTTCGCAAATGAGCTTCCTGGATTAAAGCAATGTCAACCTTTTTTCATCGCAATAGTTCTAAAAAACTTGTACGTTTATGGGGGCCATTTAAACCTTTTGCCATTACAACTTAGAACATTAATTTCAGTCATTACTATCAAACAAGTAAGTGAACTGAACAAATGAGAGAAAATAATACCACTGCAAATTAATTATCTCAAGTCTGCCTTTAACCCATCCCTCCCTCCCCGAAAAACTCATTAACATAAATAAACCCTATAGAACTTTTACAGACTGGGGTGAAAACAAACCCCAGCCTGCCCCCATCCCGTCTTAGTCAGTGACATTAACATGACAGCCAAAGCAATTCTCTAGAACACCGCCATTAGCCCTATTGTAAGAGAACAGAATAACTTCAAATTCACACAAGTAAAAAAAGGGGGTATGTATACTTTCTATACTGAGGAAGCAAATACAAACAATTGCATCATGTCCACATGAAGAACTGCCAGAAGTTCCAGACCAGCAAATAAGAAGTCGAGTCACTCTGTATTATCAAACCCTTATGCCACATCCATCCCAGGAGAATGAGGAGCGGGAATGGAGAAGCTCAACATCACACCGTCACCCGCTTTCACAGGACCGTGGCGTCTTGCTTCATTAAGAATCAAATTCCTGTCATTGTAGCGTAACAGTTTGAAGAGAAACACTTGTGGTTTGCAGTGATCCGTTGAAGCTCTGGAGTAAACTTGATGTGCTCGTTCGATCTCGATTTTTTTGCCCCAAAGTGATGGTATCCAGATCGGCAGTGACTGTTCCAGAAAGCCAATCGGGTCATCCTTCTTGGCCCCTTCAGGAAGTCCCAGCAGGCGGAGATTACTGCGTCTGCTGCGGTCCTGTAAATCAGTCACTTGTCGCTCAAGGGCATCCAGACAGCCAGTGTGTTCGTTGATCACCTTTTTCTGCTCTCTCTCTTCCCCGATTAAAAAGTCAACTTTAGAGCATATATTCTGGATTGAAGTCATGTAAGAGGCAAATTCGGTGCGCATTGCTGCTAATTCAGTTTCCAAAATGTCCTCAAATCGCTTTGTGATCGCCATATTGTCCTACTCAATGTCCGCTCGGCCCGCTGCGGTGGCTGATTTTGTTTTCTTCTTAATTGGCAAGGATGACAGTGAAAGATAAGCGAGTTTCCGACTGTGACATCTACAGACCAACGGCAAACAAAAAACTACCCCAAATGTAAAAAAAAAGGCAAACAACAGTAAAAAAAAATGCTCTACATACGAGGAGCTCAGCTAATGTGCGTCTCGGCTCATGAAAGCGTCATGTGATCCCCAATCTTTACTACTAGTCTTAATGCAAAATAGAATAGTAAAAAGTTTAGTTTTTCCTCCTGCTGTACCGAAACCGTACCAAACCATGACATCAAAACTGAGGTACGTACCGTACCGAACATACGTGTATATCCATAGTAGTGCCATGCAATAAGAATTACGAGCTTTGATTTCATATCAAATGTATATGCATTTAACACTGCCACTGTCTACTTTATGTAGTCATTTTATGCTGTGAAACAAATTATTTACTTGAGACAAATGGGTAGAATGCTTTCTCATAATGATATGTTTCAGGCAAATATAAATCTCATCTTGTCCTCTTTGAAACATAATGTAAATTGTATTATGGCCAGGCCTCTTATTGCTCTCAAACATTAGGGTATACAACAATTGGATTTTTAGGAAAACAAATGTTACCCCATCTATGTGTTACCACAATCAATAGGCACATCACAATCGTAAACATGCCATTTATCAAATTATCTGCTTGCATCAATTATATCATTCTTTCTAATTCTATTGTCAACAAAATCAAAATGTTTGAGTAAAATGACACACTATTGGGGCTTTTCTTCAATACAGATTATTTAGGAGGATAAACACAATGCTCTGATTTCAGAACAAACAAAGAGAATACAGCTAAAATTTAACAAATTTTAGATGATTGCAAGATGCTAATGTTGTACAAACAAAATTTTGCATTGCACAGTCATTCGTTCATATACCATTACATGTGACAATGAGTACGTTTACATGGACAAAAATAATCTGATTTTAACATGATTAAGACAATACTCTGATAAAAATCTCTATTTACATGGTAGATTCTTAGATTACCTTAATCTGGCTAAAGTCATACTCGAAGTAAATACAAATTGAATTAAGACGTGGAGTATTCTATTTTAGTCGCATTATCGAAGTGCAGTATAGACATGTACACACCTTAATCACACTATTACTGTCGTGTAGGACTTTTCGCTGCATTTTGCGATAGGAAACATACAGCAATGGTTAACCGTTTGACAGCAAATATATGAGCATGGCTTCAACAACGTCATCATCTGTTTGCATGTATAGCATGAAAAATAATTAACTGCACTTGAAGCTTTTGTAAAATAAAAAATGAAACACCCAAAACTGTATATGGCATCATAACAAAGACAAACTATATGTTTATATGTGAAATTCTGGAGGGGATGTCGGATGGCATCACGTTAGGCCGTAATGACGTGTGCCATTAATCGATCTATGTACTATAACATGTAAAACAGGAACATGAAATGAATATTTTAAAAGAAACTCATGTAAACACCTTAATCATAATATTGTCTTATTTAGAATAAGATAAATAATTAGATTACCGATGTTCATGTAAACATAGTCAATGTCAGTACTTCACTGACAAGCTATTCATCACACTGCTAAGTTACAGCATTGCATTCTGCTTGCTATTATGACAGCCACATTATTCATCAGGATTAGGGCCAACCACACAGGCCCCTGTGTGTCTGCATCTGTTCCAGTTCTTTATCGATCTCTGTTTTCTCCATTACCAAAAAGAGGGGCTATCTGCATGACAGCAAGCACACTGTGCATGTTGATGATGCTCTTGCCTGCTGCACTTTTTTTTATAGAGGAGAAGGTGAGGAAAGAGATAAAGAGGCACTGTACTGACTCTCCTGAGAGAGTCATATAATGGAGTGCTGGATAACTTAAATACGCAGAGTAGATGAGGCCTTCAACAAAGAAGAGTGCTGCTACTTCTCTTTAAACAGTTCAAGTTATCTTGGAATTTGTATGTTGTGATAAGGAATGAATGAGGTTTTTGGGGCACAGCTTAATTCAGATGTTATGTGAATACCCTGATAGCTCCAAAACGAAATTAGTATGATATAAATCAACTTGTATGCTTACTTGTTTTTCTTAGGGGATCATGCATCTGAGAAGTGGTAAGAAGATAAACAGAGGCAAGAGTACAAAGCTAAAATGTCAAAATGTCTCTTCCTCTTCCCCTGTGTGTGCATGTGTGTGATACCTTATATTTTGCTGGACAGAAAAAAATTGTATTTTGTATTTTGTATTTAAAATATTTAATCAAATAGGTAATTCACAGATAATACAATATCATTCTTCAAATGTGTTAATAGTACTGCCAACTATAGCCTATCACAGTTTAGCTAAATGCAGGTGAATCATACAACATTCTTAAGCACAGTCTTAAAGGGATATTCACCCAAAAATGAAAATTATTTTGTAAATTACTCACCATCATGTGGTTGCACTCCTGTAAGACATTCCTTCATCTTCGGAACACAATAAGATCTTTTTGATTAAATCTGAGAGCTTTCTGTCCCTCTACAGTCAGCCATTCAAGGTCCAGAGCGTTTGGAAAGACATCATTAAGTAATCCATGTCATTAAGTACATCAAGTAATCAAGTAAATTTATGAAGTTATGTGAGTGCTTAATTTGTGCAAAACGTAATTTACTCCTTTATTTATGAAAATGTTATCCAAACACATGCGTTGTGCTACTCTAGTGAACACTCACTCATGTCCGTTGTGTTGATACGAGTCTTCCATCATGTGAACACAACACAAATGCCCTGTGATTCTCTCGTGAACGCACAATGCAGATCAATATTTTCATAAATATAGTTGCAAATGATGTTGTTTTGTTGTTGTTGGGTTTTTTTTTTTCAACAAAGTACAAATTTTATAAAATTACTAATATAACCCATACGGAAATGTAATATGTGACACACATGTCCCTATATCTGTATTGACATTGAAATATATGTTACATATGAGCCAATATATTATTATCACATATATCCATCTATGTATATATGTATATATGTAGATATGTTTATAACATATTTGAAATTCCATAGTAAAATTTGTATATAAACATGATAATTTGTATGTAAACATGATAATTTGTATATAAACATATGATTAATTTTTAAATGGTATTGCATGTTGTCACAGCCCCTCCTCTGCTTTGCAGGGGCGGTTCCTCCTGCAGGCAGAGGAGCGTCGTTAGTGATTGGAGCCACCTGGGCTCAGGATATTTAAACTGCTTCACTAACCACTCTCTCTCTCTCTGCTCCTCCAGGTATGATCCTGTTTAGTTTGTTCCTTTATAGTTATGTCTTAGTTTTTCCACTCAGTCATGTACACACAAACGGATTCACGCATCCATGCATTTTATATACACCTTACATTATGACATTTCCACACCTCATTTCCTTTTCTTTGTTTAAAGTTAATAGTTTTGATTTATAATAAAGACAACCT
The DNA here is from genome assembly GCF_936440315.1 of Barbus barbus. Lineage (NCBI taxonomy): Eukaryota > Metazoa > Chordata > Actinopteri > Cypriniformes > Cyprinidae > Barbus > Barbus barbus. The sequence continues at coordinate 6,912,250 of NC_136749.1, forward strand.
TTTTTGGCCTATACTTCTTGTTTGTGTCCCCTCATTTTTGCCACATGCCATGAGCCAGCTTGTGACAATGTTATGATCATATATGTTAACAGTATATAATATAATGGTATATTGTATGATATGACAATATACAGTATGTTAGCAATATATCAAAATTTTTTATGGTACTATAGGTTTTGACCATTTGTTAAAGGGGTCCTATTATGCTTTTTCACTTTTTGAATTTTAGTCAGTATGTAGCGTGTATGTTTGGGCATAAAAAGATCTACAAAGTTACAAATCTCAAAGTCCACAGCAAAGGCAGAAATTTAGTTTTTAAACTATTCCTTTTCAAGAACTACAACGAACGGCTCGTTTGGACTACAAAGTTGATTTCCTGTATTTCTGATATCACAAAAATAAATCCCGGCTACAGAAATTTGAATTGTTGGCAGGTGGGGAGAATGCTTTGTTGAGCTTTGCACGCTTCAGAATCGAACGTTTTTTTTATATCACTGTATGACGGAAACCGATTGTTTTCAGAAAATTTTGGATGTCATTTTCAGCGTTTGTGAGCGCAGGACTGCTTTGTGTACAGCGTTACCGGGGAAACCTGGCTCTCTACCACTCCAACAGTGGCTCCTGCTGGCAGAGAATGAATTTGCATATATATGCCGCCACAAATAGTGTAAGTGCGAGGGACTATGGTATAAATAAATTCAACTGTATAACAGTTTCACTGCAATTCATGTTATAATGTTAGAATTAAAGAACAATAAACATAATACATTGACATCCTATCTAAAAATGTGATTTAGCCCAAAAAAAAAAAAAACAACGTTACCACTTTAATATGTTTTGCAATATCAGTGCGTGCAAAGGTTCTACGCGATCCTCTTGTTCAATACTCTCGGGGTCTGAATTGATATGGCAATTGGGAATGGGGGCGTGACGTCACGGCTCTAGCGCCTCTTGTTTACGCCCCAGAATGCACTGCGCAGTGATGTCGGTTGCCAAGCTCTATATTGGCGAACTTGCTGTTTTGGCAAGGGGCGGGGCAGTACTGAAACTCGGTCTAAGCTGTTCGCTAATCACAACGCACTTTTGGGGTGTACATAGTGATCCCGACTGTAATGTCATAGTCGGTGCTATGTTCTGATTCGCCTATTTTTCAGTGGTCTTTTGCATTCACAAGATTTACATAAGGAGGAAACAATGGTGTTTGAGGCTCACGGTATGTCATTTCCATGTACAGAACTGTTATTATTCAACTATGCCAAGGTAAATAGAGTTTTCCATTCTATGGCTCCTTTAACTTTTCCATTCTATGGCACCCTGGGAAGTCGTGGCCTAATGGTTAGAGAGTCGGACTCATAACCTAAAGGTTCGAGTTCGAGTCTCAGGTGCGGCAGGAATTGTAGGTGGGGGAGTGAATGACCAGCGCTCTCTCCACCTTAATACCACGACTGAGGTGTCCTTGAACAAGGCACAGAACCCCCAACTGCTCCCCGGGCGCCGCAGCATAAATGTTTGTCCACTGATCCAGGTGTATGTTCAAGTTGTGTGTCTGCTCACAGCTGTGTTTATACTCTTAGGATGGGTTAAATGCAGAGCACAAATTCCGAGTATGGGTAACCACGTTACGTCACTTTTTTTTTTTTTTTTATAAATGGCTATTGGATCAAGTTTTCCCAAGCCACAATACATTACTGTTACATGAAACAATTTTCCAACATCTTAAAAAATTGTTATAAATATTTTAAATGACCACATTACCTCATAATCTTTAATCAAAATATCTTCCAGTGAAAACGAAAGAATTCTCTTTGGTGACGTATGCAAGGCTTCACCAGTCAAAACACAACCCTGCAGGACCACCTCCACCCACCTCCACTTTTGAGTGCAACAACCAACAGCCGAAAAGTAGAAACAAGACCTCTGCCCCAACAATTTATTTTGCTCGAATGTATGGCGCAATACAGAAGATCCGTCACTACTTGCTCTTGACCATAGCTACACTACATCACACCCACTGTGAGCGAATAGAGGCTGTTCTGGATAAACTCTTCAGTTATCAAATACTTTCCTAGATCTGCGAATAATCCCAGGTTTGACAGCATGAATGACGGAACTACTGCAACATCTTCTTGATCAAAACATTATCTACATGAACCGATAGAATCAGCTTCAACAATCCAATTTGCCTGAGCCTGATGCACTCTGCAATTTTTCCATTAATAACGCTTCGGGGGATCTAACCCATAAACCCGAAATTGAAAGTGATAATGCATAGGGCCTTGACTGTCATGGATTAAAGGTTTAGTTCACCCAAAATGTAAAATTATCCTGTTATTTACTCGCCATCCTAGGTGTATATGGCTTTCTTCTTTTAGACAAATTCAATCAGAGTTATATTAAAAATGCCTTGGCTCTTCTAAGCTCTATCATTCAGTCAGTGGGTGTTTCTGTTACACAGTCCAAAATAAAGTGCACAAAATCCATAAAAAAACATGCCTCACTCGGCTCCAGGGGATGAATAAAGGCCTCCTGTAGCGAATGCATGCGTTTTTGTAAGAAAAATAGCCATATTTCAAACATAATAAACATCTCTCTCACGTCATCTAACTGCCATAAGCGGAAGCCCTTCCAGCGGATGACGTAGGACGTCGGCGTTGCGTGATTAGTGACGAGCACGGAGAGAGAACAAAACAAAAATCACAAAACGAGGATTTGTAAAGGAAAATGTCAGAGGAGACTGGTTCCCTATCTGTCGGTCACTACGAGTTACAACCGCGGTCTACTCCAGTGCCTTTCTTCCCGGAGGTGCATGAAGAGCTGACGAAGTCGTGGATGGCCCCTTTCACGGCCAGAAGCCACTCGTCTGCCTCCTCCGTCCTCACTACCCTCGATGGCGGGGCTGCCAGGGGGTACGCGGGCATTCCCCAGGTGGAGAGAGCGGTCGCGGTGCACTTGTGCCTGTGAAACGCCGCCACTTGGAGGAATCGTCCGCGTCTCCCGTCCAAAGCCTGTAAGCTGACAGCTGCTCTTGCGGCCAAAGCTTATAGTGCTGCGGGCCAGGCAGCCTCTGCCCTGCATGCCATGGCTATCCTGCAGGTACACCAAGCCAAGGCACTCAAACAAATGCACGAGGGTAGTTCCGACCCGGGGTTGATGCAGGAACTGCGCACGGCGACTGACTTCGCTCTACGAGCGACGAAAGTCACGGCGCGATCCCTCAGAAAGGCGATGTCTACCATGGTGGTCCAAGAGCGCCATCTCTGGCTCAACCTGGCAGAGATGAAGGATGTCGACAAAGCACGCTTTCTCGACGCTCCCATCTCCCCGGTTGGGCTGTTCGGCGACACTGTCGAAGGATTTGCTCAGCAGTTCTCAGCAGTGCAGAGACAGACAGAGGCGATCCAGCACATCCTTCCCTGGCGTGATGCAACGGTGGCCCCCGGGTCAAGGCCTCTGTCTGCTCGTTGCCGTAGGCGCCCACCTGCGTCCTCCAGAGCCGCTCCACCCCGTGCCGAATCAACACCTGTGCCGGCGCGTCGAGCCTCTCGCAGGCGGTGACAGACCCATTTGGGTCTGTTACAGCACTTATTAGGCTTATATGTCTCTGTTCATTTCCTATAAAACACGGTACGTATGACAGCATGGTAAATAAAGAATATATATATATATAATATGTGTGTGTGTGTGTGTGTGTGTGTGTGTGTGAGAGACAAAATTACGCCTGTAATTTCAAAGTGAAGGCTTATAATATGCCCTACTCTTAAAAGCGTTCTTTTCTTTCTTTCTTGGACAACCAACCAATCACAGTCTTCAAAAGACTGTGTCATTCCTAGCAATGGGGTCAACCCCGCCTCCTCACTAAGATAAAGTTTTTGTCTTTTCCTCGCTGAGTTGCTCTCAGATTGGTCCTGAATCACTTTTAAGCTAAGACTCCTAGTTAGAAATTTTTAAGCTAAAATAGGAGCTCTCTGAGAGGATTCTTAGAATCTTTATGAATACGGGCCCAGGTTTCTGTCTTTAAAGGTGCTTTATGTAGGATTGACACCCAGCGGTTTAACTAAGTATTGCAGTCCAAATTCAAAATATTGGAGATGTTTTTTCACCTGCCCCATCCTCCTCAGATTTGACACACACGCAGGTTGCCAGATTAACAACACCAATAGAAATGAGCGCACATGACAATGAATTAAATTAAATATGCTGTGTTTTCCGCCAACTGCCAACCCGGGGTGCCAAAATACAATTGGTTTGACAAACCATAACAAACACAGACATTCCGGGCCGGAATGCACATTTTCAAAGGAGAATAACTGCCTGTAGCATTGTTTTTCAGATAAACAAGTATGCTAACTTAGCATGTTTCTTAAATATCGTAAAACATATTATGGTATTTTGTATGCTTTAGTAGAGTAAAAATCCTACATACAGCACCTTTAAAACACTCTTGTGTGTAGGATTAATTTCTTACGACTAAATTGTGACCTATGCTCTCAACGTCAAATGCAGGAATACTAATTCATGCGTTTATGACCTCAAGGTTAGACTATTGTGATGCTTTATTGGGTGTTTGTTCTGCACGCTTGATCAATAAATTACAGTTGGTCCAAAATGCAGAAGCTAGAGTCCTTACTAGAAACAGGAAGTATGACCATATTAGTTCTGTCAACATTGCATTGGCTCCCCATCAAACATCGTATAGATTTTAAAATCTTGTTAATTACTTATAAAACCCTGAACGGTTTAGCTCCTCAGTACTTGAGCAAGCTCTTATCACATTATAGTCCTCCACGTCTACTGCGTTCTCAAAACACTGGCCATTTGATAATGCCTAGAATATCAAAATCGACTGCGGTCGGCAGATCCTTTTCCTATTTAGCACCCAAACTCTGGAACAATCTACCTAATACTGTTCGGGAGGCAGACATACTCTGTCAGTTTAAATCTAGATTAAAGACACATTTCTTTAACCTGGCTTACACATAACACACTAATACACTTCTATTATTCAAATCCGTTAAAGGATTGTTAGGCTGCATTAATTAGATCAACCGGAACCGGGAACACTCCCCATAACACATGATGTACTCGTTACATCATAATAAGAATGGTATCTACGCTAATATTTGTCTGTTTCTATTCTGTTTCTCAGTCTGTGTCCGTATCAGATGGTGGATTGGCGCCGGGAGATTATGTATGTGGACACCTGGATGACACCGGGAGATTATGTATGTGGACATATCCCCAGTCACTGTAGCCACCAGATCCGGTCCGTATCCAGCCCAGATGGTCACTGCAGTCACCAGATCCAGTCCGTATCCAGATCAGATGGTGGATCAGCACCCAGAGACGACCTCTACAGCCCTGAACATTAGCGGAGACCAGGACACCGAGATGAGCACCAGAGACAGATCCCCAGCCATTGGGAAAGACCATTGGAACCAGTTGAGCCCTTACATTCTGACTTTGCTGCAGTTGGAATTGAACTGCTGGTTCGTTTGGCCAGAGGAGAACTGGCCCCCTGACTGAGCCTGGTTTCTCCCAAGGTTGTTTTCTTCATTCTGTCACCGATGGAGTTTTGGTTCCTTGCCGCTGTCGCCTCTGGCTTGCTTAGTTGGGGACACTTCATTTCCAACGATATCGTCGACCTGATTGCAAAGACACAATTTAAGATGAACTGAGCTGGATGATAACATCACTGAATTCAATAAGGAAATGCCTTTAACTTTTTTTTTTATCTTTTAATTTTACATTATTGACACACTATTTTCCTTTTTTGATATTGTGCAGTTGCTTTGACACAATTTACATTGTTAAAAGCGTTATATAAATAAAGGTGACTTGACTTGACTTGACAAATTAGCAACTGGCTCAATGCTGTGCCAGGCATGGCATTTTAAAAACGGACTGTCCGACCTAAAGCCAGAGGCCACCCTATTTAATATTATTATCTTAAACTATTGTCAATTATTGCTGTATTAAGCCTTGTCATGTTCAGGTTGTTACATCTTACCTTGCATTCTCAAAGCATTCTTGCATTACTGCTTGCTTGGGCTCAACTTCTGTGAACAGTGAACCCTGCCTTCTTTGATTTGATCGGCCATCTCATTTTGACATTGATAAATGCTATAGACTGCTGGATTGAGCTGGAGTGTGATAAATAGCTTAATCATTTTGAGACATATAGGGTGTGCGGGTATTCGCCTGTGCTGACGGAATTAAACATAAATGTATTATTATTCCTTCTTATATATTTACGTAGCAACTGACCAGCCCACATTGTCCAGCAGCCCATAGAGAAAACATACAGTGCTCCAGATGGCCAGTACACCCCTGGGTCCGGGCCCACAGGGAAAACTTCTGGTGGTCCAGATGGCCAGTCTGCTCCTGATGACCACATAGACCATATGAATGTCTATAGAATTAATTGTTTGATTTGCTCATATATCCTTTCAAGGAAGGTTTTAATCAGAATTCTGTGCCATCTGTTTGCTCACGCTTCACAGACAATTTGACAATTCCCTTTCACTGTCTGCATTTTAATTTCAGGAGATCAGTTTGGGTGAACGCAACTATATGATTATTATGAATCCAACATCCTTCCACACAGAAAACATGCACCTGAGGGATGATGTGATGAAAAAAAAGTAATATTTCACTACTGTAAGTGTATTGTAAGTAACATCCAGTTAGGTCAATATACATCTGGACACAGGCACAATTTTTATTATTTTAGCTGTTGACCAAAACATAGTCAATTTACATTTATATAATGGAAAGGTTAAGAAATTACAGCTCTTTAATATGTACCTCCCCCTTTTCAACGGACAATAAGTAATTGGACTGTGTATAAAAATGGTTGTAATTCCTAAGCATTTTATGTTATATTTTTGTTCAACCCCTTGAATTAAAGCTTAAAGACTGCACATCAATTTGATCTTGATTGTTTAATTTGAATTATATTCTGGCCAATGTCCAAATATATATGGATGTTCTTTAAGATGTTTTACATAGTTTATAAATCATAAACATCTTAAAGACATTTTCTAAACATCTATTTTCCATCTTAGGAAATGTCTTAGAATCATATTGCAGATGAGAAAGCACTCTAAAAAAAAATGTCTTGCAGATGTAAATGCAGACATCAAATAGTCTGTGATGTACATGTGCTAAAAGGGAAGTAGAGGAAATACTTTTATTTATTCTTAACCTTTAAGTTGGAAAAAGTTTAAAAAGTTTAAGAAGTTTAAAAGTTTGATAGTTTTCAGTCTGAAATAGTTTGAAGTTTAAAATAGTTTTACATAGATAGATAGATAGATAGATAGATAGATAGATAGATAGATGCTAAGGACCTCAGAGTGGTTGCTAGGGTATTCTAAGAGGTTAGCTAAGGTGCTCTGGATTGTTACTAGGGTGTTGCTATGTGGTTGCTAGGCTATCCGGGGTGGTTGTTAGGTGGTTGCTATGGCACTTGGGGTGGTTGCTAGGGTACCTGGGGCGGTTGCTAGGGTGTTGCTATGCGGTTGCTAAGGTATCTGGGTTGGTTGCTAAGGTGTTGCTACGCGGTTGCTAAGGTACCTGGAGTGGTTACTAAGGTGCTGCTATGTGGTTGCTAAGGTGCCTGGGGTGGTTGCTTGGGTGTTGCTATGCGGTTGCTAGGGTACCTGGGGTGGTTGCTAAGGTGTTGCTATGTGGTTGCTAAGGTACCTGGGGTGGTTGCTCAGGTGTTGCTATGCGGTTGCTAAGGTATCTGAGGTGGATGTTATGGTGTTGCTATGCAGTTGCTAGGGTACCTGGGGTGTTGCTATGCGGTTGCTACAGTGCTTGGGGTGGTTGCTAAGGTGTTGCAATGTGGTTGCTAGGGTACTTGGAGTGGTTGCTATGATGGTTGCTAGGCTATCCAGGGTGGTTGTTAGGTGGTTGCTATGGCACTTGGGATGGTTGCTAGGGTACCTGGGGCGGTTGCTAGGGTGTTGCTATGCAGTTGCTAAGGTATCTGGGTTGGTTGCTAGGGTGTTGCTATGCAGTTGCTAGGGTACCTGGAGTGGTTACTAAGGTGTTGCTATGTGGTTGCTAGGGTACCTGGGGTGGTTGCTAAGGTACCAGGGTCGGTTGCTAGGGTACCTGGGGTGGTTGCTAAGGTGTTGCTATGCGGTTGCTAAGGTGTCTGAGGTGGTTGCTATGGTTTTGCTATGCGGTTGCTAGGGTACCTGGGGTGTTGCTATGCGGCTGCTACAGTGCTTGGGGTGGTTGCTAAGGTGTTGCTATGTGGTTGCTAAGGTACTCTGAGTGGTTGCTATGGTGTTGCTCTGCGGTTGCTAGGGTTCTTGGGGTGGTTGCTAGGTTGGTTTGGACAGTTGCTAGAGTGTTGCTATGAAGTCAGAAATAAATGACAGTTAGATAGGTAGATAGATAGATAGATAGATAGACAGACAGACAGATAGACCCGGGGTGGTTGCTAGGGTGTTGCTATGGTGCTCGGGTTGCTATAAGGTGTTGCTATGCGGTTGCTATGGTACTTGGGGTGGTTGCTAGGTTGGTTTGGACAGTTGCTAGGCTGTTGCTATGAAGATAGATAGATAGATAGATAGATAGATAGATAGATAGATAGATAGATAGATCAGATAGATGAGTTTGACTGATTCTCAGTGGATTAGAAATAGTAGTGGAGTTTGAATAGTCTTGGCTCATTTGAACATTCTGTCAATGTAAGGCTGTGGGATTTGTTATTATTTTTCATCTTAATTTTTATGAAAACTGTAAATCCGATCAGAAAAGATATAGCACACTCGGTCAGATCAGTCTGAAGATCTGGGCTGAGTTTGGAATCTGTAGAGTTAAAGCTCTAGGAGGAGTAGCAGTCAGATAATTTAGTCTCAGAAGAATAATAAGTTTAAATAGCATTTCAGTAAATTGGCTTTCTCAAGCCAACTTAAATAGTTAATCATACATTTATATATGTTTTTAAGTGCCTTTGTTAAAAAAAAAAAGTTGAGTTTTTGATGTGAATTTAAACGTAAAAAAATACAATCGAATACAATTAAAATCTTATTGTATTAGTGAAAGTGACGTGACATGTGGCCAAGTATGGTAACCATACTCAGAATTTTTACTCTGCATTTAACCCACACACACCCGGAGCAGTGGGCATCCATTTATGCTGCGGCGCCCGGGGAGCAGTTGGGGGTTCGGTGCCTTGCTCAAGGGCACCTCAGTCGTGGTATTGAAGGTGGAAGAGAGCACTGTACATTCACTCCCCCCACCTACAATTGCTGCCGGACCTGAGACTTGATAGCTTTCCCATGTTCTTTTCCCAGTGTGGATTCTTTGGGAAGCTTATCTTTCCCTCACAACAAAAAAACACCATTCTTTGATGACATTAGCCATGTTTCCATCCAGTTTTTGCCCCGTTTCGTTATCGACAAAGAGAATATGCGTAAAAAAAAAAAAAAAAAAAACTTAAATCCAGCCAGTTTCTATCCAACTGGCCTTTTACAGATAAAATGGTGTGCGTGATGACATCATCCCTAAAAAACAAAAACAAATTGTCATATAAGTTTTGGTTTATCACCAAAAAAATGCCCTTGAGCTGTTTCCATACATAATTTATCCTATTGCACAAATTATATAAGCTAGTAGCCTGTTCTTCATCCATTTGAAACAAAACTTTTTATATAGCCTATTATTAAACTGTATAGCCCTACATAAAATTATTTTTAGTAACAAGTGTCATGTTTTTTTTTTTGTACTTTCTTATAGACTAGATTCTTGACTAGATTTAGATTTTCTTGATCATCAAGCAATATTCATAAACGGGTGCAGTTTAATTATTATTATTTTTCCAATTAACTTAGTCTGTATTGGAAATAGGAATGTTCATTTCCGTTATTTTATTTCTTCTAACTGACAACCAATGGCCGTTAAGCCATTATTAACCATTAACCGATAAGATTGTTAAATTACAATTAAATTTCATTTGAATTGATTTGTAGCTGTGACTCATTAAAAATACCTCAATTTTTAATGAGTCACATTAAGCAGCATAAACAGCAGAACACTTCTGCAAACAGAGAAAAACATAATAAAGCTACAGTCATGGCCAAAAATATGGGCAACCTTGCAATTCTGTCAGAAAATGCAACCCTTCTCTCAGAAAATTGTTGCAGTTGCAAATGTTTTGGTACTCACATGTTTATTTATTTTTGTTTGTATTAGAACAACAACAACAAAAAAAAACAGAGAAGAAAAGTCCAATCTGATACAATTCCACACAGAACCCCAAAAAATACACTGGACAAAATTATTGGCACCCTTAATTTAACTTAGACCTGATTTGTGACACCAAATATGAACTTCCACTCACCACCGGAGGTCACTCGCTCACCACATGGACTCTTGCACTACACTAAGGCCCCGTCCACGCGAAGACGGGTTTCTCTGTATACGCATACATTTTTTACCGTATAGGCGTTTCGTCCACACGAAACCGGCGTTTTCGAAGAGTGAAACCGATCATTTTTGAAACCGGGTCCCAGGGTGGATAAATTTGAAAACGCCGTTTTCGTGTGGACGGCGAATCCGTATATTTTCTGAAACAATGACGTCATCAGCCCACGTCTTGCCCCTAATCAGACACCGCTACGTTACATAACAGCGACAACAACAACAACAATGTCAGACTACGTGCCTGTGTTCGTGCTGCATAACCTACTGAGCTCATTAGTTTTATTAAAGCAAAATCTTCTGCTTTGTGTGTATTCAGCGCGCAAGGTTTACGCACATGGTCCAAGTCTTCTTTGTTTTTTTGTGTATCTCTGTGGCAGAATTACAGCGCCACATATTGGTCTGGCATGTGTACTACATCGTTTTCAGTCGGTTTGTGATTCCGTGTGGACGCAGATATTTCCTGAGACGACTCCGTGTTTACGGAATTTGAGGCAAAAAAAAGATTGAATGAATGAATGAATGATGCATTTATATAGCGCCTTATTGTGTATTGCTGTACACCCAAAGCGCTTTACAATCATGTGGGGTGTCTCTCCTCGACCACCACCAGTGTGCAGCATCCACTTGGATGATGCGACGGCAGCCACAGCACAACGGCGCCAGTGCGCTCACCACACACCAGCTACAGGTGGAGTGGAGAGGGAGTCATAGAGCCAACCAAGTGTATGGGGATTATTAGGAGGCCATGATAGGCCAGTAGAGGGAATTTAGATTGGTTAGTTTTAAAAAAAAAAAAAAAAGATTGGATACGGAGAAACCCGTCTTCGTGTGGACGTAGCCTAAGGCTGCATCCGAAACCGCCTACTTCTCTACTATATAGTATGGGAAATGAAGTAGGCGAGCGAATAAGTAGCCCATGTCCGAATCCTTCGGATTCATAAAAGAGTAGGCAGGAATTACCTGGGTGACGTACTAATTCTCGCGAGATTCGGACGTGCGTCTACTTAAAGTGCATCCGAATATGCCTACTTCTCTACTATATAGTAGGGAAAAGCAGTAGGTGAGTGAATAAGTATGTCCGAAACCTCAGTATTCATAGAAGAGTAGTCAAGAAGTTCCCGGATGTCCTACTGCTTCTGCCCAGATTCTTGAGTGTTCATCCGATGCACACTTTTCTATCCCAGAAGGCCCGTGCGAGAGGATACGTCATCATCACATGACGGAGATCAGCGACGCAGGTGTTTACAAATGTGAGTATTATCGATCAAAAACACGGTTACATATGTTAAAATCGAATTTCTTGAGCTACTGTATAGTAAATTGTTGATTTGCTCAAGGTGTAGATGCTAGACAGTAACGTTACAGTATAGTTGTATAGTGAACAGCTCCAGTAAACACTCGCGTCTCCAAAGTGCATTTACATAAACCTTAAACATCTTAAAGACCATTAAATGTCTATTTAATAAGAGACAGGAAAATATTCTAAAAGGATATTCAAAGGCTCTCAGTGAGCTGAAAACCTTTCAGTTACTGAAATGAATAAAAATTATTTTAAATCTTAAAGTTTCGTTTATTTTAATGATTGTAATTTCAAACGAAGCTGTTACAGCGCTTTTCTGATTCTTGATTTCTGTGCATTTGATGCAGAGCTTTTGTGCTGGAGCAGGTGACAGCGGGATTTGTGGGAAAAAAAGGAAAACAAATATAAAGTAAGAAATAATTTTGTTACTTCTAATACAGAAATCAAATGACATTGTGCTGTTAAAATGACTGCTTGTGTATTATGTTTGTGCATCTTTGTATGATCTGAAATGTCTGCAGACTGCTGTGTACAGTAAAAAACTATTGCAAGAATTAGATGTTTTGTCTCCAATCAAGACTTGGAGAAACTTGTTCATGCCTTTATCACCAGCAGGGTGGATTACTGTAATGGTCTCCTCACCGGCCTTCCCAAGAAGACCATTAGACAACTGCAGCTCATCCAGAACGCTGCTGCCAGGATTCTGACTAGAACCAGAAAATCTGAGCATATCACACCAGTCCTCAGGTCCTTACACTGGCTTCCAGTTACATTTAGGATTGATTTTAAAGTACTTTTACTCGTTTATAAGTCACTCAATGGCCTAGGACCTAAATATATTGCTGATATGCTCACTGAATATAAACCAAACAGACCACTCAGATCATTAGGATCGAGTCAGTTAGAAATACCAAGGGTTCACACAAAACAAGGGGAGTCTGCTTTTAGCTATTATGCGGCCCGCAGCTGGAACCAGCTTCCAGAAGAGATCAGATGTGCTAAAACATTAGCTACATTTAAATCAAGACTCAAAACTCACCTGTTTAACTGTGCATTTGAATGAGCACTGTGCTATATGTCCGAACTGACTGCAATACATTTTATGTATAATCATTTTCTTTAAATTTATTTTAAATCATTTTCTATATCATTTTAAAATTCCTTGTTTTTATTATTCTTATTTCCATGTTTTTATTGATTTTAATGTCTATTTCACTTTCTTTTATGTAAAGCACTTTGAATTACCACTGTGTATGAAATGTGCTATATAAATAAACTTGCCTTGCCTTGCCTTGCCTTACAGTGAGGATGGAGAAGTCCACAGCAACATTCTGGAAATGATCCAGTGCCATGAATGAGATGCTCCATCACTCCACCTGGATGTGATTTTATTCAAGTTTGTCCTGCTGGTTTCTGTTCATTCAACATCAGTCAATGGAGCAGGAGTTTCAGAAGCTTCAAAAGCATAGTCAAATAATTTCACGAAGAATCTGAAAGTTAGGCTCCATTGACTGATATTGTATGAACAGAAACCAGCAGGGCATGCACGCATGCACACACACACACAACGATTGAACAGTGTGGATGTGTGTAAATAACGACTGAATGTATATGTTTGGGAGAACTAACCCTTTAAAGCCCCAAATAGAAATTGTATGAAATATATGTAAGCATTTATATTATAGAAGTACTTTGAAGAAATAAACTTTAAGAAACAAGCAGCTTTGTTGAGCGTTTGTGCCCAAGGCACAAAAAAAGCATTTACATTTAATTTTTTTTTTTTTTTTACATTTAATGTTTTGTAAATTTACAATTATGCATTTGGCAGCTAGATTTTCCCACACGCGTTCTCCTGCTCTTGCTTCAAGGTTGTGTGTGGTACGGGGGTGTCATCATGGTCTTCCTCATCCTTTCTGTGCACTCAGGCAACGATAGCGTCGATGTCCCTTTCTCATCCATGATCAGATTCAGTCTGACTGCAGCAGCGAGGGACGTGATGGACGGCAGAGACAGGTGAAGGTGGACACAGTGGTCTTCGTCAGAATAAAGCTGCAGAACTGGCTCAGTTGTGTTGAGATGCAGTAGGATGTGGGTTCACTGCCTGTAAATACATGATTGTTTGAACAATTATGTTTGAATAAAGCTTTTTCATGTGTTGTTGACTGGTTTATTTATTGTCATGGTTACTTTTATTTACATTTTACTCATTTGTTCATGTTTCTTGTTGTCAGTAAATAAAATATAATTGTTTCATTAACATATGCATTAATTCATTACTTGACTGAAAATGGAGATGTATTCACCTTGGCTGCATTTGTCTAGTGTACAGTCATGCATAGCTATGGCATATGAAAAAGAAAATTACATTTAGCTTGTTTTACTAAAAAATATAATTAATTATTGGTCAGCATTTATCATTATTATTGTTCATAAGTGTTGGGCAACCAATGCATTCTGAAGGAATCTTAATTTCTAAGTAGTAATACTTACAGTTGAAACCAGATATTTACATACACTTCAGAAAAAAACACAAAAACGTTTTTTTCTTTACTGTCAAACATTAAATCAGAGTAAACTTTTTCTGTTTTATATCAATAAATATTAACATATGTTTTGCATTTGTTAAATGTCAGAATCGAGCGAGGGAGAATTTTATATATATTTTTTTATCACTTTCATCAAAGTCAGAAGTATACATATACTTCCTTAGTATTTGGTAGAATTGCCCCGAAACTGTTTCACTTGGGCCAAACGTTTTGGGTATCCTTCCACAAGCTTTCTACAATAGTTTGCTGGAATTTTGGCCCACTCCTCTTGACAGAACTGGTGTAACTGGGTTAGGTTTGTAGGCCTTCTTGCTCGCACTCGCCTTTTCAGTGCCGCCCACAAATTTTCTATGGGATTGAGATCAGGGCTTTGTGATGGCCACTCCAATACCTTGACTTTGTTGTCCTTAAGCCACTTTGTAACTGATTTGGAGGTATGCTTGGGGTCATTGTCCATTTGGAAGACCCATTTGCGCCCAAGCTTTAACTTCCTGGCTGATGTCTTCAGATGTTGCTTCAATATATCCACAAAATTTTCTTTTCTCATGATGCCATCTATTTTGTGAAGTGCACCAGTCCCTTCTGCAGCAAAGCAGCCCCACAATATTATACTACCACCCCCATACTTCACAGTTGGGATGGTGTTCTGAGGCTTCAAAGCTTCGCCCTTTTTCCTCCAAATATACCGTTTATCATTATGGCCGAACAGTTCAATTTTTGTTTCGTCAGACCACAGGACATGTCTCCAGAAATTAAGATTTTTGTCCCCATGTGCAGTTGCAAACTGTAGTCTAGCTTTTTTATGGTGGTTTTGAAGTAATGGCTTTCTCCTCCCAGAGTAACCTTTCAGCTCATGGTGGTACAGGACTCGTTTTACTGTGGATAAGGACACTGTCTTACCAGTTTCAGCCAGCATCTTCACAAGGTCTTTTGCTGTTGTCCTGGGGCTGATTCGCACATTTCGCACCAAAAAACGTTCCTCTCTGAGACTCAGAATCCGTTTCCTTCCTGAGCGGTATGATGGTTGTACATTCCCATGTTTTTTATACTTGCATATTATTGTCTGAACGGATGAACGTGGGACCTTCAGGCATCTGGAAATTGCACCTAAGGATGAGCCACACTTGTGGAGGTCCACAATTCTTTTCCTGATGTCTTGGTTGATTTCTCTTGATTTTCCCATGATGTCAAAGAAAGAGGCTCTGTGTTTGAGGTGTGCCTTTATATGCATCCACAGGTGTGCCACCAATTAACTCAAATTGAATCAATTAACCTATCAGAAGCTTCTTAAGCTCAGAATGGAATCATCTGGAGTTTTCTTTTTGTTTAAAGACACAATAAACTTAGTGTATGTATACTTCTGACTTTGATGAAAGTGATAAAAAAAATACATAAAAATTATCCCTCGCTCGATTCTGACATTTAACAAATGCAGAAAATATGTTAATATTTATTGATCTAAAACAGAAAAAGTTTACTCTGATTTAATGTTTGACAGTAAAGAAAAAAAAGTTTTTGTGTTTTTTTCTGAAGTGTATGTAAATATCTGGTTTCAACTGTACATTTTTGGAGTAAAATCAACAATCCTCTCCAAAGGTAAGATCTTTGAGCAGCTGATTGACACCTCCTTTGTGCAGAAATTACAAACATGGAGGAAAACATACTAGGTAGGGTTGTGGATTTATTGATGCTTTGAGATGTTTGTGCGCCTGTCCCTCTTATTTTATTTTTATTATTATTTATTATTACTGCAGAACATACAAGCTCAGGGAAAGATGGTAGTAGCTTTAACAATGAACAATCATAATGACACAAAAGAAAAGAGAAAGAAAACAACTAGAATTGGTTTGCGTACATCATAGTATGAGATTATATACACAGGGACAAAAAGAATAAATATCTTTGAATAATCATAAAATTAATATAATCATAATGCATTAAAATTGCATTTGTTTTTGTTATTTATAAGCCTCAGGGATGAAACCAGAGGGACATTCAACAAGAAAAAAAAGGAAAACAAAGGACATTTAAGCCAGTTTTGCATGTGGATGAACGATTTTGGTTTTTCGTAATAAAAAATAATTTATTTAAGGATTAAACTGTAGGGTTATATTAGTTGAGTTAAAAATATAAAAACTTAAATCAACCCTAAATTTGTTGGTTATACTACAATCAGAAGGGCAGCTGTTTCTTCAACAAGACCAAAAATGAGCACATTTCATCAGCATCAAAATATTTACAGATAGATTAATTAAACCTGTCGCTCATATCTTTTGTTTTTGCGCTTGTTATAACGTCATAGATCACATGATAACGTCAACATGGCGGATCTCATTCATACTCAACGAGATTTGGCTGTAAAGTACGTATTCTTTTAGCGCTCGTTAAGTAAGTACTTCTTGAAAAAAAGTACCTACTCGTTGAGTATGCGGTTTCGGATGCAGCCTAACTGTTGCACTTCACCCTGGACTACAGTTCCCCTCATCTATTGGACTGATGACACACACACAGCTGATTGCACTGATTACACAGCTGATTTCCATTACACCCCTTACTTAAACCATGGACATCATCAGTCAGATCCCTGAGTATTGTCTGTGTTTATCGCTCCCCTGATAGTGCTTTACGGAGCCATTTCCAGTCATAGTTTCTTTTCTAGTCTTGTATTCTCACCTGTGCATCTTGGTTTAACCCTTTGACTTGCCGTTCGGACTCGGTTTGTACCTCGCTTGGACTATCGCTCATGTTATTGGACTACTCCTCTTCTATAGGGGCTTGTAGTTCCTTTTTTATAGTCTCAAATGCTATTAAGGCATCTGTGTTCCATTTTAATGGATTACTTAAATGTTGCAATCCTGCTTGTTTCATGATTTCTCTCAATGGCCCTGTCTTTACTGCATAGTCTCAGTCAGCACTAAAGCCAGTCATTCCTAGGAAAGTCATCGTTTGACAGCTAAAAGTTTGCCTGTAGTTTCTTCTTCGAACACTTTAATCCACTTTCCAGCCTCCTCATGAATGTCTGGGAGGCGAGTGACCAGCCCCTTGAGGTCCTATGAGGCCCAGGGCACATACTGTCCCTGTGCACCCTTGATTAAAATTGGGAGTTGTGCAGCCAGTGGTCTGAGGGTCCCCTTTTCTCTGCCCTGTTCCAATTTTCCTTTATCAAATGACTCCTCACCTTCATTCACATCCTCACTACTGTCGAACAACTTACTTCTCCCTCTCTCCAATTTATTTACCGCTTCTATCTTTTTTCCTGATTCTTTAATTTTCTTCTATATTTCTTATTCCATAGCCTCTACTTGTGCTTTAATTTCCCAATCTTTTCTCCTCATCTTTTCTAACACTTCCTCATATCCTGTTTTGCCTTTCTGGTCTGTTTTCATCATTTCTAATGCTATGCGTGCCTGTCTATAACAATCTATGGGTAAATATCCTTCACTTTCTTTTTTCTGTCGCCTCTTTGTTTTTACATCTGGTTCCTTTTTTTCTTCCAACTCTACTTGTCCTTCCATTTGCATTTCTCCCGACACTTCTACCGTACCCTTAAGTATTGGTAACTGTCCCTCTCGGGGCAGATATGGGGGTTGTTTAGAAAACAACTTTTCCTTTTTCTTTGTCTCTTTAGCCCGATTCGGACGGTAATTTTTTCTCATATGGACATCTGTAAAAATTAATTTACATATCACCTCAGTGATAAAACTCATGGATTCGGACGGGGATGTATTCACAGTGGAGGAGTGAGTTCTGTGATCCTGCGAACCAGAGAATGCACTGCTCACGTGGCCAGTCAAGTGATTGTGTGCTGTAAATAAAATGAATTCTATTTACAAACATATTCTTATTATTGTGTAAAATGTATTTAAAAATACTTATTACTATTATGTAAAATATATTCTTATTTTTCCAAGCATATATTCCTACTTATTATTTGATTATTTAAATCTCCTGTTTAAAAATAGGAAAATACGGGCTATAGTTGTATAAAATTATACGCGATATCCGTTTATAATACACATTTTAAAATTGTATTGCATACTTGCTGCTGCCATAATAAAGACCCATTTCGAATGTTTACGTGCTTTTCTTCTCTTTCTGCACTCACTCCTGTGGTGGAGCAGTTATGAAGTATTTTTAGTTTAAATACTTTCCAGCATTTCAGAGATAAATATGTGTGCAAATTACACCGAAGTACAACAGCTACCATACGGTGTTTGGGAGTGTTCAAAAATGGTTTAAACGGTGAAATTTTAATCGATTTCTTCTCCTAAACTCAGAGATGTGGACGGCAATTAAATTACCACACGACCTTGGTGTTTGTCAAAAAACAGTAGGTAATTTGGCTGGGGATTTTTACGGGGGTGGTGAGAGAAAACACAGACGTCCTGGATTCGGATGGCAATTAAATCACCAACTACCCCCTGCATAAGGTGAAAATCACTTACGTCCCCCTGAGAAACATTTACCATCCGAATCAGGCTTTTGTCTGCCTCCTTCAGTATTTTCCTTGCCTGTTTTATACTTTTTAATGCGTCTTTCCCTTCCTTTTTAAACATGGCTATCACTTCTTTCTCTTTTCCCCTTTTTGCTTCTCTCTTTTCTCTGTTTTTACTGATACTTTTAGTTTTATAGTCTTTTATCAGAGTTTCCATTTTCTCACACAATGCTACATCAAATGTCCCTTCCTTTGGCCATTTTGTCATCATATTCTTAGTTCTCTTCTGCCATTTGATTGAGACCTTGTTTATCAATTCTTTACACAAGGGATATTTTAATCCTAATATTTCCACCGGAGTGGCTGCCATACTTTTTTTTTTTTTTTGCCATACATCCAATATTTAAGACTCTACATATATTTTTCTATAGCCAATTAACTTACTATTTTGTCCCACTTAATTTAACTATTTTAACCAATGTTCTCCTATTTTTAGTCTTTATTTTGTGACATGCATCTTTAAACCTAGTTTTTTATTCTGTCTGATGCACGTACACTTTCTGTATGAGTTAGTAGTTTCAACTCTATTTTATAATCCCTCAATATCCAAAACTACTAAAAATAATTTTTATATTTATTTTACTTCTCTTCTATTTTTAAAAATTATTTTTGTCCGCCCTTAAAAGTATTTTTAATATACTTTTTTTTTTACTTAATGCCTTGATCTCACTTCTGCTGCTTTGATCTCAGAAATGTTCTCCTTTTCTATCACACAGACCTCTAAAATGTAAAAGCATATAAAAGATCTTGATCCAATCTTTATTGATACAAATTTTTCCTAAACACATTCACTCCTTCTAGTCCCTTTATTCACGCATGGCTCATTCTTTCATTCTTTGTCCCCTTATTTATAGGGCTCATACAGTCATTCATCCCTCTCAGGTGCGGCACTAGCTGCATCCCACTCAAGGGAGGTCCAGGAGGGGGTGCTCAGCTTTTACCCACCCAATACGGAATTTATTTATTTTTTCATACAACCCCAATCATTCACGCAGATACAGACGCAGACACAGATATTAAAACAGACTACACTACACTCTCCTTGAGTGACCTGTCAATTCTACTCGCTCTTTCACTATTACACTTCCTCAACACAGTAGAAAAGCAGAACCCTGCAGGCATTTTTGCCTACCTGTGCAGACCTCTGTATTCTCCCTTCAACTTTAACAGATCCGAAGGACTTTGCGCACTTTCCTGTACTTGATCTGCTTCACGTTTAATGTTATCCTTCAAGGCCCCCTTATGATCAATAAACACAGATCATTGCATGCAATTAGATATTCTGGAATCAAACCCCCTTTTTTCTCTCTCTTTGTTCTTTAAATTTGGAAGAGCAATTTTAAGTGTCCTTACCACCAAGGGCAGACCAGCAAACAACACAAACTAATTATATAAGCAAAACTGCTTACCTTTTTATTTCTTTAGTGGCCACCATTTGTGCTGCTTGTCAAAGTCCGCCCAAAGTGGTCGTCCACCCTGTTGCTCCTTTCCAATCCTGTTTGTGATGCCAATTTGTGGTGGCTTCTGCCTTTTCTATGAAGAATCACTCTCAAAGTCTTGGGGTCTTGATGCCAGAAAATAGACTTTATTACAAAATGAGAATAAAGCAGAGAAGTTTTCAGCAGAAAAGATCTCCAGAATGTTTTCTGTGTCCTCTTTAAATAGTTTTTCCTCTAGGCATGTTCAATACATTTCATACATATGCGTTTTACCTTTTTTGGCTGTGTTTTCCTTATACATACAATTCGACTCCTCCCTAGAGAGAAGGGGCCCCAAGACGTGTTATAGTAAGGAAAGAGGCCCCATTTATATATTTACAGATGTCTCTTATCTCGAGGGTCTGCATATTCGATCTATGCAGGCCTCTGACACACACAGGCATATATGTACAGTGGTGTGAAAAAGTATTGGCCCCCTTCCTGATTTTTTTTTTTTTTTTTGCATGTTGAATCCTATTGAGATGCTGTGGCATGACCTTTAATAAGGCGGTTCATGCTCGAAACCCCTCCAATGTGGCTGAATTACAACAATTCTGCCAAGATGAGTGGGCCAAAATTCCTCCACAGCCCTGTAACAAACTCATTGCAAGTTATCGCAAACGCTTGATTGCAGTTGTGGCCCAACCAGGGTGGCCCAACCAGTTATTAGGTTTAGGGGGCAAGCACTTTTTCACACAGGGCCATATGGGTTTGGATTTTGTTTTCCCTTCATAATAAAAAACTTCATTCAAAAACTGCATGATGTGTTTACTTGTGTTAACTTTGATTCATATTTAAGTTTGTTTGATGATCTGAAACATTAAAGTGTGACAAACAAGCAAAAAAATAAAAAATCAGGAAGGGGGCCAACACTTTTTCACACCACTGTATATATGATTGTAATGGAAGAATAACTTGATACATAAATGGCTAAATTCACTTTAATTATACTTGATTAATTCATATTTTGACTAATAAAAATCTACATTTATAGCAATATTCTCAGTATTTCTCAGAGGGCAGGCGTTAACTATAACCCCTTCGAAGCAATGGTGCTTCATATAACATTATCTAGAGAAACAAGTTGTTAATGATAAATTCCCTGTGATGTTTGTACTGGCTACTGTATACAGGCCACCAGAGCACCATACAGACTTTATTAAAGAATTTGCTGATTTTCAGAGTTAGTGCTGGCTGCAGATAAAGTCTTAATCATTGTTGATTTTAAGGATGAGATCCTTCTCAACTGAAACAGATGTGTAAAGCAAGCTATCAGCTTTTGGGACTCTTTGTACGCCCTGGAAGATGATTGTTTTGTCTGACGATACATCACTGAACATTTGACAAAAAGATTCATAATTAAAGACTCCTCCATTAAATCATGTCGAAGAGTTTTATTAATCAAAATACAAATGAATCAAGTGTAATCAATGTGAAAATAGCCATTTATGTATCAAGTTATGCTACTATTATAAAATTGTATCTGCCTGCATGTGTAGAGGCCTGCAGAAGAATGGAATGTGCAGACGTATGGTGTAAGGTAAAGCTGCACATCCTGTTTTGACATGATAGGGTCTCTTCCTTTAACGTAACATAAATTGGGGCCTATTGTCTGCTCTAGGAAACAGATGGAGACTGTTAAGCAATAACGGTATAGGAAATGTATAGACAGATGGAGACTGTTTCCTAACAACAATAACGGTATAGGAAATGTATAGAACACGCCTTAGGGGCAGAACCTGTATTTAAGCATGAGCGAACAGACAGTCGGGAGATTTCGCTGCAGCATCTCTCGGTTTTATTGTCTCTGATAATAAAATCTAAATTCTGGCATCAAAACCCCAAGACTCTGAAAATGATTCCTCATAGAATTGGCAGGAGCCACCACAATCATCAAAACTGGATATGGGAGATTTACTGATCCTCCCTCACATGTAGATCACATTGATTGCTGGTTGACTGAGGACACATCCTTCCTTTCCTTTAGACAGCACTGGAAAAACTGGAAACAGAGCCTATGATTTTTGCAGTGAGTAAAAGCGGAATGTGAGGTGTCCTTGCACACTAAGCATGGTGCATCATTCAAGCCTGGAATTCTGGGCAAGTAACTTCTTTTCCTGTTCTCCTTAGTCGCTTGTGCATTACCACTATTATTCATCAGAACTCTCTCCAGCATATCGATCACCTTTTCCAGAGCCATATTATCCGACTGTTTTGACTGAAGTGAATCCTGTTCAACATTCACTGGGCACGTGCTAGGACTTACATGCATCTCATTCACAGAAAATGTATTTTCACATTCACTTGGTCTATGTCTTTTACCTGTGGCTCTGAGATTTTTTTTCTCAATGATACTCATTCAGGATCTCTTGCACTTCATAAGCTGTCCATTTGTCAATGGTTTTCGAGTGAAATGTCAGTGCTAGATCTGAGTCTGGACAATTCCTGATGTACATGCGTGTGACTTCAATCAGTTGATTATCCAGCACCTTTCCCTGTTGCTTTAGACACTCAGCTGTGAAGTCTGCAGTACGGTTCAAGCGCAACCAGTAATCGAAGGGATCCTCATGAGATACTGGAAGAGTAGTGTAGAAATCTTGCAATGGAATAGGAGAATACTGTTGGCAGCTGAAATGCATCCGTAATAGGGTGTAGATTGCATCAGGATTTGTTCTGATGTATAAACTGCTTGACAGCATCCCCACTTTAAGAACATCTTTGGCTTTGCCTCTCAAGTGGATTCAAATCTCTT
This sequence comes from Barbus barbus, assembly GCF_936440315.1. NCBI lineage: Eukaryota > Metazoa > Chordata > Actinopteri > Cypriniformes > Cyprinidae > Barbus > Barbus barbus. The sequence continues at coordinate 6,935,261 of NC_136749.1, forward strand.
CACCTTGCTCTTCAGTAGGCAGAAACCCCTTCCTTATGAAGTTTTTCATGAGCTCCACCCACTCATCTAGAGTAACGGTGTCTGATGCGTCACCTCTGAAAATCGGAGGATCTTTAACTTCCCTTTGACGCACAACTTGGATCTGTGAGGTACTTGACATGGAGCTTTGGTCAGGTTTGCATCTACTATCATGATCATTCTGAGTATACTTACATGCAGCTTCTGTTTGACTGTGCAAATTCAAATGTGCAAGGATACTATCTGCCAGCTGCAGACCAACTTGCTCTACTATGTTACCCATCTGACCCATTATGTCACTGGTATAGACTGGAGTCGATGTGTTAATTGGCTGAGCAGTTTCAGAACTGGTATGACTCACATGAATAGGGTTCACATTAGCATTTAAAGCTGGAACTGCATTTGCTTCTATGCCCATACCGTTGTTTACGCTACACATATAGTAGAGCTAGGGCTAATGTCTGGGAAGGGAATTGGTGTCAGTAACAGACCTCTCCCTCGACCAACACTATCAGGAGTGTCCACATAACGTGATTCGGTCAACCTCGCATTTTCCATCATCAAGCAATAAGGGTATACAAGTGTGGAAAGAAAAAAAAAAAGCATACGCTATGTTCTATAAATGCTCCAAATTCAATGATAATGTCAAATCACTTGAGAGTGACTATTCAAGAGTATTTTCCTGACGTTTGTTTAAAGTCCTGGAATAACTAATAAGAGCTTAGCAGAAGGTCCTGTGCAGTGAAGAATGAAGACAGGCCAGCCAGTTCGATGTTTGGATGATCTCCGACCACCTTGACTGAAGTCCTGAGTCACGGCACCAATGTGACCTTCTTGTCTTTATCTGGCCCGGTTTTTCCCACCCTTCATCAGCACTCACACTCTGGACATGGATGATGTTAGAATTTATTTGTTGCCTGCACACAGAGCAGTAGGGGACAAATGGATAGTTCGGTCACGTTATAGTTCCACCCACAGCAATTCTCCATAGCGCTGCTGCACTTACTATTACAGTAAACAGTATGGTGTTCTAAACAAAACAGACAAAATGTAAGGTTTTGGGTTTTGTTTCATGTTCTTGTTTTCATGTCTTTTCTTTTTAAGTTTAGTCTCGGTTCCTGTTTGTGTCTTGCTTCCCTTGCCCTCATGTCTTCTTTGCTATTGCTTCCCTTGTTCTAAGTGTCATGTTCTGATTAGTGCTCTTGTTCATTGTGTTATGTCTTCATTGGTTGTTTCATGTCATGTGACCCTCACTGTTTGTTAGAAGTAGCCTTGTCTTTGCCTTTGGTTCTGGCCGTGTATTAATGTTGTAACCTGTTGTCAGTTAGTCTAGTCTGTTCATGCCATGCCTGTTCATGCCATGTCTAGTCTGTTCAAGTCAAGTCTTCGTTTGGATTTTAGATTTCACATTTTTCAATAAACTGCACCTGGGTTCTCCCTACGCTCACCTTTAGTGGACTCTTTACACCCAAATAATATAGGAATCTGAAATATGTCAACTTCTCAATGACAAACTTTTTTTTTTTTTTTCTAAACCATTCAATGTTGTCTCTTCCTTCTGTCTTTTTCTTATTAAACATATTGCTTTGTGATCATATAAAACATTTTAAATCAAGCATGAATAACATGAACAGAAAAACTAAATCTAAAGTAATGGATAATATGAGGTACTTAAAATTACACAGCTTACTCTGTATGGACGAGAAGTTAATGAAATATGAAATATCTTAGTAAAACCCTGAATTAAGTGCTTTACAAAACAGTTAGCACAAAACATGTACTTTAAAAATACAGAAAATGCACAACTGAATAAGCAGAGTAACTTCATAAACACTATATGATAAAGAAATAAGGTAACACTTTATTTCGATAGTCCACTTTAGACATTCTACTAACAGTAAGTAACTTTGCAACTACATGTCAACTAGCAGACATTAGAGTATTGTAGACTGTCTGCTTAATATCTTCTAACACTTTTTGATGGATCGACAGCATACAACATACTGACTATAAGAAACTTTGCAAGTATTTGCAAGTATATGTCAACTTACTCGACTAACCTTAAACCTACCCTACTGAGAGTTAGTAGACATGTAGTTGCAAATTAATGAGAATTAGTTGACATGTCGTTGACATATAGTTACAAAGTTACTTATAGTTAGTAGAATGTCTAAAGTGGACTATCGAAATAAAGTGTAACCAGAAATAATTACCTGCACACAGAGCAGTAGGAGACAAATGGAAAGTTCGGTTACGTTATAGTTCCACCTATTCAGAATACGTTTTATTTCATTAGCACATGGCAAAATGGCGCACGTGGAAAAGAGTACATCAAAATGGAAAGTATCAAAATGACACATAGAAAGCACACTCCACAAATCAATCTCTATGATGTTTAATACTTTTCAACCAGTATCATTTCACATGAAATGGAATTTTTAAATTTTAGTGTGGAGCTACAACAAAAATGACTCACCCACAGCAGTTCTCCATAGCTCTGCTGCAGGCTGTTAGAACTCATTGGGCAATAGCGCCACTAGCACAACCAATAGGAAGCACAATCTCAATGCAGGATTTACTTAAAGAACCTGTTACGTACCAGGTCTAGGGTCCAGGAGAATAACATAAATAACTCCCGCTACAACTGACTTCTTGTTTCTTTCTCTTTTATTACTTTGAAACAAGTTGTTCAAATTGGAAAAAAGTAGCACAAGACGTCAAAAAGAAACAAGTTAACTTCAGGGTTGGGAAAGCCAAAATAACAAACAAAATTCAATCTACCCTTTTTTTTTAGAGAAAACTTATTATCCTATCAAAAAAAAGAGAAAACAAACATACAGACTGAACTAACTCCCTAACTAGCCAAAAAACAGGAGAAAACGTATAATCACAGTAAAGCAAAAGTGGCACCCCAACTCCGACGGCTTACGTGCTGAAGCAATGAAATTTACTACAATTATAATAAGAAACGAAACACTCAGACACGTTGAGTGTTACAAGAAAAAGCGTTCACAGAACGCTTAAAAAAAATATAGAAAAAAAAAAAGAACAACAAATGGGGATAAAGTAAAAGGACAATGAATAACACAGTGTTTAAGTCACTGCACGGAGATTTTTATCTTTCCAGCAACACAACAACAGTTTCAACCACAACGCTATGAATCATCAACAACAGTCCCCTTTCTCTCTCTGCCAGATCCACGTCTCTTCCTCTTTTTTGAAAGATGCACAGTTCCAGGTTGACCAATCACGGGGCACATTCTCGACACGTTCAATTAGGGAGGTGCAACCTGCATGAGTGACAGAGCGAGAGAAAGAGAGAGAGAGAGAGAGAGACCATACACAATACGTCTCATCATAACACCCCCACCCATAAAAGTCAAAATCCCATTTTGACAAAAACGTTAACAAAACTTCTTACACCCTAGAAAGGGCATCAGCAATAACATTTTCTTTACCCTTCTTGTGGCGTATATCAATGTTGAAACCCTGAACCATCAAAGACCACCGCATTAGCCTTTGATTAGAGTTGGCCATGCGCAGAAGGAAGACTAAGGGGTTGTGGTCGGTATAAACAGTTAAAGGTAGCGAACTACCACCGACATACACCTCAAAGTGCTGAAGGGCAAGAAGTAACGCTAAGGCCTCTTTTTCAATGGTGCTGTAACGTTGCTGTGTTTTAGAAAATTTTCTTGAATAATAACACACAGGGTGGTCTATTCCAGCTTCACTTTCTTGCAATAAAACTGCCCCTGCTCCTAACCCACTGGCATCTACCTCCAGTTTAAATGGTCGCGAAAAGTCAGGGGCAGAAAGGACTGGAGCACTACACAGGAGGTCTTTAGCAGCATTAAAGGCGACATCACATTCATGACTCCAAATAAAAGTTTTGGACCCACTTAATAGATTTGTCAGAGGGGACACAACGGAGGAGAAATTTTTGCAAAACCCTCGGTAATAACCGACCATACCGAGGAAACGGCGCAACTCCCTTTTACTCTTGGGTACAGGGAAATTTATAATCGCTTCAACTTTAGCATTAACAGGACGCACCTGTCCATGTCCGACCTGTTTTCCTAGGTAAGTGACCACTGCTTTTCCGAATTCACATTTTTTTAAGTTCAAAGTTAATGACGCCTTTTCGAAACGAGCAAACACTTCACGTAGCGTTTTCAGGTGATCACTCCATGTACGGGAATAAATTACCACATCATCCAGATATGCTTCGCAATTTTCCACACCAGACAATACCTTCTGCATCAACCTCTGAAAGGTTGCGGGAGCGTTTCGCATTCCAAAGGCCATTACTGTATATTGTAGGAAATTATCTGGTGTTGCAAATGCGGAGATATCTGAGGCACGTTGTGTAAGTGGCACTTGCCAGTAACCCTTTAATAGATCTAACTTGGTTACAAAGGAGGCAGCACCAACGCGATCTATACAATCCTCCATTCTAGGTAACGGGAAAGAGTCTGGTTTGGTGACACTGTTCACTTTCCTGTAATCAGTACAGAATCTACTTGAACTATCAGGTTTTGGCACTAGGATACATGGTGAACTCCATGGACTCGAGCTGGGTACGGCCAGTCCATGTTTTATCAGATAATCTACCTCATTCCTCATCTCTTCTCTCTTCCTGGGATTCACACGATATGGATGCTGCTTAATTGGTGTAGATTTTAAAATTTCAATATCATGAAACAGAACGTTGGTCTGGGTAGGACTGTCTGAAAAGAGAGAAGAGAATTCGTGAATCAATGAAACAACCTCCATACGCTGGGAGTGTGGGAGATAAGACAAATAACCCTCTATATTTTTCAACAATTGAGAGTTGGACAATTTAGCAGTAATGGCCATAGTTTCAGTGGCAACCAACTCGTCATCCTCAGAGATATCAGTAAGGGGCAGAGGAGTAACTGTCATTAACGGGGCAACAACAGAGCTTTTACTAGTTTCTCTATTCACATAAGCTTTAATCATGTTAACATGACAAACACGGTTTTTCTTTCTACGTTCAGGAGTATGAATCAGGTAATTTGTGTCACTCAATTTCCTTTCGACAACATAGGGCCCTGAAAACTTAGCTTGAAGTGCAGAGCCAGGTAGTGGAAGAAGAACGAGCACTAAATCTCCCCGCTGAAAACCCCGAGTGACACATTTCTTATCAAAATGTTCTTTCATCTGTCTTTGTTTCGTAGTCAAATTTGATTTGGCAATTTTCAACACACGATTTAAGCGCTCACGCATTTTAATCACATAATCACATACGGTCACAGGAGATTTTTTTTCCATTAACAACTGTTCTCTTAACAGTTTTAAAGGCCCACGCACAGTATGTCCAAAAACGAATTCAGCCGGACTAAAGCCTAATGATTCCTGCACGGTCTCTCGAACAGCAAACATTAACATCGGCAGACCTTCATCCCAGTCCTTCCCAGTTTCCACACAGAACGCGCGCAGCATGGACTTAAGGGTCTGGTGGAAACGTTCGAGTGCGCCCTGGGCGGCGCTAATAACTGATATTTATATAACATTTATCTCATATACTGATCCAGGAGAACTGCCACTATAGTATTAACTAGGGATGCACAGATACCGATACTGGTATCGGGTATCGGGTCGATACTGAGCTCATGTATCGACCCGATCTGGAGAACCGGAATGTCCTGCTGGGACGTTTGCTGCTGGCTACACGATGGACGCATGGGAGAGATGGCGGGTCGTGTGTCTGGCGGCTCTCTCCATGGAGGACATTGAAGACATCTTCTTATTCGGAATCATGATAACTGGGTTTCTGCTGTTTGGATTAGGTGTTGCCCTAAACTATCGGAAAATTAAGGAGACGGGACTGGCTATCCAAAACCTCTCAAGGCTGCCCGTCATGATTGAGGCTGTTGGCAGAGCGGTCGCCTCTGAAACAGAGACGATTAACCGCAATATGGATTCGATCACGGCTAAGCTCTCGGCTTTGGAAAGGAAAATTGATAGACAAGGAGATCAGAATGGACAATGAGAATAGCTGTGAAACCAGAAGACAGCTGTTCGCCCAAAGTCAAAACAATCTTATCTCTTTCCGGCTTCCCAAAACAGAACGGCTTGGCAAGGCCGCTCTGGTATCAACTCTCCTGTGAATACTGCAGGGAGACGCTCTTTCTTCCCTCCCCCATCAAACACCTTGTTATTGTCGGGAGCTTGGGCTCTGGCCAAGGTCGTTTCCATGGCAATTGCTATGTCGCACCACAACCTGCGAACTGAGACAACTGGTTTGGAGTACTGGCGCAACGGATTTCAAGGCATACGAACTTACACATACACACACTCATACGCTCATATATACAGATTGTCATCCACCTCCCTACCCCCATCCCACGCCTTCGTCGCTTCATCCCGTCAGTTGATAACGGGTCTGTGTTTGCGCTGTAATGGCTGCAGGCCGGATGGCTGTTTCGTCTGAATTGGATTTTCTATGCAAGTTATGTTCCTGTGTTGACTGTGCTCTATGCTGAGGTTTTTGTCTGTTCTCACACTGCACTCTCGTTCAGGAGCGTAGTGTGAGGACTATTTTTTTCTCCTCTCTTTCCTCATGTTGTGCTGTATTCTCTTCTTTATTGCATTTCGTTGCCTTGTACCTACATGTGCAATGACAATAAATTGAATCCAATCCAATCCAATCCAATCCAATGTACTCGTACTCGTATTCGTTAAAATGCCCCGATACTAAACGCCGATACCACGCATGTGATCAGTGCCATATTCAGACAAAGAAACACCAACAACAGAAAAACAGACAGCAGAATGTAGTTATTAGAGATTAAGGATGTCTAAAAATGTACATGCAATGAATATAATGTTAAACATTCAGTATTAATGCCTGTATAGCTGATGTGAGCAAGCTGATAAGCAAAACACGCTGAGTGGATCCAGCGCGCGGCGGCGCAGATGCGCGAGCTTGTCGAGTGAATATCCCTTTCTCACAGATATCACTGGAAAGTTTGTACTTCGGTCGGAAATGTCAAAAACGAGTAAGTAAAACAATGCACACGTTACTTAACAGTAGGGAGAGAGAGATAGAGAGAGCGCGCGCGCACTTCTGTGGTGTGATCTTTATTGCTGTTCGCTCAGCACGCATCATTTGAATTAAAACTAAATCGTAAATATATGACAACATATAGGGGCATTCATTCACTTTAAACATCATTTATTTTAACACAAGTGAAACTATCAGCCTGTGTGAAATGCGTTAGGCTGTTCTGTACTTGTCCCTTTCATCTGCTCCGGTACACATAAGTGCGCGCGCTGTGCGTGTTTTCCTTGCTTCATGCGTGTTTCTGCAATTATATGGCTTTGAAATCTAAATGTTTCAGATGAAAAAAAAATTATTCTGATATCTGAAAAGGATTGATTTATAACGAGTGGTTCCCTGCATAATTACAGCAAAACGCGTGGTTACAGCACTGAGCCGCTGCAATGGAGCAGCTCTAATGCTAACACAGTCTCATCCCAACTCGTCACATATTGACGCTTGGTTTTTGCGTCGCTTTTTGACGCTCAAGGTACCCCTTTCGCGTCACTTTTCGACGTGAAGGGAAGGTAATTTTTTTAAATAGGAGACACTTAGCGTATATTAATCATTTTTAAATAAATTATGCCAGTACTTGCATCTGCCTCCTAAATCTTGCGTTTTCTTCACAGATGGTAGGTTTAGGGGCAGGGGTTGGGTAAGTCACTATTTTGACTGTTTACATTCAAAAATCACACCTCTACATATATGCAATAATGCCAACCTTATTATGACGATAAAATTCCCAATAGCGCGTTAGCATATCGACGCCGAAAAATTACGCTTCCCTTCACGTCGAAAAGTGACGCTAAAGGGGTACCTTGAGCGTCAAAAAGCGACGCCAAAACCAAAGCGTCAATATGTGACGACTTGGGATGAGACCGGGTTGCTAATGCTATTTAAGATGATGTACCATAGAGCAAATAAATAAATAAAAAATTAACAGTGAAAGTAACAAAAAAATTGTAAATTACATTTTAATGGGCATAATTAAGTGTGAAAAATAACCGAAGGATATACAGTCAAACCAAAAATTATTCAGAGACCAGATATAATTTTTTTATTTTATTTTTTTTTTACTAGTGGGTGCAGGACACTATAGTTAATTTAAGTAACTGAGGATAGCAAAATAAAGTAAACTGTGACAAATTGAAAAAATTTGAAATTCAGGCTTTCATGAACCTGGTTGACAGCATGCCCAGTAGACTACAGGCTGCCATTAAGGCTAAGGGTGGCCCGACAAAGTATTGATAGTTGTGTAAATATTGTCATACCAACAGCTGTCTGAATAATTTTGATTGATTGATAGAAAGGTATTATCAAGCTAAATTTGTTCTGACACAGTTTAACTTGGAGTTCTTGTAATATTTTATTAGCATTTTCTAAACTAATAAACTACTAAAATGTTAGAAATGTTGAAGGTGTCTGACTAAATTTTGGTTTGACAGTATCTATTTGATAAATGAATAAAAGCAGTGGGCAGCATAAAATGGCTGCCCACTGCTCCGGGTGTATGTTCACGGTGTGTGTGTGTGTTCACTGCTGTGTGTGTGCACGTTGGATGGGTAAAATGCAGAGCACGAATTCCGAGTATGGGTCACCATACTTGGCTGAATGTCACTTCACTTTGATCGATTTGGAATGCATGCACAAACTGATGGTCTTCTATTTTTAAAAGTGGTGATGGCGCAGTGGATAAGACACATGCCTTTGGTGTGAGAGACCCGGGTTCGAATCCACTGTGAGACACCAATGTGTCCCTGAGCAAGACACTTAACCCCTAGTTGCTCCAGAGGCGTGCGACCTCTGACACATATAGCAATTGTAAGTCGCTTTGGATAAAAGCGTCAGCTAAATGAATAAATGTAAATGTAAAAGAGCAAGAAAGAAATCTGTGGAATTCTAATGAAATAATTCAAAAACAATTGGTAAATAAGGAAAATATTCAGAAAAGAGAAAAGAAGCTACTCTGAAGATGTGGGTTGAGTTCTAAAAAATAAAAAAGTCGGTGAGATTTGATGCCTTTCACCATATCTTTTAAGTGGTAATAGGATAACCCTAGACACACAGGCAGCCTATCACACTGCCCCTCACACTCGACCCCAGTGTAAGCCAGAAAATGCCTGCTTTGTTTGCAAACTATTGGCTCCTATGTTCCTTTCCGTAATGAAGTGACCTGAAATAATGGAAAGCACTCTGCTTCACTCAGATGATTTTTGCTCGGATAAGAGCAGGGATCCTGATTTAGAGACAGTTCATTTCATTTCTTTTTTTTTTTGGCCTCTGATGAGATCTCCGTTATCTGATAAAATTGAACAGCCATTACCTCCTCTAGTTTAGGCAGGCTTGACTGCTCCTAACAGAAATCCTATACAGTCCACTTTGTCAGCATTTCTGAATTCATTGTTACCAGGGGTTGAGCTGGATGACAGGAATAATAATCTGGCACAACCAAGATTGACAGTTCATTTCAGAAATCAATATTTACAATTTACTTCTTTCAAAGTTAATTCTGGGAGAAGATTCCATATTATCCCTTTCCAAATAAGCTGATCATATCTCAACTGGGGTTTAAAATGGGTTTCCTAAAATGTGCATTTTTCTTTGTAAAAATCAATGTCAGCGTTGTGCACTTTAATCTGGCCTTTGATGACAATAAATCTTTATCTATTCAGTGGCACATGGCGGTAGGGTGCTGAGAACATTTCCTCCCAGAACAAAGCCCCTTGCCCCATTCAGACGCTGCTAGATACATAGGGCCCTAATATGGCTGGACATGCCTCCGACGGGTCATTAATCAGACACAGTGACAGCCACCTCTCCTCATCTGCAGGCAGACAGATGAAGAGAGAAACACAAGGATTATAGAGGCTGATGAAAAAGGCTGCTTTCCTCTCAAACATCCAATACGAACTTCTTGTGCTTTCATTCCAGCTGATTGGCAATATCTAAAAGTTATCTTACACAAATGGATGTGTTGTGGTGGCAATGATCATGGTTTTTCTCACTCTATGCCGATCACCCTTGGAAGCAGAATCTCTTTTTTTTTTTTTTTTAATGCTTAAAGTTTCCTAAAATTTCTATGACACCAAAAATGAGGACACTTTGCAAGATACAGTGAAGCTGGGATTTCAAAGTGAAAAATAACCCCAATTGTGTAAGCAGTGACACAAACTTTTTAAATTGATTGCCAGGGACTTTTTTACCCTTATAAAGGAGACTTTGGTAACACTTTCTATGAAGCCTGTATTTATAATACATTATAAAGGTATTCTTAAGGCATTATAATAAATGCATTATGCATTATAAATAGCTTTACAATATGTTGTATCATCTCATGAATATTCATAAGAACAGTTTTAATGTATTATAATAGTTACTTATTTGTGGTTATAGCTTTTAATAGTATGATGATTTATAACACACAATGAACAAGATACATCCGTTTAAGTTACAATCGGTTATATTTCTCATAGTTATAATGTATTATAAGTCTCATATCTTGCCACGTTACTTATGTTACTTTAATTAAAGCACACAAAAGACCACTTATAAGAAATAACAATAATATATATTTTTTTCTCAAACAGCCATAAGATCAGATATCAGATATCAGATCAGATGAATGTGTAATATGACACATTTGCTTTGAACATTTATATATATATATATATATATATATATATATATATATATATATATATATATATTTGTGCTGTCAATCGATTAAAAAAATTAACTAATTAATCACACATTTTTCTGAAATTAATCGTGATTAATCACAATTAATATCACCTGACATTAAAGTTTTTAAATATACTTTTATATTGCAATAATTTCACATTCAATCTTCAAATTAATGTACAATCAACATAAGTACAGTATATTTTTTAATAGTTTAATGGTATCTCTTTTTTATGACTGAAGTCCAGTATCACTGATATCAATACTGATTTCTCTATAAAATTGCCCCCCCCCCCATATTTACCTATCGACTATAGCCATTCAACAGTACCGTATAATTGAGAGATATCAATTTTAACATTTATTAGACTTTTAAAAATTTACTTTTAATTTATCTGAACTTAAAACAATCTTCAAATAAACCCATTATAATAAATTTAATATTTACCTGTGGCCTTCAGCAGAAATATACAGAAATTTATCAAACAAAAAGTTATCAAACACTAAATACTAAATTAAATATAGATGAATCCTTAAAGCTATAAAAGTAATTTTTTCCTCTTTTTTTTTTTCTTTGTCATTTGATTAATAGACATCACAGCAGCTGGTTATTAGGTTATTGTGGCTGTTATTACTTTAAGAGCTGCTGCTACTGAACATGACGCAGATCTGACACGCATCATATTTTCTCTCAAATCTTTTTACCATTTCTGACACACTTCAGGTCATAAAGTCTCTATTAATGAACAGACGAGTTGAATAGGGTGTGTTAGATGAGGGAGACAGTGCTGGGCTGCTGAAGGACAGTTTTGAAGTTCTTAAATGTGACTCATATATATGAAATATATTACATGCACGCACAGTTTTAAGGCAGCTTTAATCACCTATTTGGTAACATTATGACTTAATTGACCACGACATGCATGCACGTAGTTTATTTCACGCTTTGATATGAAATGAGACAGGCTACAGCGCACACTGGCACCTTTGTGCATGCAGTTCACTCTATGCACGGTCACTTCCGCGTTTTTCCTCAGGGGGCTTACTTACATCCGGTGCTGTGCCGGAAGCCATTGTTCCTTCTGTAGAGCTTTCAAAATGACCAGAGGAGAAGATGATTTTTCAGTTTACAAGAATTCCCCGGATTACTGTAGATGAATTTCATCACACGGAGAAGGGCATTAAACGTTTCAAGTTACATCGTTACATATATATAAATTAATCAACTTATATACACAATTATATTGGATATGGCTCCATTCATAATGTATGCAACATGTAATTACATTTATTCATTTAGCTGACGCTTTTATCCAAAGCGACTTACAATTGCTATATATGTCAGAGGTCGCATGCCTCTGGAGCAACTAGGGGGTTAAGTGTCTTGCTCAGGGACACATTGGTGTCTCACAGTGGATTCGAACCCGGGTCTCTCACACCAAAGGCATGTGTCTTATCCACTGCGCCATCACCACCCACATTGTAATGACATTGGGGGTTTTTTTTGTTTTGTTTTTTTTAAACAGTCAATATCACTATACCTTTGTTTTTCATTTCAGGAGAACGCTTTACAGTGGTGTCACCAGCGATCTGCCTGACCTATCAGTCCTCCAAGTGGAAGAAGTGTGAAAAAACAAACCATTACACTAACACAGTTATTAGTATTTGTATTTTACATAACTCTTACACTGTATCAAAGTTTCTAAATTGTATGTGTTTATATTTACATGTTTACATTACACTGGTGAGCAAGGAACTGTATTAAAGTTAAATATATTTACATTTACATTATATTTCATTTACATTTTATATTCTAGTCTGTACAAATAAAACCAAATTAATCCATCCCAAGTGTTTTGTGTAAGGCCAGTTCTCTGTGGAAGACTGACTGAAAGGTGGACCACGAAGAGGAGGATCTCATTGAAGGGCCCAGACCCACAGAAGGTTTTTAAACAAATAGGCAACCACAGCGACAAAAATTTCAGAATAGGCCTACATTGTGCTCGGTTGTGACACTGTCACACAAAGACACGTTTTATACTGCTCAGTATGTATTAAGATGGTTTTATACATATATATATATATATATATTAGTTTTAATCGTTTTACATGTTGTTTTAGCCATTTTAATCTCTTGATTATTTTATGTGTGTATGTCTTTAAATGTTCTTGGGTCTGCCTGTCATGTGATCAGTCACATGACAGGAATCAGGAAGTAGACCAGTATAAAGCAAGCAGCATGTCAAACACCAAGTACCTACACGCTGGATTGTGGAGTTGTTTTATGGATTTACCATTCCAGTATTTCACCCATCTTGGATTATCACTTTCTTTGGACTGTATATACACTTTTACCTTGGGACTTCAACACACTAGTGTTGTTTTTCGCGAACTGTTTTAATTTTAGTTTTAGTTTAGTCTTTGTGTGAAGCTGTCATTTTAGTTTTTATTAGTTTTTGTCAAGTTCATGCTCACACAGGAACATTGCAAAGCGTACCAAACTGTGTTTATGTGCTTATGTGAGTAAAGCTGTAAACCTGTTTACGTTCCTCTGCGTCATTCATCAAGATGGATTGACAAGTTTGCTCTGCGGGCTTATTGCGGCTTTATAGCTGTCCTGGCAAACGCAAAACGAATGTAGCTGTCATTCCTCTCTAATATATCTATATATAATTATATTTTTTTTAAGTTCATTTTTTTCCTCATTAATGTACACACAGCACCCCATATTGACAGAAAAACACAGAATTGTTGACATTTTTGCAGATTTATTAAAAAAGAAAAACTGAAATATCACATGGTCCTAAGTATTCAGACCCTTTGCTCAGTACTTAGTAGAAGCACCATTTTGATCTAATACAGCCATGAGTCTTTTTGGGAAAGATGCAACAAGTTTTTCACACTTGGATTTGGGGATCCTCTGCCATTCCTCCTTGCAGATCCTCTCCAGTTCTGTCAGGTTGGATGGTAAACGTTGGTGGACAGCCATTTTTAGTTCTCTCCAGAGATGCTCAATTGGGTTTAAGTCAGGGATCTGGCTGGGCCATTCAAGTACAGTCAGGGAGTTGTTGTGAAGCCACTCCTTCGTTATTTTAGCTGTGTGCTTAGGGTCATTGTCTTGTTGGAAGGTAAACCTTTGGCCCAGTCTGAGGTCCTGAGCACTCTGGAGAAGGTTTTCGTCCAGGATATCCCTGTACTTGGCCGCATTCATCTTTCCCTCGATTGCAACCAGTCATCCTGTCCCTGCAGCTGAAAAACACCCCCACAGCATGATGCATGATGCTGCCACCACCATGCTTCACTGTTGGGACTGTATTGGACAGGTGATGAGCAGTGCCTGGTTTTCTCCACACATACCGCTTAGAATTAAGGCCAAAAAGTTCTATCTTGGTCTCATCAGACCAGAGAATCTGATTTCTCACCATCTTGGAGTCCTTCAGGTGTTTTTTTGTGTCTTTTTTTGGGTTCTTCTTTACCTCTCTCACCCAGGCTCTTCTGCCCCGACAGCTCAGTTTGGCCGGACGGCCAGCTCTAGGAAGGGTTCTTGTCGTCCCAAACGTCTTCCATTTAAGGATTATGGAGGCCACTGTGCTCTTGGGAACCTTAAGTGCAGCAGAATTTTTTTTTGTAACCTTGGCCAGATCTGTGCCTTGCCACAATTGTGTCTCTGAGCTCTTCAGGCAGTTCCTTTGACCTCATGATTCTCATTTGCTCTGACATGCACTGTGAGCTGTAAGGTCTTATATAGACAGGTGTGTAGCTTTCATAATCAAGTCCAGTCAGTATAATCACACAGCTGGACTCAAATGAAGGTGTAGAACCATCTCAAGGATGATCAGAAGAAATGGACAGCACCTGAGTTAAAAATACGAGTGTCACAGCAAAGGGTCGGAATACTTAGGACCATGTGACATTTCAGTTTTTCTTTTTTAATAAATTTGCAAAAATTGTCAACAATTCTGTGTTTTTCTGTCAATATGGGGTGCTGTGTGTACATTAATGAGGAAAAAAAAATGAACTTAAATGATTTTAACAAATGGCTGCAATATAACAAAGAGTGAAAAATTTAAGGGGGTCTGAATACTTTCCGTACCCACTGTGTATATATATATATATATATATATATATATATATATATATTAGTTACAGCCAGAGGGAATCGATGCTTCGTCAGGACAGCATTCTTGTAATGTGCGGAGTAGAGTAATTAATTACACAATTACACTCGGTATGCTTGTTTGGTCCGCTTTTGGTGCGCACCCGAGTCCGATTGCTGCTTTCTCACCTGCCCAAACGAACCGCACCAAGAGGGAAAACGAACTCTGGTGCGATTCAACCGAACTAAATGAGGCAGGTGAGAAGGCACCCTTAGTCTTATTTTAGTCAGAATTATCCATGACTATTTTCATCTAGATTTAGTCAACGAAAACTGATGAAATTTTCGTCTAGTTTTAGTTGACGAAAACTGATGACATTTAGTCTAGTTTTAGTCAATGAAAATTGCATTTTAGTAATCCGCCAATGCACAGGTCACTGCACATTCATGTCATAAAATGACGATGCACCCAAAGCAGCAAAACTGTACAAATGCTGGACATCCACACACCGCACCACAGTATTATCAACGCACCATGTACACCTCCATAACAATGTGCATGATACAATAATCATCAAATAATAAAGTCCATGGGTCTGTCATTCCGTGCCCCTTTACTCGGATTTAAAAGTAAACACAGCCAACAAAATAACTTGTGCTCGGTGCTAGCTGTTAGCCACTCATAGTTTTAATCTTTGAAATGGTGCATAAAAACTTTGCTGGCCTTTGTTAGCGAATTCACTTTGGGTGTAGGTCTTCCTTTCTCTGTTTTTCTCTTTTGTCTGCAAAAGAGCGCCTTGAAAAAGGCGATTTTAGTAGATCGGAAACAAGATCTGGTGTAGGCACAGATGACTTCAGCTGTAATTTTCTTTTCGTTTACTTTCATGTTGGTACCTTGGAAATCCCTGACTAAAGGGGTGGTCTAACGCTGGGGGTAGCACTGGGCACGTAGCTGGAGCCAGAGGGCGGGCTGTCATTGAAAGTCTAAATTTTATTAGCTGATGATTCTGTCACTAATGCTTGTAACAAATCAGATGTGACGTCTTTCAACAAAAGGGTAGCACTATCTATAGTGCTGGCCTCAGACTTTTTTTATGTAGGATATTCCAGTTCAACCTCAACTAAACTAATCATAGGCAATTTAGTGGACATTACACAAATGAAAATGATACCTAAATAATCAATAAAAACATTTTTCACACAATTTTATTTTTTATAGGGCCAGCAGAGAAGGCCCTGCTTCCCCTGATGGCCCACCACTGCGCTAGTAGTATAGACGAAACCAACATTTTCTTTTAGCCAAACCCATTTCAAACAAGGTTATCTTATTATATTATTGTTACCTTATAGACTTAAGAATACATCCATTCCAGACAAGGAAGACGCTCTGATTTGAATTTACAACATTTATTTTGCCAACCAAACATGTTAACATGTTTGTTTGTTGTCTTCTAAATAATGCCGCGAGTGGGGCTTGAGGAAGTGACGTCACCTGCGTCTGCGCAGTGCAACCTGATGCAGCCCCAGAAGTGAGACACAGGAAACAGAAGTACTGCAAAATAATAACGTTATAACGTTTCGTCTCGTTTTGGTCAAAGAAAATGAAGAGACATTTTAGCATAGTTTTTATTTTGTAAACCACATTTAGTCTCATTTTTATTCGTCAGCAATATTGCATTATATATTTAATTATAGTCATCGTCACATGACCAGCATTTACATTGCGTCTCGTCTCGTTTTTGTCACGTGATAAAGGTTCGTTGATGACGATATTTAGTCATAATTTTCGTTGACGAAAACAACACACTAGGATTCTTACAGACTGTTTTAAGGTACGAATCACATAGACAATCTACTTTTAACAGCCTAAGCTATTCTAGTTTTATTGTGTTGTTTTAAGTTCCTTGTGCAATATGTAAATACACTATTTATTCCTTTTACTTTTGTTGTTGTCTCATCTTTTTAAAACACTTATTTTACCTCACAGTTTAATCTGACCCCTTTTAATTATTGTAACATCTTCCGATAAGGCCGATCGTTACACGGTAATATAGTAATGTAAGGGTTTAGATCTTACCTAGTGCAGAACCGCATGCTGTTGTCATTCTTGAAGTGGAGACTGCAGACTATAGTATCATAAGTGATGTTAAAATCCTTACATCTAATACTCTGAATCCACTTATTGCGAGTTTCTTAATCCAGGAGAGAAGTGTGAAAAAATCTTTTGAGAAGCATCACAATAGTGGGACATAGCAATAACAATAGTGGGACAAACCACCCTCACAGATGTTTAAACTTCATGGAACTCTTCATTAAATAATTATATTAATGTGGTATACTTATATTATAGCAATAAAATGTCTAAATATTATTTTATATTAATCGTTCATTGACAAAAGATTGCTGATAGTAATGCACTCACGCTATGGCTGAATACAGACCGGAACCTTTTATGTGCCCTGAGATTTCACCGGAAATACATAGTGCACGAAATTCCATAGGACCATGCATAGAGTCCATTAAGCACGCGTGAGCACAGTACCGTTTCCGCACTCGTTTGACTTGCGCCTGCCGCTGAAGTGAAGTGTAGCGCGCGTCTGAAACGTCTCCTGTTTGATGTGGTCATAAAGGCATTCTGCGACTGAATAAATGCACTTCTGTGTGACAGAAACAGAAGTTGTGAGTGGGGTGGCCAACCCTAGCTCTGCCTCTGCGTTAATTGCGTTAAATATTTTTTTACACGTTAAACTGAAAACTTAATCGCCTGCATTAACACGCTAATTTTGACACCACTTATAACCACTTATACCACTTATTTGATTATTTTGATGGCACCCTTTAGACAGCTGTTGATAAGTAACTCTGCAACTACATGTCAACTAGCAGTCATGAGAGTATTAGTAGTGTGTCTGATGAGCATACTGTATCCTAACACTTTATTTTGATGGGTCCTCAACAGACATACTGAGTATAGGATACTTTGCAAGAATGTGAACATTCTACCTACCTGTAAGAGAACTGTTGTGTGTGTGTCATGTGTTCCTGCCTCTTGTGCCCATATTTGGTTTGTTTCCTGTCCTTGTCTCATGTCATTAGTAGTTTATTCGAATCCAGCCGTGTCTGTTAATTTACCTGTGTATTTATAGTCCTGTCTGTGTTGTGCCATTTGGTCTGGTCTACTCGTTACTCCCCGGTGTCCCTGTCAGTGTCTGCCTTGCCCTGCCCTGCCCTGCCGTCCTAGTAAAGTATGTTTTTGAGTTACATCCTCGTTTCCGTGTTTCCTGTGTCCTCCCTGCTGTGTGCACCGTGACAGAAGACCAGACCCGTACAGTAAGCGTCGTCCCTTCACCGCGTTTTGTTTTGTCCAATTTTTCCAGTGTTTTGTTTGTTCCTGTGTTTTTTGTTTTACCCGCCGTTTGCGGGAGTCAAGCCCGCCGGATCGCCGCTGAGTCAAGCCCGCCGGATCGCCGCTGACTCAATGCCCGCCGGATCGCCGCTGACTCAATGCCCGCCGGATCGCCGCTGACTCCAGCTCGCCGTGCGTGGGGTATCATGCCGCCGTCCGCGGCTCAAGGACCCCGCCGTTCGCGGGAGATCACGCCGCCGTCCGCGGCTCACCGGCCCCGCTGTTCGCGGGAGATCACGCCGCCGTTCGCGGCTCACCGACCCCGCTGTTCGCGGGAGATCACGCCGCCGTTCGCGGCTCACCTTGGCCACTGTTTCGCGGGGAAAGCCAACCCGCCGTCCGAGGTCACTCGGCCCGACACCGGTTGGGGCTGCCTCCAGCCCACCGGTCCCTGCCGTTGGGATGGTCAGCCAGCCGGCTGCCACCGTTGTTGTAGTGGCAGCCGGCTGCCGCCGTATTGACCAGTGACCGAGGTATTTTTAACTTGTGTCTAGCCCCGGAGGGCTCCTGATACCCCCACACCCCCAGGGAAATTTTTGGGGGGGGTAGTAGGGTTCCGGCTGTAGGGGCCGGGCCGAGAGGGGTCCGAGGCCAAGGCTCCGTAGACCATCTGCCTTGGCCTTCTGTGCTCCCTGCACCGCCATGGTCACCTGAGCCCCTGGCTCCACCATGGCCTCCTGGGCTCTCCTGGGTCTCCGCTGGTCTCGTCCAGCTCTCCTGGGTCTCCGCTGGTCTCGTCCAGCTCTCCGATGTCTCCGTCTGTCTGTATCGCTCTGGAGGTCCCTGTCCTGTGTTCCGGTCCGTGTCTGTCCTGAGAGGCCTCCAGAGCGCCCACCCCCCCTCCCCGATGGAACTGTTAAGGCTCGGGACGAGCCTTTCGGGAGGGGGGAGTAATGTAAGAGAACTGTTGTGTGTGTGTCATGTGTTCCTGCCTCTTGTGCCCATATTTGGTTTGTTTCCTGTCCTTGTCTCATGTCATTAGTAGTTTATTCGAATCCAGCCGTGTCTGTTAATTAACCTGTGTATTTATAGTCCTGTCTGTGTTGTGCCATTTGGTCTGGTCTACTCGTTACTCCCCGGTGTCCCTGTCAGTGTCTGCCTTGCCCTGCCCTGCCCTGCTGTCCTAGTAAAGTATGTTTTTGAGTTACATCCTCGTTTCCGTGTTTCCTGTGTCCTCCCTGCTGTGTGCACCGTGACACTACCCTACCTAAGTCTACTAATACAATTAGTTTTATATATACAGTATATTAGGGGTGTCCCCGACTAAGGATTTTCATAGTCGAAAAGGAATTTTCAAACCTTGCCGATATTCGACTGATAGTCGAATCATATGTTTGTGGGCGGTGGCAAAATACATTACCAAGAGACAGTCATAATTACTGACGTTAACACACAGGGAACATGTGTAATGGACACCTCACAGATACAAAAGTAATGTTTTATGTTTTGATTAAAAGATAGTTACATTAAACGCCAGCAAAACCCTAATAATTAAAAAAAAAAATTACAACAGTGCTCTCATTATAACATTATGTAGGCTATATGACATTAGTTATTAATGTTCTGCATTTCTGTTTTGAGCTGCGCGCTCAAGATGACCAATAGAATGAAGCATTTGATAGCAATTTTTTAATCAGTGAGATTTAACTAATTTATCTAATATAGACAGAGCCAGCCCAAGGCGTAAGCGAACTAAGCGGCTGCTTAGGGCCCCCGTGGTGTAGTCTACATGAAATGACCGTTTATTTTATGTTATATTCATGATATATGTCAATGGACAGTGGTAATTATACAAAAGTGCAATATTAAATATTCTATACATATCATTTTATTATTTCCATAGCGACGTGTGATGCAGGCACAATAATGACCACGTTGATAATATGCGCCGAATGCTGTTATGTGGAGCTGTCGGATTAACATCACATAAATTCACCTATTTCTCCCAATACATGAAAGTAAGTGGTCAGTTAGCTGGGAGAAACTTTATAGTAACCTACACAATGTGTATTTGATAGGAATAAAACATGTCAATAATTGAAAAGATTATTATTGCCACTTTCCATAGAAATCAGCGTGTAGCCTATTTAACAAACTAAACGTCTTTTTTTTACTTAACTGAAGTGTATTTAAATGTCTGAAACCTACAATAAACTGTGTTTGGTTGAAAACACTGAACAGTTATGAAATATGAAAAGCACAGAGCGCGTCTTTCTTTTCTTTTTTTCTGAGCTGGTCTTTCTCTGGCTCAGCGCCAGCCAAAGTGCGACACGTCAAAGGGTTCAAATCGATCGCGTTTTGGGGGTGGAGGGGGGACAAATTCAACATGGGGGTTTTGTGGCACAAATCAGAGGTGCATTTCTCAAAACCATTGTTAGCTAACTATAGTTGCTTTTGGGAAATGCACCCCTGATCAGATCAGTAAAAATAACTTTCCTGGGTATATATTTTTGTAATAAAAATAAGCTTCTGTTTCATAAACTGATAACAGCTTAACATTATTTACCTCAGCCTACATTTTATGTCTTTGCTATTATATTTGGTAACACTTTAGAATAAGGTTCCATTTATTAACATTAGTTAATGTATTAACTAACATGAACAAATGAACAATGCATTTATTACAATGTTTATTAAACTTTGTTAATGTTAGTTAATGAAAATACAGTTCTTCATTGTTTACTCATGTTAGTTCACACTACATTAACTATTGTTAACAAACACAACTTGTGAATTTAATAATGCATCAGTAAATGCTGAAATTAACATTAACTAAGATTAATAAATCTTAAATACTTCTAAATACTGTAGAAGTATTGTTTATTCTTAGTTCATGTTTACTAATGTTGTTAACTAATGTTAATAAATGGAACCTTATTGTAAAGGGTTACCTTATATTTCAATATCATTATGCCTCAATTAGCTATATATACATTAAGAGTTGTTTTACAGATGACTTGTAATAAAAGTACAACTTCGATTAATATTTATGTTGTTAAAATAACATTATTTTCTGTAAATGCATTGTCTGCTGGTTTATTTTGCTACTTTTCAGCACATTAAGTATGCCACTTAAGAGAGAGTAGTATACGTTATGTCAGAATGATTGATTTTATTACCCTCATAAAAATTCCACCCCCCCTCCCATAACTGGACACCTGTTTGGACACCTGTTTTGTACACCCCCCAGCCCCCCCCCCCCCGTCTAAGCGGCCATCTTATTGACCTTATAGTGAACTTAAGAATTTATGACAATGTGTTTGTGTGTGTGTGTGGGGGCCGATGTTATGTGGTTTAAACTTTAAATGATGAAACTGTGTTAAATGGGGTAAAGGGAAGTTTTTATTAAAGTGTTTTCACATACATATCAAGAAAAAACATCAAACATACAAAGACTGTTTATTTCCCTACAAGTGGAGACTAGTGGTGTTAAAACAGGAAAAATGTAGAAAATAAAACAAAAAAGCATTAGATACACTATTTTTCCTTTCTATCATTAGAATTTAAAACTAGTTCGTTTGACAAAGTTAAATAGAAGAAGTGAGCGCGTTCGTTTATCAAAACCTATGTCGTGGTTTTTAAAAAAGTTTTGAGTTTATAACAGATACGAAGTTAAATAATATAGAATCATTTTTATCTTACTGTTATGGGGCTGACGAGACGTGAGACGTGCGGATCCATGTGCAAAGCTTTATTACAAAACATGGTCAGAAAACAGGCAGGGTCAGACAGGGGCAAACAGGTATGGCAGAGGCAAGACAGAGCAATCCGTGGAGCAAGCGTGGGTCGATGATCGGCGAACAGTATCCAAAGGGGCAAGGCAGAGAGATAATCCAGAGACGAGAGCAATAATCCAAACGGGGAGTGAACACAGTCCAAACGGCAAGGCGAAGGGTTAATCCAGGAAACACGGGCAGGGTCAGACACGGCAGGAAAACAAGGCAAGACTAGGACTAGAATAATGGCTCTGTAGAGTTGCTATCGCTGGGTTAGTGATAAACGCTAACAATACTCGGCCCTGAGCAAGAGCAAGTCCCAGGCTTATATGGTGTGTGGTGGTGATTGAAATGATGATCAGGTGTGGGCAAGATAGTGAACAGCTGTGCGTGTCGTTAGTGCAATGTATTGTGGGAACTGTAGTCCAGTGTGCTGTACGAGTCCATGTGGTGAGTGAGTGACATCTGGTGGCGAGTTAACGGAAGAGCATGGCCCAGATTCGTGACACTTACCATGGTACGTCTGTTTTTCCCTACAAGTCAAGACGTGCTAGCGTTGTTAAAACAGTTTTAGGAAAAACTAAAACAAAAACCATTGACATGTTAGTTAAAAATACGCTAGTTTTTTCCTATCATTAGAATTTAAAACTAGTTAGTTTGACAAAGTTAAATAAATAGAAGAGTTGTGAGCGCGTTCATTCATCTATAACAAACGAGCATCGGACGCGTTAGTTAAAACAATAAGATCTTTATCAAAATATTTATCAAAATCTATGTCTTGCTTTTTAAAAAAAGATTGAATTTATAACAGATACAAAGTTAAAGAAAATAGAGTTGTTTTATCTTACCATGAAGTGAAATAAACAACAGTATAAGATACCTGTAAAAATCTTCTGACATTACAATTGAAAAGCCAGATTTTGTCCCAACTTAGAAAATTAAAAGACCAGACTATTTACGCAGTGTCCGTTTACACAACCTCACGCTTCTGTGTCAAACTCAGAATGAGCTCACAGGCCGCTGTCAGGTCACGCCTACATCACCGCCCCCCTAGCTGTAAGGAGAGACCGACACAAAGGTTTAATTGTTAAAAAAGAATTAAAGTAATGTTTTAACATTAGAACAAAGTTATTTTTAATAAACCTCTAGCGTTTCTAAATTAATGAGACCGTTCACTATTCATTTTGAAGCTTTTCACTTTAAAAGGTTACACAAGTTTTCTTCTAAACAAACGCCCCACAGGGAAAAAATGTTGTTTGTTTGTCTTATTTTATTTAAGCGTCTTAATTCCTATAATAGGCCTTTGATTTCTGTTAAGCTTCTGCCGTGGTATAACTCAGACTTTTTTCGTTTTAAAATTAGGTTACACAAGTTTTCTTTTAAACATTCAACTCTACCCCGCAGGAAAACATTATTTGTTTTATTTTATTTTTATTTTAGTTATTCACACTTAACACCTTTTATTTACCTACTCGTTGATTTTGTCAATCTTAAAACTTCTATGGTGCTATGTCGGTTAAAATACACATGTGCGAGAAGAAACTGAAATGATCAGAATCAGAATCAGAATGAGCTTTATTGGCCAAGTAGGTTTACACATACAAGGAATTTGTTGTAGTGACAGAAGCTCCACAGTGCAACAGAAAGACAGTAACAGGACAGGACACAGGTAATAAAACAAAATAACAAGAAATACCCAATAACCAATGTACAAAGCAGCAAAAAAATAAAAAATACACAATATATAATATATAAAATAGGCGACTATGTATATACAGGTCAAGTATGTGCAAATTAGAAATGATAAAAATGAAAATAAAATAAGTGAGTGTGGTGAATGGATAATGAATTAGTTGTGTATTCAACGTTTATTTATTGAGTGTTCATGAGAAGTATTGACTGTATTGATTGATAGCAAATGTTTTGGATTTTAAGTCATAATTAGAGGGGGTAAACTTTTTTTTTTTTTCTACAACATCTTACAAATGTAAATGTTTTGTCTCACGCAGAGCGACCAAATGAGAAAGCGCGCTGCGGGTCTGGCCACATGACCAGCGAAACGGTCTTATCTGATCAACAGACTCGTAAAATATCTAAACTTTCTGGGGATTCAAATCATTTGCAATCTAATGAGTTTTTGAGGGGATCTGGCGTCGTAAACTTTGTTAGAACGCGGTTCATTGATTAAAACAGATCGTCTTTCTAACATGTTCAGCGATCAAAGCATCTCTATGGCATCTATTTTACGATGTGCACCTGCGCGTGTGTCTGTGCACCTCTGTCGAAGGTTTAGGCAAAAGTTCACGACCCGGTCAAAGGAAACGTCACCTATTGAACCTTTTCATGACACACATCTTGTGAAGTTAGGTATAGTTGAGAATTGTGTATTTATAATGTATTTATAATCTATTCGAATGGCGGGGTTTAAACTAACGTTCAGGATGTGATGAGATAGTCAAAGAAGAAGGCGATAACCACAAACTTAAATAAATACAGGTGATTGTTTTAATAAGACGGTCTGTGCTGTAGGAAAACATTCTTTAATTTACTTCATTTTACCTAGTTTTTTTTTTTTTTTTCACTCATATATTTTTCAAACGTCAACACACACACACACACACACACACACACACTCAACACATCTACACGTAAACATGCACATAAACAACCATACAGTTAAATATTTAGACCAGTGCTTCTCAAAGTCCGGACTCCGGTCCGGATCCGGACCCGGAGGGAATTCAATCCGGACCCGCTTCTATTTCATATTTCAAGAACACTAATTATATTTCCTACTTTGATAAACGCACGTTAAACTTGTAAATCATTTGTTTATTTATTCTTATTTTTTTTATGTCTTTTGGAGAAGGTCCGAAATTGCAGGCGAGATATTGAAACTTTTCCTTCATGACATTTGTTGTCATCATGACATCCAGTGAGCGTATGACGTTTGACATAATCGGGCGACATTTCACCGCTAATATTTTAATTTTTTTGTTTTGTTTTGCTATCACTTATATTATGGCAATTTGTCTTATAGCAGTGCCCAGTGTATACATTTATTTGTGGCGGCTTGTCACAATATCAAAACTGACCGCTACAAATAGATTTTCCAAAAGGCTTATACTTCGTTGAATAAACTGAGCACTGCGCGTTTCAAAAATAAAATGCTGTGCGGGTGTTTTTATATGAATGTATCTTTTAAAAGAACCGTCCGTTTTCTTCAGAAAAGCTTTGATGTCAATTTTCATTTGGTCTTTCCTGTAATGGCTGATAAAGTAGCGCTTATTTGATTACAGTCGTTACCGGGGAAACAGCTATATATCACGCTCCAACAGCGCCTCCTGCTGGCAGAGAATCAACTTGCATTTGCTAGTCTGCAGGAAACACTGGTGTCTGTCAGCAAACATAAACAAAAAAGCATGCTTCAGAACTGCTTTGAGAAGGTGCTTAAGTTTTGAGCCATGTATTATTACTATGAATTAGGCTACTACTACTATTACTATCTTGTGCCCTTCAATAACCATTTACGCAAACTCTCTTTGATATAAAGGGAAAAAAAGAGAAAATCGGCCCAAAAAATCAGCATCATATATCGGCCATAGGCTGCCCTGATTTCTAAATATCGGCATTGGCCAGAGAAAAAACATTATAGGTCGACTTCTACTGCTGACACTTAAATTAATTGTTTTGCCACTTTTTCACTTGTTATTAAAGTATTTTGAATGCAAAGGGAACCTTTTTTTTAAATGAGTGTTTATTTGTTATATGTTTATTAAAAACACGTTTTGTAATAACCAATTGTTCCGTACCTTTGACACTGATGAAAATTCAGATTTGGACCTTTGAATGTAGACTTTGAGAACCCCTGATTTAGACTATTATGATGTGTATTTATGTTTTCATCTCTACAAGATGATGAAAAGCAGCATGATTAAACAATGATATCAATTTTGTTTTAACAAATAAGTTTAGATCTTTCAAACCTAAAACCACGATGTTCTAAAGCAAGGATTAGAAGCAGTCAAACTATCCTCTGAGTAAAGCAAGACACTTACAGAGATTTTTCTTTAGGATTTGGACCGAAATTAGAAAGATAAAGAAAACACACACACACACACAAATCTGAGTATGCTAAATTTTAAATACGAGCAAAATCATATATGTTGTTTTTACTTTTTGTTGTTATTTAAGAAATGTTTTCATTTTAATCTAGACTGTAGATAGTAGTGTTGTCAAAAATATCGATATTTCGATAAATATCGATACTGAAATATCTGAACGGTACCAATATTAATTTCCCGAAGTATCGATACACCGATACTAGCCGAGCTGTCACTTTCACTTCTCTCCAGAGGCGCGTGGACAAGCACCACACGTGACTGCACTCGTCTCCTTCGCTCTGGTTAAATAGCAAAAGTGAAGTGAATAGAAAGATGACTGCTCTGGTTGTTAAAGAACACAGCAGGAGCGCTATCTGTAGGGATCTATGATCTCCGCGATGCAGAGAACGCGCACGGAATCCAGTCATAAACACGGAATTTACAGTTTAACGCGGAATGTCACGGAATTTGTCAAAGTTTGGATTTAATCAAAAGTAGGTCATTACACTTAAATCAAATCGCGATATGGACTAGTATCTGTAAATATTAAGCTGCAAAAGTGGATTTAAATATGAATCCTGCATGTTCTGCGCTTCTCTGTGTGAATGTGCTGCACGTGCGGTTTTGTTTATGTGGCGCTCGCGGTGATTTCAACGCCTGCCGTCTCAATGAGGACATAAATACATCAACAATATCTCCAGAACTGATCTGAAATGCACTTTACGAGCATTTTACCATTTAATTTGAGTAAAACTAGCCTCATATCATACACACACAGAACTTTAGAAGTATTCACGGCAACCCGTCAAAATAAAAGTTCAGTTTAACAGCCTATTAAAGACCGTGTGCCAGAAATAGGCTATATTACTATTATTTAGTAGAATGTAAATAATACTACTACTTACTACTACTGTTCATTTTTTTTTAAAGAAATAATCACAAAATATTTTAATTTTAATAGTAAATCCCCTTCATTTGCCAAAAATGTAAATGTTTAATTTTCATTAATTCAAATATAAATTAATTAAAATTGTTTTATGCCTTCATCTGATATCCAGTAAAATTTAAATACACAACACAGAATTTCTGAGGGGGAAAACACATTTCATAAGGCTACTGTAAGAATAAATAAAACTTGTTTGTATGCATTCAAATAATAGACATGCTAAAACACAGAATTTGGTAACAATAAAACATAAGGTGAGAAAAAAATAAAACATTTCATACGGCCCTAAACGTGTCATTTTTGTTACACTTTTAATAAATTAAATGTTAAACTGTATAATGTTCATGATTTTAATGAATTAGACATGCTTTTAGATTAATAGCATTTAATTTGACCATTAAAAAATAAGAGTCCAGAAATATTCAAACGGAAAAAAACGGAATCCAGAAAAATTTAAATGGAAAAAATTGTAGAAATGTAGAATGTAGAAAAAAATAAAACGGAATTTGGGGAAAAATAAAACGGATTTCATAGGGCCCTATATCTGGAAATATTTTGGTTATGAAGCAAATGAGAATATCAACAAATAGAACTTTGGAGTTTAATTAGTACATGTATTAGTAAACGTTAGTTTCAATTAACATTTAACTAAGATTAATAAAAGATTAATAAATAAATCAACAAATGCAGTACCTCAAGACATTTTTTTGTTCATGTAAAATATACCGCATGTTCTCCACTTGTTACATTTATCTTTAAATTAAAAAAATTACCCCCTTAATATTGTGGCAGTTTTTTTCTCCGTGGTTTCGAAAATGGTATCGAATATCGATATTTTTCAAGGTATCGTATCGAAGTTAGAAATTCCAGTATCGTGACAACACTAGTAGATAGTATGTGTACTGTAAAAGAACAAATATACATTTCACTTAAATCTTCTCCGTAAATAATTACACCTACAGTTTTAATGTTTAAAAAGTTTTAAACACTTTGTGCGTCCCTAAAGTAAGTCATGACGTCTATTGTCTTTAAATTAAACTTTAGTGTGTAAAACATATGCAAAGTTCAATATTACTGTTAAAAATAGTATAATAAAACACAAACACTCACATAAAAACAAACACACACACACAAATCTGAGTATGCAAAATTTTAAATACGAGCAAAATCATATATGTTGTTTTTACTTTTTGTTGTTATTTAAGAAATGTTTTCATTTTAATCTAGACTGTAGATAGTGTGTGTACTGTAAAAGAACAAATATACATTTCAATATACAAATATACAAATTACTTAAGGTTGTCTGCAACAAAAGTATAAGCTCCCACAAACGCTTCTCAGAATCTTTACAACAGATTAGACTTTCTTTCTCACTTTAAAAATTGTATTATTAACCACAGAGTTTAAATGTAGCATTTGTTCACAGTATAATGTTCCATTAAAATAAAAACAACTGGTCTATATAGGTTTATTTGACTAAGATTTGATCAAATAACTGATATAAGAAACATGCAAATATTTGATAAGTCCATCTTATCACACCACAACCTGACGTGTCTGATGGTTTATGATGATATCTTACTGATACAGATGTGTTAAGTGTCTGTAAAATAGTTTAAAAAGTCATCTTTTTAGCTTTCACGTAGGATTTGTGTCCACGCTCAAGTGGTTTTTGTGTAACAGAGTCCTGAGACAAATGAAAATAGAATGTGTGAAAGGCTTTTCTCTTTAAGATATTTGTAATGACAGACTAAAAGCTTTATAAAACAATTGTGTGTATGCATTTCTCTCGCACATGTATACAGTAACCGATGAATACACAAAACAGTATTAATACATAACCTCATAAATTCAGCGTGATTCTATCATATCAATCAATAATAAAAGATTTCATTTATATACCGTATCTGACTTTCTCTTCAAAACACAATAAACGTTCTTACGACTTTTTAAAATGTGTTGAACAACCGGTTTTGGGGGAAAACCGTATAGTGTTGTGTTTCTAATTTAGGATGCTTGTAGTTAATCCCGTCTTTATCTAAAACATTTTTGTATTCAAACTGTCTCACGCACACACACATGTTGGTTTTTGTGGTTTATGGGGACTCTCCATAGGCGTAATGGTTTTTATACTGAAGAAACTGTGTGTGCTATTTGCGCAAATTGCCAACAATATTCTTAACTTTGTTTTATCATTCAGCTGTAGCTAAAACCCTATAACGGAGTTATACTATAGATGCTGAAAGAGCTCATTAACCTGTTTAACTCTAAAAATGTTAACAATGTCGCTTACGACTAGTTTAACAAACAAGGGAACGCTCATAAAACAAGTCTGGAAGCGATTTGAAGCATTCTAACAACAAGTACAACCGCTGTAGAAAACAGCACCGCAGTAAGTTAAACTCCGGATGTGATATCGACCGACTTATCAGATGTTCAACATATTATTACAAGGTCTTGCTTATAGTTTATGATGAAATTAAGAAAAATATAAGAACACAACCAGATCCTAATTCCACGAAATATATATGTCCGTTTCGACATATACACGTCAAATCTGTTTTACCCTAAGTATATTGTATTCTTCTTATATATATATATATATATATATATATATATATATATATATATATATATATATATATTTGTTTAGGCTAAATAGCTACGTTTTAACAATTCTTTTTGTTTTTACAAAGATGTTATATTGAACGCGTGTAACTAATACCTCCTTCAAACGTTGCGGCCTTTCAGGTCAGCGAACCACAATACTCCACCATACACCTCAGACTACAAACGTGGCCGTCGGGGATCCATATCCCAAAATGCTTGTGCGTGACAGCGCTCTAAACCGTAGGACGTCTGATTATACGGGCGCACAGATAGCCTATATAAAAAGACACGCATTTCCACACTTTTTGCGAAGTACACGCACCTTTCCGCGTTGTGATGTAAACCCTTTTTGTGGTTTGTGTTAGCGACGCGAAGTCCGATTCATTTCTGCGAAACGACTCTTTCCCACAGTTCGGTTCAGTGATTCGGTTCAAAAAAACGATTCTTTGTCTCATTAAGTCATCTCGCTGTAATCAAAATGCGTGTGAAAGGCGGGATAACATATTAACGTGATGTTTTGGTATGTGTCTTACACAACTGCGCGTTACTTAACGTTTTTATTAAGTTTTAATATAAAAGGTAATAGTCTGTTAACAATTTAGACGCTTTTATTATGAAATCGCACAAAGAACCACTAAAGTACGCACTGTTTGTTAACACGGTATTAATCGAAATAATAACCTACTACGAGCTTTATTTACAGCATGCTGAATGTAATACAGTTAAATAGAAACATTACAACATTTCAAACTTGTTAAACAACAGCTTCAATACATTCCTCTTATGAAAACGGTTAAAATCGAATGCTGTCAAACAGAACGTTGTCTGCAAGTTCCCGACGTGTAAATTACCAACAAGTTCTCAAAGAGAAACATACTTATACCGAGCTTGAAAATATGTTCAAAACACATAAATATCCATCACGCATATAGTTTGTGCGTCGATTTAACACATTCTGTACATTCAATCAAAAACACGACCGACAGACAGACAAAACCTCAACGATAGCTGAGATGGATCGGGAGGGAGGACAAAATTATTATTCTTCGTCACAATAACATACCGGGTCCGAGAAATTTGATACCCTTACTACAGATTTTCGCAACATTCTTTATTCTAGTTGTTATTTTCCTCTTATTCAATCATAAACCTGCAAGAGTTAAAGAAAATTCCTTAATTGATAACATTTTAACAAATTCTCTAAGTGGGAAAAATTAAATCCTGTGTTTTACGTTTAGATTTGCCTGATCGTTTTCCGATATTGCATTATTCTGTAATTAGGGTTAACAGAGTTAAATTCTCAAAAGAAATACAACAACGATTAAATGACAGTGCTTCTACATGACACCGCTTAAGACTAAACAAATTATATTTCTTTTAGGACATCTTTCCGGTCTGTCTAAGATGTGTGCGTTCACAAGACAAACCGACCACGAAAAACGGGACGTTTGCGTCTTTCTGTTAGCCACATACGACTATTTAACTTCAAACTTTTCTAACTATTACGCTTGAAGCTACGCATTTCACAGTACATACGCAGATGCGCGTTTCTTTTGCGTATGTCTCTAAACAATAGTTAGATAAATGACTTACAGGCGATACGTCCTTTTAAGGCGGGGCGATTCATGTCTTTTTTATTTTGTCCACACCAATGCTTTGATACTCGCGTTTTCGACGTCTGTCTTTTAAGCCTAACCCCAGAAAACAGATGTCTCAATATTTTGTTCTTCTTTTATGAAAACGTGTGGTAAACAGTTTTTGTCCTCGTCTGCAGTATACAGATGCGTTTTAATACGTCATAAATTCCAATAGTTAGCAAACGCGACTGTTTATTACTGAGATAAGTCACATCAGAGCTGCATTCTAGTTTATATTTAACATTTTTCATCTACCTACATGTTTAACGGCGCTTCTGTTCTAGGTCTCCTCACGCCGTTGTGAGATATAAACCGCAAAGTTTTTCATAGCGTTAA
The DNA here is from genome assembly GCF_936440315.1 of Barbus barbus. Classification (NCBI taxonomy): domain Eukaryota; kingdom Metazoa; phylum Chordata; class Actinopteri; order Cypriniformes; family Cyprinidae; genus Barbus; species Barbus barbus. The sequence continues at coordinate 6,966,873 of NC_136749.1, forward strand.
GCTTTGAAACCAGAACAATTTTTACGTTTCCATGACTTTGTGCGCTCTTTCTGCTTGAATTTGTTTACCGCAGTTTCACCATCCTTATCTTATCCCCCCCCCCCCCCCCCGCCTAATTGCATTTGTTAGGCCTCACGCTTGCTAGTTTTGTGCTGCTCATATAATTTGATATTTCTGCTATTTTTTTGATTCAATAAATATAGCCTCTTCATTCGAGACATTTACGCTACAATATTGTATCAGGTATAAGATACAAGATCCTCTCTTATTAAATTGATAACAAACAAACAAAAAACGTACTATCTCTACTGCTTAAATAGTTACATTTAAACGTTTTAAATAAAGACATTTTTATGAAGTCAGAGAACGGAATAAGGAGTTGAGACAACCTTTTATTTCAACAATATATCGTTGAGTATACAATCATACATTGAAGTAGTGACGAAAATTATCAAATTTACAAACAAGCGGTAGTAATGACATTAAACCGGTGGTCTAGCCAGAAAAGAAAATCTCTGCAGACAAACATGTTTTGCTCAAATATAAAATCAACCAGCGATTCAACAATTTCACACGTTATAGAATCACAATTTTTTGCAGCCAACGACGTGCATAAATCTGTTATGCACGTACACAGACAGAGAACCTCGTTAATGTCCATTTCATCCTCACATTCAGACGTTACATCCAGAATTTTTCTGGCTATTAAAAAGGCAGACTCTTTGCTGGTGAGAAACATGCTACTCAAATCAGGCCATGGGTTATTTTTCAGGCTTCTTACAACGTCCATTTCGTTCTTGAGATTTTTTACACGCTCGGTATCCCCCGCACAATCGTGATTCGGATCGCAAGCATGCTCGATGACCGTTTGCATCAGTTTGATCATCTGTCCTCGGTAATGCGGTTTAACAGTGTTGTCTATGACGTCTTTTACAAGACACGTTTTTCCAGTACCGTAGTCGCACTCCAGTTGCACATCCGCAACATCTACAGAACTCCGGTCACGATCCATTAACTTTTGCGCAGCGTCAGACGATTTTTTCAGAATTCGATTCTTTCCAAGAGATACGTTTTGTCCCCTAACCGATATAGAGCATTGTCGCCGTTTCCTAAAATCTTGATTGACCGTTTTAATCCGCGACGGTCCTGTGGAATTTCGCTTTCAGTTTCAGTTTCCGGTTTATGGTTCAGATCCGCCGAAGCGTTATCAGTAGAAAAATTGCGGAGTGCGTCAGGCTCAGATGAATTGGTTTCTTGAAGCTGATTCTGTCGATCCATGTATATAACGTTTTGATTGACGCAGCTCCGCCGTCTGCACTTTCAAACCTGGTAGCAACGCCGTAACTGAGTTTGTCAGGCCAGTCATCGTGGGTTTTAGATTTCGTAACTGCCCTCAACCTGTTGGCTGGTGTACAGGGTGGGGGTTGTCGCCAGGAATTCCTAAACATCGGTCTCGCCTAACATCTTAGACAGACCGGAAAGATGTCCTAAAAGAAATATAATTTGTTTAGTCTTAAGCGGTGTCATGTAGAAGCACTGTCATTTAATCGTTGTTGTATTTCTTTTGAGAATTTAACTCTGTTAAACCTAATTACAGAATAATGCAATATCGGAAAACGATCAGGCAAATCTAAACGTAAAACACAGGATTTCATTTTTCCCACTTAGAGAATTTGTTAAAATGTTATCAATTAAGGAATTTTCTTTAACTCTTGCAGGTTTATGATTGAATAAGAGGAAAATAACAACTAGAATAAAGAATGTTGCGAAAATCTGTAGTAAGGGTATCAAATTTCTCGGACCCGGTATGTTATTGTGACGAAGAATAATAATTTTGTCCTCCCTCCCGATCCATCTCAGCTATCGCTGAGGTTTTGTCTGTCTGTCGGTCGTGTTTTTGATTGAATGTACAGAATGTGTTAAATCGACGCACAAACTATATGCGTGATGGATATTTATGTGTTTTGAACATATTTTCAAGCTCGGTATAAGTATGTTTCTCTTTGAGAACTTGTTGGTAATTTACACGTCGGGAACTTGCAGACAACGTTCTGTTTGACAGCATTCGATTTTAACCGTTTTCATAAGAGGAATGTATTGAAGCTGTTGTTTAACAAGTTTGAAATGTTGTAATGTTTCTATTTAACTGTATTACATTCAGCATGCTGTAAATAAAGCTCGTAGTAGGTTATTATTTCGATTAATACCGTGTTAACAAACAGTGCGTACTTTAGTGGTTATTTGTGCGATTTCATAATAAAAGCGTCTAAATTGTTAACAGACTATTACCTTTTATATTAAAACTTAATAAAAACGTTAAGTAACGCGCAGTTGTGTAAGACACATACCAAAACATCACGTTAATATGTTATCCCGCCTTTCACACGCATTTTGATTACAGCGAGATGACTTAATGAGACAAAGAATCGGTTTTTTGAACCGAATCACTGAACCGAACTGTGGGAAAGAATCGTTTCGCAGAAATGAATCGGACTTTGCGTCGCTAACAGAAACCACAAAAAGGGTTTACATCATCACAACGCGGAAAGAACCCAGAAGATGGCGGTAATGCAACGCTCATGGATGCAAGCCGCCGTTAAACCTCAAAGAAGAAGACAATGCGGAAAGGTGCGTGTACTTCGCAAAAAGTGTGGAAATGCGTGTCTTTTTATATAGGCCATCTGTGCGCCCGTATAATCAGACGTCCTACGGTTTAGAGCGCTGTCACGCACAAGCATTTTGGGATATGGATCCCCGACGGCCACGTTTGTAGTCTGAGGTGTATGGTGGGGTATTGTGGTTCGCTGACCTGAAAGGCCGCAACGTTTGAAGGAGGTATTAGTTACACGCGTACCCTTTTACAGCCCACGTGATCAAGTAGTTGCGCGCGCATTTTGGCAACAGAAGTGGTGTTGTTCCCCACTGGCTCTAACGTGTTAGCAACGAAAGTTTATCAAAACGGTTTCCCACCATCAAAATGTCTGGTTGTTGTGTTTACGGTTGCACTAATAGATATTCCACCAAGGGGCTTAAGTTTTATAGGATTCCGACAGGATCACGGCCGTTTCAGAAGAACCGGCGGCGCCTGTGGCTGCAGGCGATTAAACGTGTTGATTGGAGCGAGGACACAATAAAAAATGCTCGCGTCTGCAGCGCCCACTTTATATCAGGTAAGTTTATCTATGTACTCTTGAGTTTAATGGAAAGCATGGTTTACATTATTGATTGTCTGTAGCCTACGGTGTAGTTTATCAACGCAGCTGAAGTTTGATGACCACATACAGCTAGTTTCATAAGCTGGTTTTGGATTTGGCTAAAACTGTGTGTGTGTGTTATTTGCAGATGAAGCATTATTGGACTCTAGTAATCCTCGTTTACATTAGTGATTGTCTGTACGATGTAGAATAATATTCAAATGCAGGTAAAGTTTGATAAACTGGCGGTAGATTTGGCTAGTAAACAAACGTGTGTGTGTTTTATTTGCAGGTGAGGCGTCATTGGACTCTAGTAGTCCTGGTTTTGTGCCTTCTGTGTTTGTGTACACAAAACCGAGCCAGAACCCCGAAGCGAAGTTGGAGAGGTAAGAATATTTAATTTCCCCCTCTGTTCTATTTAGTTTGTTTTTCTCTCTTGCATAACTGTACATTTCTGCTGTTTTTATTGTAGGTACCATAGGAAAAGGAGGAGAGATGACAGACCTATAACGGCAGCAAATCTATGTGTTCCTTCTGAAACTCCGAAACAAGAATGCAACATGGATCATTGTCCAGGTATGAATATATTTCATCTTAACTGATTGATTGTCAGGGTGTGTGTGCCCCTGCCAGGCATACTGCTCTAATTGCATATCTGTATATGAGTACACAGGCCCCTGGATGAGTCAAATGCAGATGAAAAATCTCGCCCTGTGATCAATAAAGTATCTTCTCTTCTATCATGGAAAAGTTTTGAAAAATCATTGCTAAAATGTGTGAGAACCCCCAATTGTGAAATTGTCTGCATTGGTTGCAGCATATGCTAATTTTTCACTTTTCTTTATTAAAGCTGAAGACGACATCCCAGTTACAAAGAGGGAGTATGATGACCTGAACCGGAGACACAGTCAGCTTCAGGAGGACCATGTACACCTGTGTCAGAAGTTTGAGGCACTACAAGCAGAAAATGTAAAGCTGAAAGAGGAGCTGCAGAAATCGACATTTTCCTACACAACTGTTAAGTGCAACATTGGACAATTGCTTTTTCTCACCGGACTGACCTCCGTGCTCTTTGAATGGCTAGTTACAAAAATAAAAGGCAGCTTAGAAAGAATTATCCAAAAACTTACACTAGAAGACCACCTGTTGGTTATATTGATGAAATTAAGGTTGGGTCTATCTAATACTGACTTGGCATATAGATTTAAAGTATCAAAAACCACGATTTCAAATATTTTGCGGAGCTGGGTCCCTGGTATGGCCTTGGTCCTTAAGCCACTCATTAAATGGCCAAGTAAGGGTGCAATACTTAAAAATATGCCAAAAACATTCAAGCGGAACTTTAAAAACTGCCGGTGCATAATAGACTGCACAGAAATTTTCATAGCTAGACCCAGTAATCTGACTGCTAGGGCCCAGACATGGTCAAATTATAAACACAACAACACAATTAAATATTTAATCGGCATCACTCCAGCTGGTGCAATTTCATTTCTATCTCCTGGGTGGGGTGGACGGGTTTCAGACAAGCAGATCACAAAAGAGTCAGGTTTCTTCGAACTTTTGGAGCCTAGGGATGAGGTTTTAGCCGACGGGATTTCTCATCAGAGACGAGCTTGCAGCTTATGGTGCAACCCTTCGTATCCCTCATTTCACAAAAGGAAAAAAGCAGCTTTCTGCACAGGAAGTTGACACATCTAGACAACTTTCTCGTGTGAGAATCCATGTGGAGCGAGTTATTGGTCGGTGGAAAAACTTTAAGATTTTGCAAACAGTTATTCCAGTGTCGCAGGTTAACATGCTAGACGATGTTGTGACTGTATGTGGTGCCCTCACAAACCTCTGTAAGAGTGTTGTTTCCAAATGAGTAACACATTACCATGTATTTGTTTTAACGTGATTTACATTTGTAAAACGTATTTACTGTACATTAAACAATGCATTTATAATAAACCTCACAACATTGGCTGCCACTGGTGTGTATAATGTACTTCCCCCAAGATTATCTCAACAATTCACAGTGCTTTTCAATTTCATTGTTATTAGTAGTTTAATTGCAATGTATGCAAGCAACATAGTTACTATTAAAGTACTATAGCATTACAAAATAAAACTTTAAACAGAAGTGCGTCAACACATAGCAATCAATAACAACAACATAAAATGTAAGGAAAACAATAAATGTAGGTCTGGGTAATATGGACCAGATTCATAACACAATACAGAACATTTCCCAGTCCTAAATTTAATCATTCAAACATCAACTATAACCCAAGCCTCATACATCGTTGTCTTGTGTCCTTGTCTTTGACTAGGAAGAATTTCTGATTTCAACACACAAAACTCTGAGTCTATGTCATGGTATTTGACGTTCTGTACATGACCACAGACAACGTATTCATAAGCATCCAGTGATTTATATGCTCGTAATTTCTCTCGGGTGTACACGCTCGGTTTCTCAACTAAATACGTATATATATCTGGCCACTGTATATTTGGCTATCTGCTAACGTCTTCTATCCACTCCACTATAGTACACGGATCTGGTAGCCGGATACCATTTGATAAAGTCAACTTTTCCAAATAACTTTCTCTGTCTGTGTTGCTTAATCCGCTCGCGTAGCTTGACACGCTGCTGATTCTCGCCATTCTTCCGTTGCCAATATGCGCGCGCATACGTTGCTACGTCATCATTGTTTACAAACAGTAACTGCCTCTATATAACATCTTTGTAAAAACAAAAAGAATTGTTAAAACGTAGCTATTTAGCCTAAACAAATATATATATATATATATATATATAAGAAGAATACAATATACTTAGGGTAAAACAGATTTGACGTGTATATGTCGAAACGGACATATATATTTTGTGGAATTAGGATCTGGTTGTGTTCTTATATTTTTCTAATTTCATCATAAACTATAAGCAAGACCTTGTAATAATATGTTGAACATCTGATAAATCGGTCGATATCACATCCGGAGTTTAACTTACTGCGGTGCTGTTTTCTACAGCGTTTGTACTTGTTAGAATGCTTCAAATCGCTTCCAGACTTGTTTTATGAGCGTTCCCTTGTTTGTTAAACTAGTCGTAAGGGACATTGTTAACATTTTTAGAGTTAAACAGGTTAATGAGCTCTTTCAGCATCTATAGTATAACTCTGTTATAGGGTTTTAGCTACAGCTGAATGATAAAACAAAGTTAAGAATATTGTTGGCAATTTGCGGCTGACCGGGAAAGCTGTGTGTGCGTGTGTACATGTTTATGTGGCTTATGAGGACACAAATTTGTATAATGACGTGGGTATGACAGAGGTATTACAATATGAAGGTGGTTTATGAGGACACTGCCTATGTCCCCGTAATTCAAAAGGGTTAAAAACATACTAAATGGTGTTTTGAAAATCTAAAAATGCACAAAGTCTCCTGTGAGGGCTAAGTTTAGGTGTAGGGTCGGTGTAGGGCAATAGCACACACAGTTTGTTCAGTATAAAAACCATTACGCCTATGGAGAGTCCCCATAAACCACAAAAACCAACATGTGTGTGTGCGTGAGACAGTTTGAATACAAAAATGTTTTAGATAAAGACGGGATTAACTACAAGCATCCTAAATTAGAAACACAACACTATACGGTTTTCCCCCAAAACCGGTTGTTCAACACATTTTAAAAAGTTGTAAGAACGTTTATTGTGTTTTGAAGAGAAAGTCAGATACGGTATATAAATGAAATCTTTTATTATTGATTGATATGATAGAATCACGCTGAATTTATGAGGTTATGTATTAATACTGTTTTGTGTATTCATCGGTTACTGTATACATGTACGAGAGAAATGCATACACACAATTGTTTTATAAAGCTTTTAGTCTGTCATTACAAATATCTTAAAGAGAAAAGCCTTTCACACATTCTATTTTCATTTGTCTCAGGACTCTGTTACACAAAAACCACTTGAGCGTGGACACAAATCCTACGTGAAAGCTAAAAAGATGACTTTTTAAACTATTTTACAGACACTTAACACATCTGTATCAGTAAGATATCATCATAAACCATCAGACACGTCAGGTTGTGGTGTGATAAGATGGACTTATCAAATATTTGCATGTTTCTTATATCAGTTATTTGATCAAATCTTAGTCAAATAAACCTATATAGACCAGTTGTTTTTATTTTAATAGAACATTATACTGTGAACAAATGCTACATTTAAACTCTGCGGTTAATACAATTTTTAAAGTGAGAAAGAAAGTCTAATCTGTTGTAAAGATTCTGAGAAGCGTTTGTGGGAGCTTATACTTTTGTTGCAGACAACTTTAAGTAATTTGTATATTTGTATATTGAAATGTATATTTGTTCTTTTACAGTACACACACTATCTACAGTCTAGATTAAAATGAAAACATTTCTTAAATAACAACAAAAAGTAAAAACAACATGATTTTGCTCGTATTTAAAATTTAGCATACTCAGATTTGTGTGTGTGTGTTTGTTTTTATGTGAGTGTTTGTGTTTTATTATACTATTTTTAACAGTAATATTGAACTTTGCATATGTTTTACACACTAAAGTTTAATTTAAAGACAATAGACGTCATGACTTACTTTAGGGACGCACAAAGTGTTTAACTTTTTAAACATTAAAACTGTAGGTGTAATTATTTACGGAGAAGATTTAAGTGAAATGTATATTTGTTCTTTTACAGTACACATACTATCTACAGTCTAGATTAAATCTGTTACGGGGCTGACGAGACGTGAGACGTGCGGATCCATATGCAAAGCTTTATTATACAACATGGTCATACAGGCAGGGTCAGGAGACAGCAAACAGGTATGGCAGAGGCAAGACAGAGCAATCCGTGGAGCAAGCGTGGGTCGACGAACGGTGAACAGTATCCAAAGGGGCAAGGCAGAGAGATAATCCAGAAACCAAAGCAATAATCCAAACGGGGAGTGAACACAGTCCAAACAGCAAGGCAAAGGGGTAAATCCAGTAAACACGGGCAGGGTCAGACACGGCAGGAAAACAAGGCAAGACTAAGACTAGAACAATGGCTCTGTAAAGTTGCTATCGCTGGGTTAGTGATAAACGCTAACAATACTCGGCCGAGAGCAAGAGCAAGTCCCAGGCTTAAATAGTGAGTGATGGGGTGATGGTGATTGCGAGATGGATATCAGGTGTGGGCGTGATAATTGTGAACAGCTGTGCGTGTCGTCAGTGCAATGGATTATGGGAAATGGAGTCCAATGTGCTGTGTAGTGTGAAAAGTCCATGTGGTGAACGGGTGACCTCTGGTGGTGAATGAGTGGAAGTGCATGGCCAGGATTCGTGACATAGCCCCTCCCCCCCCCCGAAGGAGCGGCTTCCAGACACTCCTAAACAATCCAGGAGGGCGGTGGCGCGGAGGCGGAGCAGGGGGAGGGACGGAGGGCCAGGTCCTTGAGGACGTGGGAAGAGGCAGAACCGGCAGAGCAGGAAACCAGGGCGGAGCCAGAGGCCAGGTCAGGACCGACAGAGCAGAGGCCCACCAGGGCGGAGCAGACGGCACGGGAGCCCACCAGGGCGAAGTAGACGGGACCGGAGCCCACCAGGGCGGAGCAGACGGGACCAGAGCCCACCAGGGCGGGGCAGACGGGACCAGAGCCCACCAGGGCGGAGCAGACGGGACCAGAGCCCACCAGGGCGGAGCAGACGGGACCAGAGCCCACCAGGGCGGAGCAGGCGAGACCAGAGCCCACCAGAGCGGAGCAGGCGAGACCAGAGCCCACCAGTGTGGCGTAGACTGGGTAGAGAATCTCCACTGTAGAGTGGACTGGTCAGGAAGCCAAGGCAGGATCAGGGATCTGGGGAGAGCAGAGACAGACACCACAGGGAGAACAGAGACAGACAACACAGAGAGAGTCCTCATGGTCTCAGGAGCTGGGACCGGGCAGGTCGAGAGCTCGTAAACGGTCTCCATGGCCGTGGCAGGACAGGAGGAGGATAGGCAGACGGCCTCCATGGCCGTGACTGGGCAGGACGAGGATTCACAGACGGCCTCTTTGGCCGTGACAGGACAGGGCGTGAGTTCACAGACGGCCTCTTTGGCCGTGACAGGACAGGGCGTGAGTTCACAGACGGCCTCTTTGGCCGTGACAGGAGAGGGCGTGAGTTCACAGACGGCATCTTTGGCCGTGACAGGACAGGGCGTGAGTTCACAGGCGGCCTCTTTGGGGCGCTCTGGAGGAGCGGACACTTGAGGGCGCTCTTGCAGCGCGGACACTTGAGGGCGCTCTTGCAGCGCGGACACTTGAGGGCGCTCTTGCAGCGCGGACACTTGAGGGCGCTCTTGCAGCGCGGACACTTGAGGCTCTGGAACGGCACTCCTGGCCGTAGTTTGAGAACTGGATTCTCGGGACTCGGGATCGGCACTCCTGGCCGTGACATGGTAAACAGGGAGTTTGGGAATGGCCTCCGTGGCCATAACAGGGCAGACAGTGAATTCAGGAACGGGTGCCACCACTTCGGAAGGTTCTGCAGCGAAAGCCACCAGACTCGTGGACAGGAGAGGCCTCAGGAGCACAGTGTGCACACTCAAAATGGCAACCGCCATAACGGGAAGCACTGAGGTCAGGGGAACAGTCTCTGTAACAGCCAGGGTTGAGGCCCTGGGAATGCCAGCTACTCGCACTGACATCAGTGGTGGGTCCATCACACTGGATATCAGAACTCGAAGGACTGACCTTGAATCTGTGGTAACAGCCTCTGGCAGTTCGGCGGAGGCGTGACGTGACTCTGGCTCTGGCTGGAGCACTGAGACGTGACTCTGGCTCTGGCTAGAGCACTGAGACGTGACTCTGGCTCTGGCTGGAGCACTGAGACGTGCTGTGACTCTGGCTGGAGCACTGAGACGTGCTGTGACTCTGGCTGGAGCACTGAGACGTGCTGTGACTCTGGCTGGAGCACTGAGACGTGCTGTGACTCTGGCTGGAGCACTGAGACGTGCTGTGACTCTGGCTGGAGCACTGAGACGTGCTGTGACTCTGGCTGGAGCACTGAGACGTGCTGTGACTCTGGCTGGAGCACTGAGACGTGCTGTGACTCTGGCTGGAGCACTGAGACGTGCTGTGACTCTGGCTGGAGCACTGAGACGTGCTGTGACTCTGGCTGGAGCACTGAGACGTGCTGTGACTCTGGCTGGAGCACTGAGACGTGCTGTGACTCTGGCTGGAGCACTGAGACGTGCTGTGACTCTGGCTGGAGCACTGAGACGTGCTGTGACTCTGGCTGGAGCACTGAGACGTGCTGTGACTCTGGCTGGAGCACTGAGACGTGCTGTGACTCTGGCTTGGCAGGCATGACGTGAGCAGACTCTGGCTTGGCAGGCATGACGTGAGCAGAGACGTGAGCAGACTCTGGCTTGACGGCGACGACGTGAAGGGGTGCTGTTGCTGCCGCCATTTTGTGAGTGAGTGAGGTGTCGCGTTCCTCCGCGACACCCACAGTAAAAGAGGAGCCCACACACAGTAAAGCATAGTCCATAAATTGACTGAGAGATGAACGGGGACCCTCGCGGATTAACCTTGAGCGGAGCGGCTGATTAATGCCTTCACAAAAAAAATCAACTGCACTGAGATGTATTCAAGTTACAGAAAACGGTGGGTGGTTCAAACGACCATTGCTGTGTGCCACTTTGTACGGGATCCAGCCGTTATAACAGTGAACTCAGCTTCCACCGCTTTCCAAAACATAACGGCATTCGTACGCAGTGGCTTCATAAGATCCGAAGGACGGGGTTTTCCGTAACTCCGCATACGAAGGTATGCAGCAGACATTTCACTAATGATCTTATCCTTACTACTGCTAAGGGTAAACGGTTTTTAGCTGCAAGTGCTGTGCCATCGTTGTTTGAATGGAACGGCTACACGAACAGCAAGACGCGGGCTGGCGTTTGGGAGCGCCGCACTCGTCCCACATCAAGTCCTGACCCTGTGACTGAGGAGGAGATTATGGAAGCAATGGTCCCCATGCTCATCGACCACGACTACGGAGAAAGTCCCACAGTGTGTGTCGACCGGGAGCAATATGAGAAGCTACTAGATGAAATCGAGATGCTGAGACAGCAGGTCCAAACGCTTCATCTACAGAGCTCATTTGGACTCCAGCGGTTTGCATCATCACCAGAGGACATCCGATTTTACACCAGGTAAGATATGCGCAACCAATCTATCAAGCCAAGTTAGTAGTGGTAAGATCAACGTTTAACTTTACTGTAAGTGGTTGCCTCTATTGTCTGTTTTAGTGTATTATTTTCTGTCTTTTTAATCTAATATTGAGTAAGTATGATAATTAATTCAACCTACAATACTGTTTAGATTCCCCTCATATGAGCATTTGATGGCATTTTGGGGCCTGATCAGTTCTGCTGCAGTGAAGATGGTTAGGGTCACCAACACCAGAGCAAGGAAAACGAGCACAACAACTGAAAGTCCTATAACCAGACCGACTGTAAGTAGCAGGCTCATACACAAATACACACATCCATGAATATTATGATTATGATTTTAATTTAATATTTCTTTCATGGTTTCTTTCATTTCTTTCATTTAATATTTTCATTTCATGGTAGCTACAGCGACACACATGTGGTCCTTGACTGCACAGAGTTACGCTGTCAGACTCCTTCATCTCTGCTCCTTCAGAGTGAGGTCTTTTCACACTACAAGTCCCACTGCACCTTCAAGGCCATGGTGGGAATGTCCCCCCATGGAGCCCTGACATTTGTGTCAGCACTCTTTGAGGGATCCATGAGTGATAGGGAGGTGTTTCGCCAGTCAGGGATTACATCACTCTTAACACCTGACATGGCCATCATGGTTGACAAGGGCTTCCTGGTGGATGACCTTGTACCTGGGACTGTTCATCGTCCTGCCTTTCTCTCCAAGAGGACACAAATGTTGGAGGTGGATGTTCTGAAGACGCAGTCCATTGCTCGTTTAAGAGTTCACGTTGAGAGGATGATCAGAAGAGTCAAAGAAAATAAACTTTTTGATTCTACAATCCCTCTGTCCATCTCAGGCAGCATCAACCAAATCTTCACAGTTGCATGTCTCCTCACAAATTACCAAAATGGGCCTCTTGTCAAGAAATGGATGTATGATGTTTAAGATGAGGAAGAGGAAGCAACAGGAGAGTTGAAACGAGCAATGGACTGTGTCTTCAGAACATCCACATTTACTTACCATTTACTATTTTGTTGAAGTTGCATGGGGTATGGTGATGATGATGAACATGAATTTGTTTATTCCTTAGCTTACATTTTAGTCTTATGTTCAATTTGTTGATTCTCTCTCTCACACATCTTTTATTTACTTAGCACTTAGAAAGATAAATGTTACACATTCGTGATAATCAGTTATGTCTCTGTTTTTTGTTAATATCTTAGGGCCACCGGAGGTGTGTATATATAGATATACATATATATATACACGTACGTACGTGTACGTACATATACACATGTATACACACATGTGTATATATATATGTTTGTATGTATATATGTATATGCATATGCAGTTTTTTCCCCATCACATTGTGGCTAGCATTTAAACCTTTTGTTTTAATTAATTCGTTATCAGTCTAATTTAAGTGTGTGTAGAAAGACCAGAAATGGGAAATGAACCAGAAGATTGTGAATAAATGCATTGTTATAACCACATGAATGTCTGCTGAGTATCTTTCTCATTCAGTGAACCCACCACAGTGGAAAATTGTCAACTAAGTATTGGCATAGCAGCCCCTCCAGTGGTTTATAGGTTTTGTTAAAATCAAGTCACTGAAATCAATGTTGCAATTATAAATTTATACAATTTCAAAATAAGCATTTACATTACATCACACATTACATGTCATTACATTGTGCATGGTGATTGGATTTGCACACATTACATGCATTTCTGCATGTATACATTGAAATAAAACCTTTCTACCTTTTCTTTGATGACATCTAACATGTCACGGTCTCTGTAAATTCTTTGAATTAGTATGTCTTCCTCAGCTGAGACAACAAAGTCACACCAATTCATTCCTGTAATTAGCATCTGCCCTTGTACTTGCGAGTAATAAGCATGTGATCTTTTGAGCTCCAGTTTGCCTGAATTCATTTTTAGATATGGGCAGTCAACATAGCTTTTAACATTCGGACATTTAATTTCAATCAAACCGAAATTACACTGCTCTGAAGGATCAAAAATTACCCCATCGGGAGATGCCCCCAACCAAGGGGCATCAGGGTGGATTACAAATCCACAAGGGTAGTGGTTGACCCTCTTCATCAGGCAGTACTCCCAGATGGCATCTGCCTCCATTTCAAGCCCCCTCTTCATAGCTGCAGTCTGACGGGTTCCCTGCAGTATCCGGTCAGCCAGACTGTCTTCAGTACACTCTCTTACCTGACAGATCTCCCTGAAACGTGAGGCAGTCAGTCTTGGCCTCCTTAACTGATGCCATTCACTGCACGAACTTTGTTCTCTAGTAGCACACTCAAATTTGTGTGCCATGTCCCAAGTGACATCAAGACTTTTAAGGTACAGCTGCTGTGCTTCACTACAGACAAACATGCAATTAGATGGCTGCAGGTGATAATTCTTAAGAGGCAGAGATGGAGGTGGTGGGGCAGCATGGAAGGACAGGTCCCTCTTAGCTGTTGCTGGTTGCTGGTTGCTGGTAGGACAATGGACTTCCAGCTTGAACTGGGCCAAGGGCAGAGTCAACCAGAGGAACTTCACAGCTGATGCCCATGCTGCAGATCATCGGTGCCTCAGCTGCAGAGAAGTTTTTATAGGCTTCTGTCACCTAGACATGTAATAAATCGTAATTATCATACCATAAACACTTCCCTTTTTTCAATGTAGTGGTGTGCATGGCCTCACACCACTAAAAATAGCTTTGTAAACGAAATTCCTTCTGTAAACAGCTCCTCATAAAATTGTGAAATACAAGTATATGTATATAAATTTAAGTTGAGATCATATTATACTGTCCTTTGGAATTTGATCTTGTTACCCCTACCTGAAGCACAGAGAGATCGGGTAAATCCCCACTCAGGCCTTTGTAGAGTATGCTCCTATGTGAAACATAAAACTTTACATATGTGCCATACACATTTTCATTCAAACATTCATGCAGGATACTGTAATAAATCTAGAATGTTCAGCTTTTACCTTATGCCCTCTTTTGTTCCTCCACACTTTGGTTTTGCAGATAGCACAGCCATCTTATCCACAGGTCCTGGTTTTATACCCTATCAAATAACAGGATATAGTTCAGAAAATATCACCAACACGTATATAATGAGTGTGCAACAGATATATATGCCTTTTATTGTCACTTACCAAAGTTCTGGGCTTGTGCCATTGTTGTTCTCCTTCAGTACAGCTTAGAATAGGGGGGACCACAGGCACCTTCAGCTGAGAATAATGTGCAGACTGGAAAAGTAAGGCTACACAGTGGTTACATAAAGCTGCTCCAGCCACACATGTGCAGCAGTGATGCACCAGCTCCACAGGACTGGAATCTTTCAGTACCACCTGTAAAAGTAAAATGTCATAGGTAGTATTTATTAAACTTGGCTTACTTAATTGTTTAATCATTCTTTTAGACATAGTCTGGGTTTACGTTAATTATTCCTATCTCTAATAGTCACTAAGCAAATATACATTTGAGTATTTTGGCTTAATATTTCGAATGCACTACATCAATATTATGCCTTATACCCACAAAACCAGCTTACACCTTAAAAAATTACTGAGTTTAGGTAAAACACAGTTAATAATTAGTGACAGGAACGATAAGATGCATATGCAACTGATGAGAAAAATATGAATCAGTACGCAATAACCAGTGGGGATCAGCTAAGTAAACTTACCGGCCTCCTCTAACCACTGTTTTCATCTAGCTGCATCCCCAGGAACATCGGGAAACCTGAGTTATAATAACTTACCGTACTGATAACAACATTACAGGTTGAACATGAACGCATGCAGTAACCCAGTGGGGACCAGCAAGGTCAGCTTACCTGTTATTTTAACCGTTATTTTCATTGTGAGCAAATTCTAGAGTTACATTAGAATGTATGATCTTGCTAGGTCCCCAAGAACATCAGGAACACTGGGTTTCTCTCAGCAACCGCTGCTGTCTTATCTATTCTGGCTTCACCATACACTCAAACTGAGGCTTTTCAGCTTTCTTCATGGACCTGTAACACAGCGCCCTGACAACAACTTCACACGTGCCCTGATCTTTCTCTGACACTGAGAGAGAGACAAAGTTGACAGTTTGAACAACAAGAAATACGAAACAAACGCAAAGCTTAAACATAGCATGTCACCAACGTTAGCTAGCTGGATAGCATAGCCACATAATCTACTTACCCTCGTACTGGTGCACGTAACTGGATATATACAGACGAAATCCTTTTTCCCGTTTGCTCTTGGGAGCAGGGGAGTGGGCATCCACGATACGGTGAACATCATTTATTGATATTTTTGGCAGGTTCTGTAAACATCTTGTAAAATTCATGGTGATGCGATGAAGCGGGAAGTAAACCGGAAACTGATCTGCCGATCACTCTGGAAAACGGAAGTACGTCACGGGACTTGTGCACAGAGCCTATTAAGTGTCCCCAACTGAGCAAGCCAGAGGCAACAGCGGCAAAGAACCAAAACTCCCTCTGTGACAGACTCCTCAGTAGGCCTAGGTCATTTCCTCCACCATGAATCACCAGGATGTCAGGTCTCAGTCCTGATGAGAGGATGGCAGGGAGAAGCTAGCTCCATCTCATCCCTCCTTTCCCAAGCCACTGCACTCTTAAGTGCTCTGCAGACCCAGGTTAGGCTCCCAGGCGACCTCAGCTCTCCTCTCAGCCCACTTCACAAAGCTGTGGCCGACAATCAATACTACTTTCTCTGAAATATTTGAAGAAAAACTATTAATATATTGACAACAAACTGACAAATATGTTATGTTCAAGATAACAACTTACCTCGTGTCATGATCCCAGTTACTCCTCAATAAAAAGTATGAGAGGCTGTTTTTGCTGTCTGGTAAACCGTTATGGAACGTTGCTGAGCAATAAAAAGTGCAAATAGCCCATCTTGTTGGCAAAGGCTATTTACACTAACTCCGCCCACTAACGTGTGATTGGGTTAGTCAAGATTAAAAAAAGAAGCAAATTTAATGTCAGTTTCAGTGGCGTAGATGGTAAGGCGCATGCTTTTTGACGCGAGCGACCCGAGTTCGATCCCACCTTTTGCCAAACATTTTTTTCTCCCTTTTCAAATCTCATATCGCATCAGAAAGGCATTTATTTTCAATAAAAATTAAGGAAATAATCAAAAAGTTGAAAATAAAGTATTGGGTAGGGTTAGGGTAGGTGTAGGGAGGGTTTTATTGTCCCAATAAGGTGGCATCCATTTAATAAATTTGAATTAAAATTATAATTTACACTCAGTACGTTATTATTGCGTACTGTTTTATAATGTACTACAATACTGAGGTGCAGATAATTGCCACTATTTGCAATAAGTAGTATAAATAGCAGAAAATATTGCTATTTTAACATAGTGTAAATAGCATCTATTGCTATTTGCACTTAGTGTAAATAGAATCCATCGCTATTTGCACTTAGTGTAAATAGCATCTGTCACTAAAAAAATATGCTATTTGCACTTGGTGTAAATAGCATCTATTTGCTATTTGCACTTAGTGTAAATAGTGTAAATAGCGTCTATCGCTATTTACACTTAGTTCAAATAGCCGCTGCCTAAAAAATAACAAGGCACTTTTCAAGGCAAAACAAATCTTGGTTACCATAGTTACCTTTGCATTCCTGTAAACCAAATAAGGGGAAATATCTGGATATCTAAATATTTTTTACATAAAAAAACACACTTTAAAATTTAAAAACTTTATTTATATCACTGAAAATGTAAGCATTTTAGCTTAAAGTTGGACTCTTGATTCAGACTAGCAATAGTATTTAAAACAGTTTTTGTACCTCCACGACAATCATTATTTTATGATTAAAAATCTACGAGCATTTATTGGCACACCATATGTGTGTTAGTATTGTTACCAAGGCTTTGAAAACCAGAGAGATTACAAATGCCGATACACCTGTGATGTCTGTAATGCATCTGAATGTCATCTTTACCCCCAAAAAACAAAACACTGTGCTGATTGTTTACATTACTGTAGATCTGACTATTGTTTTGAGATGCATAAAAATCCACCTCCAGGTCAGCAATTTGCACAATGTGATGTTACCAAATATTGCCGTAAATGTAATAGACGTTACCATGTCAGCGGTACCAACCCCAAGCCACACAAATGTCCTGAAGATTGTTCTGTCCACTGTGGTGAGAGTTTGGTTACCGACGGGGTGCATCAATGTTTTATTCAGCCTGTTAAGATGGGGAAATTTATATTTCCCCATCTTATATTTTTTTGGATTTTGAAACTCGTTATGAAAATGGCAGGCATGTGGCTAATTTTGTATGCGTGATTACATTTGATGGTGAAGAATTCGTAGCTAAAGGTTCTGATTGTGTGGATCGTCTCATTAAGAAGTTCAGAAGGCCTCGTTATCATAATTTCACATGGATTGCACATAATGCATCCGGATTTGACAATTTCATTCTTTTGAAATACTTCACTAAGATGGGGATTGCCCCTAAAATTACAATGCAAGGCTGTCGTCTAATCTTAATGTATGATGATGCATTCAAGCAGAGATTTATCGATAGTTACAGTTTTATTCACATGCGTCTAGCCAACACACCTGCTGCGTTTAATCTGTCCCATGCTGAGAAGGAATATCTCCCACATCAATTCAACCGCATCGAAAATGAATCGTATGTAGGACCGTACCCTGCCAAAGATTTTTACGGATATGCATCTATGTCAAATAAAAATAGAACAGAGTTTGATGAATGGCACGGTAGTGTCTTTGCCAGTTCTTTTTTAAAATCAAACACTTTGTCAATGTATGGAAAAAATTATGTTGTCTTGCTGAGGGAGGTATGTCTGAAGTACCATGATGAATTCATTCTGTGTACAAGTCTGGACCCATTTAATTACACCACTTTGGCAGCCACTTGTATGGCTATCTATAAAACCAGTGATGGCAGTAGCGTCGCTACTAGTTTAACTACATTTCTCAGTAGTGTGATGGTAGTGTCGCTGCTTTCTGAATCAAATAGCTTTTCAGTAGCGAAGCTCTATTTTTGATCAGGTAGCGGGGTAGCGTCAACAAAAGCTAACATTACATTATACAAAGCTCAAGCTCACACCAGGAGCATCATCAAGTGTTACTGGACATGAGGGAGGACTAGGAACGTCGCTTCCGGACCCTCGTCCAGGCGCAGCAAGAGGACCGCAAGCTGTTCCGGAGCTGGATGGACCGGGAGGTTCGGGCCGGGGGAGCAACAGCGGCCCTGCCCACCCACATGCCGTTGAACAAGATGGGCCCACAGGACGATCCGGAGGCCTTCATTGACCTCTTTGAGAGGATGGCCGAGGCATGTGGGTGGCCTTCGGCGAACTGGCCTGTGCGTCTCATTCCGCTGCTGTCAGGCGAGGCCCAGATGGGGGCGCAACAGTTGCCAGTTCAGAATCTCCTGGTCTACAACGACCTCAAGAGAGCCATCCTCCAGTGGGTCGGCTTGAACCCAGAGCAACATCGTCAGCGGTTCCGATCGCTGGAGCTGGGGGAAAACAGTCGGCCCTTCGTGATGGCTCAACAGCTCCGGGACGCGTGCCGCAGATGGCTGTTGGCCGGGGGAGACGATGTCGACCTAATAGTAGATCGAGTGGTGCTGGAGCAGTTCATCGCGCGGCTGCCCAAGAAGACTGCGCAGTGGGTCCAGTGCCACCGGCCGACATCATTGGACCTGGCCATTCAACTGGCGGAGGACCAGATGGTGGCGTGCCACGGGGTTGGCGAGACCCTCCCAGCTGTTTCTCTCTCTCTCCCCCCTCCTTCCTCTCCCAAACCTGTTCCTCTCCCTAGGACACGGCTGAAACCCCTGCCTCGAGCCCCACCCCGCTGGAGGGGTGGGCCGGCACCGGAGTCCAGAGGCCTGAGATCCTCGCCCAGGGGGGCGGGGCCTACTGGGCCGAGCGGCGTCCCCGATTCTGGTCCCTCGTTCTCTCCATGCCAAAACCTTGACCCGCTTCCCGCCCCTAGAGCGAGGGTCTGGGCCAGCCTGTTGGCGTTACGGGGACCCAGGGCATTTTATGATCGGTGTCCGGTGATGGAAGTAGGGGCACTGATCCGGGTTCCGGACTGCCCGCAGGCCGGCCCCGATCAGGCTGGCCTTTACCAAATACCTGTGAGTATTAAGGGGGGTACTTATTGGGCTTTGGTGGACTCGGGGTGTAAACAAACCTCGATCCATCAAAGCCTAATTCAACCCGAGGCATTGGATAAGAGCTGCATGGTTCAGGTACGGTGCATACACGGGGATGTGGTGAAATATCCATTAATGCTCCTAGCCATCCAATTTCGGGGACAAAAGCATAATGTGGAGGTGGCTGTTAACCAGCACCTCAGACATCCGCTGATTTTGGGGACCAATTGGCCAGCGTTTAGTCAGTTATTGGGGTATTTGTATGCGGATGTCGCTTGGGAAGGGAAGCGCGGGGGGAGGTGGCCGTGCAGGCGGGGGAGGTGGACCGTAGACCGACCGGGGCGGGGCCAGGGGAACCGAGCGCAATCGAGAGGCTGATCCTTTCTGAGCGTGATGACTTTCCCCTGGAGCAGTCTCGGGACGAGACGCTAAAAAATGCGTTCGAGCAGGTCTGTGCCATCGACGGTCAGCCTCTCCAACCAGCACGACCCCTTTCCTATCCCTGTTTTGCTGTGTTGAAAGATCGGTTGTATCGAGTGACCCAAGACACTCAAACAAAGCAGGATACAACTCAGTTGTTAGTACCTAAAAGCCGCCGGGAAATGCTTTTCCAGGCGGCTCATTGTAATCCCATGGCAGGGCATTTGGAGCAGACAGCTACACTAAACCGTCTAATGACCTGATTCTTTTGGCGGGGCATTCACGAGAACGTGCGCAGGTGGTGCGCGGCTTGTCGTGAGTGTCAGTTAGTGAATCCCCCGGCCTCCCCAAAAGCGCCTTTGCGCCCCCTTCCTCTTGTGCCCTTCGATAGAATTGGCATGGACCTCATCGGGCCATTGTAACGGTCCGCACGGGGGCATCGCTTTGCATTGGTCCTAGTGGATTATACAATCCCGAGGCAGTGACGCTCCGCAGCATTTCGGCGAAAAGTGTAGCGGAGGCGCGGTTTCGTGTAATCTCCCGCGTGGGAATCCCGAAAGAGATTCTCACGGACCAAGGCACGGCGTTTATGTCACGTACGATACGCGAGCTTTACGACTTGTTGGGCATTAAATCGGTTCGCACCAGCGTTTTCCACCCACAAACAGACGGTCTGGTGGAACGATTTAATCGCACATTAAAAACCATGATTCGTAAGTTCGTTCACAACGACGCAAAAAATTGGGACAAGTGGCTGGAACCCCTTTTGTTCGCGGTACGCGAGGTCCCGCAAGCCTCCACGGGGTTTTCCCCCTTTGAGCTCCTGTACGGACGCCAGCCCGGGGGGTTTTGGATGTCCTAAGGGAGACTTGGGAGGAGGGACAAAATTCAGCATTTGCTGGACCTGAGAACAAAACTCCACACTTTGGGGCAGCTCTCGATGGAGAATTTGTTACAGGCCCAGGACAGGCAAAGCCAGTTGTACAATCGGGGGGCCAGGCTATGCAAATTTACACCGGGAGAGAAAGTACTTGTATTACTCCCAACTTCTAGTTCTAAATAGCTCGCCAAGTGGCAAGGGATGTGGATGTGGCTCACGGATGTGGCGAGGGTGCAGGCTGAGTTTGCCGATGTGTTCTCGTCCCTGCCCGGTCGAACCAACCTCATTCAGCACCATATTGAGACGGAACCGGGCGTAATAGTGCGCAGCCACCAGTACAGACTACTTGAACACAAAAAACAAGTAGTTCAGGCAGAATTAGGAGCGATGCTAAAGATGGGCGTGATAGAGGAATCCCATAGTGATTGGGCGAGCCCGATAGTTTTGGTACCCAAAACCGACGGCTCGGTGCGTTTCTGTGTGGATTATCGAAAGGTGAATGCGGTTTCGAAGTTCGACGCCTATCCAATGCCGCGGGTTGATGAATTGCTTGATCGGCTGGGTACAGCTCGTTTTTATTCGACTCTGGATTTAACTAAAGGATATTGGCAGATCCCCTTATCGCCCTTATCCAAAGAAAAGACAGTCTTCACCACGCCGTTTGAATTACACCAATTCGTGACGCTTCCTTTCGGTTTGTTCGGGGCACTGGCCACTTTTCAGCGTCTCATGGACCGAATCCTCCGTCCGCATACGGCCTATGCCGCTGCCTACCTGGATGACATCATCATCTATAGTCAGGACTGGCAGCGTCATATGGCCCACCTGCGGGCGGTCCTGCGAACGCTGAGAAGGGCCGGTCTCACGGCCAACCCGAAGAAGTGTGCAGTTGGGCGAGTGGAGGTCAGGTATCTGGGGTTCCACTTGGGTCAGGGGCAGGTGCGTCTCCAAATTAATAAGACGGCGGCAATTGCCACCTGCCCGCGACCCAAGACCAAAAAGGAGGTGAGGCAATTCCTGGGGCTGGTGGGATATTATAGAAGGTTTATTCCTAATTATTCGGACCTCACCAGCCCGCTGACTGACCTCACTAAAAAGGAATTCCCAGATCCGGTCCAGTGGACGGAGCTGTGTCAGCAGGCTTTTACCCAGGTGAAGGCTGCTCTGTGTGGTGGCCCGCTGTTACATTCTCCTAATTGTTCTCTCCCTTTCTTGCTGCAGAGAGACGCGTCGGACAGGGGGCTTGGAGCGGTTCTGTCCCAGGAGATAGAGGGTGAGGAACGGCCGGTGCTGTACATCAGTGGGAAGCTCTCTAAGAGGGAGACGATGTACAGCACCATCGAGAAAGAATGCTTAGCCATCCGGTGGGCCGTGCTCACCCTCCGCTATTATCTCCTGGGGGTGGGAGTTCACACTCTGTTCGGACCATGCGCCCCTGCAGTGGCTCCACCGCATGAAGGATACCAACGCGCGGATCACCCGTTGGTATCTGGCTTTACAGCCCTTTAAATTCCACAAGCCGGGGGCGCAGATGGCGGTGGCCGACTTTCTCTCCAGAAATGGGGGGGGGGGGGCTCCCCGGCCTGAGGCGGGCGGTGGGGGTATGTGGCAAGGGGGGCGTGGTTCAGCGGAGACTGCAGCGGGAGAGAGCATTGGGAGACGAGCGGGGAGAAAGTAGGTCAAGTGTAAAATGATGAACACCTGTGTCTGATTGCAGTGATTGGCGTGGAGAGACCGCTTAAGAAGCTTGGGGAGAGCTTCACTGGCAGAGAGAGACCGTGGAGACTCGTGTGCTGTACTGCCCTGCATTCCAGGAGAAGGGCTGGAAACTGCGTGTATCAGAAAGCTGCGCTTTTGAGAATTGTGCCATTGTGGCAACCTTTACTTTTGTGTTTTCTTTATTTTTGAATAAAACCACACGAGCCTCCTACGCCAACCTTGTCCTCTTCCTTCCTCAGCTACGAACTTTATCACAAATACATTTATTACAGTAGGCCAGGCCTATTTATTCATCTTTGTTAATGTTAGTTAATGAAAATACAGTCATTCGTTGGTAGTTCATGTTAGTTCACAGTGCATTAACTAATGTTAACAGAACTTTTGATTTTACAGAATTTCTCAGTCACTTTGGTGCGTTTCTCGAATCTTACAGTTTTTCTCAATTGCTTTGGCACATTTTTTGAAACAGTCTTAACATTTTCTAAACTGTGAGTGCAAATGTCACAACTATTTGCTGGAACTTCAGAACTTTATTGCATGTCTGCAACATGTAGTTACTCACCCAAAACATTTCATTCATGCTTCAAAACCTAGTTATCGTGTCAGTAATTTGGCCAAGGCCACCAAAATATAAAATATTTTTGTCATTGTGTGAGCCACACTGGTCAAAATGTTTAGTTGTTTTTTCACCATGACAGTCAACCATGGTAATTATGGTTTTATTAAAAAAATTGGATATTTGTTGAGAAGAGTAAATAGTACATAGGTAGAAAAGTATATGAACATTTGTATTTATACAGTACATTTATTTTTGTACGAATGTAGTACATGTAAAGTAGTATGAAGTGTAACAGTGCACTTTGTAACAGTAGTATTACCTGATGTAAACTATGGCAACAGTTTGGATGACAGTTACTGTACTGAAATGCTGAAGGCTGCACTTCTTATGTATGCCATATTTCCTATCAAAAGTACAAATTTACACATTACTGAATGTGGGATATTGATTGAAAAAGACTGTTTCAAAATGTTTGAATTATTGAGGATATGGTTGATCTCCCAATTTCTAGCTGCACCCTACAGCCATTGTGTATATATGCACCTCGGTCCTTGGCCTCTAATTCCTCTTCCTCTGTTTTGACTGTGTACACTTCCACGCATCCTTACTCCTCTTCTTCCTCTCGGCTGTTGACCCTGATCGTTTTCTGGATGTTCATCCATTGTCAGAATTTGTAACTTTTGTGTTGTCCTATGCCTATATATGCTTTCCAATTGAAGGGTCATGAAATGCACCTTTGAGCTATTTCAGAGAACTGGATTGTCATTGGTTGATCTACGTTCTCTTCATTAGTGAAAGTCAACATTCACCTGCACAATCCATGGCAAATTTACAAAAAGACTAATATAAATGTGTAGAAAATGTGCTTGATAGTTTATGACTACTAGATCAACCATTTTGCATTTAATGACTTATACGATGAACTAATGACTAAATGTTTTGAGGGGTAAGACTATTGCGCAGAGAACTAAATAATACATATTGAGCAATATGACATTAGCAACTGATGATGTAGGAAAATGCAGACAAATGTACATAATCATTTGCATGAATGTATCAAAGCAATTGCAACTTGATCAAAAGAATGAGAAACTGCTTTTATCATGTGCACAATTGACCAGATGAATTTAATTTCTGATCAGAGAAATGCACCTAAGCGACTGAGAACAACTGTAATGCATTAGTAAATGTTGAAAATAACATTAAAATAAATGCTCCAGAAGTATTGTTCATTCTTAGTTCACATTAACTACACATTAACTAATGTTAACTAATGTGTTGCGTGCAGTGCTGAATCAGGAGCACGACAAGGAGTAGGAACAGTTTAAACAGTCTTTTAATACACAATCCAGGAACAGATACAAGGAGATTCAGGAAACCAACAGCACAAACACAAGAACTTCAAATAATAACCGACAAACTAACATTCACATGCAGGAACTTATAAAGGGGCAGATAATGAGGACCGACAGGTGAACACAATGACTAATTAGACAACACAGGGAAAACTAGGTCAGAAGGGAAGACACAGACATATTACATTTCACCCCTTCCCAGAAAGACACGTCCTTGCGCCGTAATCCAACTGAGGAGGGAGGGTGGGGGCTCTGGAGGAGGAAGTGGAGCAGAAGAGCAGACAAGCCACGCACAGAACATAACAAAAGTCCATGGGGGAGTGGAGGAAGGGGGGAGCCAATGGGAAGCCAGGAGCAGGAGGAGCCAGAAGAAGACCCAGGCCACAGTCATGATGGCGGCCCACGGAGGAGCCGACGGAGGGAGGAGCCATGGTGGAGGAGTGACCGCCGACTCCATGGGGCCGACCAACGGCGGCGGAGCAGGTGGTGGTGGTGGAGCCCGAGATGGCGACAGAGAGCCGAAGAGCCAGGGTGAGGCCGAGGATCCGGAGGGCCAAGGCGGAACCAGAGACTTAGGCAACCGAGGTGAAGGCGGATTTCCGGAAGCCCGCCGCGGAGCCGGAGCGACAGAGGACTGAGGTGGAGCTGGAGGGAAGGAGGAGCCCAACGGAGCCAGAGGGACAAAGGGACGAGGCATAGCCGGAGGACTGTAGTCCAGAGGTGGAGGTAGGGGACGACTGACCAAGGCGGAGCCAGAGGGACGAGGGAGCCCGGCGGAGCTGGTGGACTGACGGGCTCCGGTGGAGACGAGGGAGCTGGAAGCCAAGGTGGAGCCGCTAGGTCGCAGGGCCGAGGCGGAGTCTGGGTCTCGGAGGCTGAGGGCGGAGACGAGGGATCCTCCAGACTCAACACCAATGGAGCTGGAGATCGGCAGACCAGTGTCGAGCCCACGCCACAGATGGTGAGCTGAGGGTGAGCAGAGGGGCTGACGAACTCCGGCGATAGAGGTGTTGGAATCTGAACCAGATCAATGAGAGGAGGTGGGAGAGGGAGGTTGGGTGGGATATATTCCCAGGAATATAACTCAGGAGATGGCTTAAGGATGAGTGTGTCAGGGTGAAAGTCAATGAGACCTCCCAGGTCCAGTTCATGCTCACCCCCAGCGGTGGCGCCGTGGGTGTGGCGTTCCATAGCCCCCGCAATCTCCACAGCTGTATCCACCGGCGTTTGAACTCCCGGCTCTCGCACCTGGTCAGACACTTGGGGCTCGGGCTCCGGGACGATCGGTAGCTCTGTCGCTCCTGATGGCGATGGCTCAACGACCGCGGCAGGCTCTGGCTCTCCGTCTGCGGTGGGCTCGGGCAGGTCCGCGCTGCGGGGTGGTAGAGGACTGGGCACTGGGTCTCGAGTGGGACTGGTGTTATTATCTCTATCCACGGTGAGTTTCGATTTGCAAGACACCAGCACCCACTCGATGAATGCGGCGAGGCTCTCTCGAGGACCGTCCCTGGACAACTGCACTCGTGTGGAGGTGTGCTGGCCAGTTAGATAAAACGAGCAGAGGCAGATGTCCGGGTAGCTCGTACAATTCGCCAGGAAATCCTTGGTGTGGTCCTCGAGAGAGCAGTCCCCCTGCTCCAGCAGGAGGACGAGGACGGCAGGATCATCAAAATTAAAAACTGGCAGAAAACGGGGGAAAAACACGCCGCTAAACTTCTGTTTCGGTCGGTTATTCTGTTATGTGCAGTGCGGAATCAGGAGCACGACAAGGAGCAGGAACAGTTTAATCAGTCTTTTAATACACAATCCAGGAACAGATACAAGGAGATTCAGGAAACCAACAGCACAAACACAAGAACTTCAAATAATAACCGACCAAGTAACATTCACACGCAGGAACTTATAAAGGGGCAGATAATGAGGACCGACAGGTGAACACAATGACTAATTAGACAACACGGGGAAAACTAGGTCACAAGGGAAGACACAGACATGTTACATAATGAACCTTGTGGTGAAGTGTTACCATTTATATAAATGTATCTGTATACAATAAAGCCACAATGATTAAAGTGTGGGTAAAGTGGCCACAATTAAGAACCATAACATTATACTTTACACATTCCCTTTGAAAAGGTTATAGACAGTCCTTTATACAGGAAATATGTTTGCACAACAGAAATATGTATCAGTATAACAAATACCTAATACTGAAATTCTCTCTTCTAAATATATTGTTAAAGTTTTAACCTGTTAGCCTGCACCAGAGCGACCTCGCACTGAACGATCTTTGTTTGCATGTGTCATTGTTTTCTAATAGAATAAATGAAACGGGACAAAGTTAATCTTGACAAACTTTATATCATTCTGAGGGTCTAAGCCTCAAGCATCGACGACAGATCGCTGTTTTTCGATGGAAAGCTTATAAGGAATGAGTGGCACAAATTTGCTACATTTGTGTAAGCAGTACACATCCAAACACGCAGAGTAAAAAAGCCGTACGTACCTTTATCATTGTAATAACGAGCCACAAACGCGTCCACTGCTGAAATCCCAGTTTAGTTAGAGAGGTAAGGGTCCACAGAAAAACATCCCAGCGAGCACTTTTAGTCCAGCGAAACAATAACGTTGTAATAAGGATGAATATTCCTTTGTTTACATTTCATTTCTTCAGAGAGTTATTGTTCGCGTCCGTTATGGAATAAATTACGCTCAAAAACAGCGTCTTGGTGGTAAAAAAACAAAACGATGTTGTAGAATACGGTCTTACAAATATAATGAGACCGTCTACGGAAAAAAAAGTCTCAGAAAAGCGGAATATAGATTATTTGAATTTGGCGCTCCCTCCAGCCGGCAGTGACGCTTCTGTGACGCACGCTGTCATCTGAGCGGGGCACAATTTAGCGATCTGCTTTATCCATAAAAAACTGTTTTTTTTTTCTTCTACATTTTTTATATGTGTGTGTGTGTGTATTGTGTGGGGAATGTGGCCGTGTCTGCATGATTATAATCTGTATGGACGCACATCAGCGTGTTTATTAGCGACTCTATGACGGCTATCATTGTGATTCATTGATCAGCTATTATTGATTATATGGCCCATCTGTTTGATTATAATCTGAATGGAAGCACATCAGCGTGTGTTTACTGACTCTATGACCATGTCTGGCAATATCACTTCACGTCTGGCAGTGATATTTATCATTGTAATAACGAATAACGAACAATACTTCAGTATACATACTATATACAAAGCATTTTTTTCTATTTTTTTTCCTTTTTTATTACTCAAATAATTATTTTTGTATTTTTTAGTGCTCAAATAAATCTGTCTATTATTTTATAATTGAAAAACTATGCAGGAACATGTACAATGACTAAAATAGCTTGTATAATTCTGTAATCCATTTGGTGGTTATTTTTCCTCAAACAGGGGGGTGGGGGGACCATAAATAGTTTCAGAAAAAATATTGCAGGAATCTCATTTTTCATGGTATCTTCTTCAAATTTGAAATATGAACACATGAGACATGTGGCTTTCGATCCATTACTTTTCTGGATTGCTCCAGGACTTATTTCATGTATTTGTATATGAAATAAAAAAACATTCAGTGTGGAAAAATATTTTTCAAGGGACGTCAGTGTCTATAACTTTTTATCTTTTTGAGCATTATCAACTCTGGATGATAGATAGTAAAGCCCAGAGTCTCTTCTTTCAAAAGATACCTAATTTGTTTGTGTAAGCACACTTTGTCACAAACTGTTACCATTTTAATTCAGGTAGGTTATTTTCACCTGCGAGGCCACAAATGGGGTTGAAGGTTAACAGGTTAATGTTGATTTTGATGGCCTACCCCACTTAGCTGATACCACTCTATACTTTTTCATTGTTTTTTTAGATGAAGACTATTCTCAGAATCTGGTCAATCTGTCGCGAGTGTTTGCTGGAAAACATGAACAAATACATTATAAGATAATAAAAGGATAGTCCTTCTACAAGAGATTGTTTAAACTGAGATTGTGATGTACTGTAGAGCTTTTTCTGGTCTGTCTACAAAGCGGCCACGAGACACAATCCGATCTTACTGTTTCTCTGTTAAATGTACATCTAAAGTTACACATTACAAGTTGAAGATGGTTTGGAAACACTATTTTCTTTGTATGGGTCTCTAAACATGACTTTAATAAATAAATAATAGATGTCACGTAGTTAATTCATTGAAAGGTGCATGTTTTTGACCATTTTAGATGGTCTGCACCAGCACACAAACACATGTTTTAGGTATTCATCTGACCAAACGGTTTGATCCTGGGTAAACACACACAACAGCAGCAGCTGTGTGTTGTTATGATTTTCTTCAT
This sequence comes from Barbus barbus, assembly GCF_936440315.1. NCBI lineage: Eukaryota > Metazoa > Chordata > Actinopteri > Cypriniformes > Cyprinidae > Barbus > Barbus barbus. The sequence goes on from NC_136749.1 coordinate 6,995,760, forward strand.
AATTGATCCACTTTTCTTAAAACAATGCGGCATGAACTTACTGTATTCAACAGCATAGTCCCTTTAAATATTGCAGTATATCTTTTTTTTTTTCTAAATATCTAAACATGTATTTAGCTTAAATATTAGTTGTTAAGTGTTTACAAAGTTGTCATGCCTGATGTTTACATTTTTAAGAACATTGGATAGTTTATAGTTTAGAATTTTATAACATATATTTCACCAAACCTAAAGGACTGAAAAATAGGTTTAGCATCAATCCACATTTCAGCTGTTAGCCAGAAAATTTGAAAATATGAGCAACGCCAAGGTCATGGGTTCGATTCCCAGGGAAAGCAAGATCTGATAAAATGTAAAAACTGTAACTTGAATGCAATGTAAGTCACTTTGGATAAAAGTGTCTACTAAATGCAGAAATGTAAATGTAAAAATGTAAGTGAACTGAGATTTCATTACTGAGATTGTTTCACATTCTGTAGATTACTTCAGTTACATTAGAGTTTTGGATTCTAGTTTATGATGAATATTGTTTGTTACTGTTCCGCATGTTTAACACCTCATCACTCCATTGTGAAGACGTATTGTATAAATCACAAAGTTTTTTCATCTTATTAGGCCGACTCTGAAAGCAGACCAAACAAAAATGATCTTGAGCCTTAGTTGTAGCAGTGTGAAAATTGTTGTTATCTTTCTATGATTTGTTCATGCTGTTCTGAACCACGGTTTAATTTTTAACATCACAATTTGTATTGTATTATCTTGTGTGATGGTAAATATTTTTGTGTGTGAGTGTCTGTGTAACGGTTTTGTGGTTGTAGAGGTAGGCGCACGACAAGGAGTGGACGAAAATTAGTTTTAATAGGCATCAACAAACTATACCATTATAAACATTGTGAACATTACTGCGGTAATGTTAGCGAGCTCTTTGTGTTTTTTGGCTTCTCTTTGTTCATATATGTGTGGCAGCACTAAAGGAGGGGGGAACAACGTTGTAAGTGCGTTTGAACACACCCAAATACACTCCGACTACGCCACCCCCGTAAAAACGGGGAAATAACCAAAATAAGGGACACAGGTTCGCAGGCTAAAGTAATCCAAGAGAGGCGTGTGAACAATGTACAAAAAGACTTTATTCAAATCACCATAAATAGTTAAAACATTCAATGATAATCAATGTCAAAAGTCAGGTCACAATCAATCACTGTCACAATCAGAAGCTCTGTGTACTGGACAAAATAAAAATATCAATTTGAAAATACTCACAACAAAAAAAATAATAAAAAAAATAATAAAAGACCCAGGCTTTCCAGTGGCAGGGGCAGGCTAGATGGAGTAAAAACCCTATCTGTGAGTTCGTGTAACACACACACACGCACGCACACACAGTGAGAGGTGAATCCAAACAGCACTGCACTCCACACAACTGCACCACCACCCGTACTCCAAGCTAGCTCGTTAGCCTCCCAACCTCGGGCCGGCAGTGCCTAGAATACACCAAAGCCAATTAAATTCAATAATACAGCAGAAATATTTCCATCAAAGTAAACAGAAACATTTATAAAGAAACACTATTACAATATCAAACCTAAACTATTGAAACTAAACAACACAAAATACTAATAAACAATGACATCAACAACACCACACAAAATGAAATACATGCAACAGTCCGAAGGCTCACTGGAGCAGGTCCCAGAGTCAGAATTCCCCAACAATAACGTGGAGACACTTGTCAGGGCACAAACGATGACATTAATGATGCCCCAGATGTAAACCAGCCCTTTAATAGTAGTAGAGCAACTCGGAACCCTTAAGGTATTTGGCAACTAAGCAGCAAACAGAAGCACAGCTAAAGCTCGGCTGGACACCAATTAACATTCAAATACAAAAACAAAAAGAAAACCACAATACAAAAAAACAGCAGCGCATCCTCCTTTAACGACAGGTATAAACTTCCGCCTTCAAGAAACGTGACGAGAGAGAGACAGCTCAGCGCACTAAGAAAGAAGAATTATTAATTAAATACTTGTCTTGTGAAAAAGAAGCAGATTGATTACGCTTACCCAAAGCAATTCCTCGTGCCACACGAAGTGTATAGTCGCTCACAGCTCATAATAAATTAACATGCAGGGAGACTTTTCACTGATTTCACGGCTAAAAGTTAAACAGATCATTAATCATCCAACGCCAAAACAATAGTAGGTAAAAAGAATCGCGCACATACCTGGCATGCAGTGGACAGTCTATGACCCAACCAGACATAAAACACACTGAAAAAGAGAAAGTCTACATTTAAAATCCACATGCTCACATCTATTAGCCAAACAGCTACAAACCAAAAGAAACCACGCACCGTCTACACCAGCGCACTCAGTATGGGCGGTCCCAGTCATGACGCACCCCAGGTGATCTAACTCCAGCCTTAAAATACCATCAGTGCCACTTCCAATAGGCTATGGTGGGTGACAATCATGCACCAATGAGCCAATGAAACTGAACTACGTCACCCACCTTGCCACAATCTACCCCCAGCTCTTAATCGTCGCCCCGACGATTATTCCAATAGACCTAATCCCAGGGTCTAAACAATGCGGATATAGAACCGGTTGAGGCCTCAACAGCCTCAAGACCTGCCACCCTCCCTACAGCCCTAGGAAGATGGTTACGATTAGAATGATGACCAGCAGTAGTTCGCCTAGTACGCCTCACTACCCCATCCACATAAGATGGACCAAAGGGACCAAGATCAGTCAAGGGTAATTGACTTACGGCGCCCTGCCCTGATGGTCCAGTAACCACAGGAGCCTCAACCTCCACATCCAACACAGGCTCTAGTGAACTGGAGTCCGCCAAAACGGGGCCCGGACTCCCTAACTCCCTGGCAGCCGGCAAAGTCTCAGGTACCACCCTAAAAAGGTCAACTTCCTCCATTGAGGAAGGATCCTCCAACAGTGGTTCCTCGCCAACCAATGCCCTATTCTCTGGAGGGGGTGCCAAGGGCTCCCGCCCTACTCTGGCCTTCAACAGCGAGCGATGAACATGCCTCACCCTACTCACATCGTTGACCGGTGCAATGGTGTATACTGAGCCTCCTGTTCCAGGTGCTTTCAGTACCTGATACACCACTGCACTCCAAAGGTCCTGGATCTTGTGACGACCCTTTAGACCATAGTTACGGAGATAGACTAACTGGCCTTCACTCAGGGGTGCGTCCCGGACACGAGCGTCATGCAGCTCCTTACGGCGCTCTGCAGCTAGACGCAGCTGTTCCCGGGCCCCTTCAAAGGCCACCTGCAGTCTCGTCTGATGCTCCAACACCCAACTGTTAACACTATCCGAACCCCTCTCCTGACCACGACCCAACAGAAAATCTACAGGTAGTCGTGGTTCCTGTCCAAACATGAGAAAATAGGGAGACTCCCCAGTCACCTGATGGGGAGTAGTGTTATAACAGAAGAGTAGTTGGGGCAATGCAGAGACCCAGTCATCCTTCCGTGAACCAGGCAGAGTACGCAGGAGATTGTGCAATGTCCTGTTAAAGCGCTCACACTGCCCATTGCCGGCAGGATGCCATGGGGTAGTGTGAGACTTCTCCACCTGGTATAAGCGACACAACTGCTGGATAAGGGAGGACTCAAAACTACGGCCTTGGTCTGAGTGGATGCGGGCAGGAACACCAAACTTACAAAACCACTCAGACACAAGTACCTGGGCTACGGTTTCAGCTCGCTGGTTCCGGGTAGGGACTGCCTGCGTAAATTTAGTAAAGACATCAGTCATTACCAATACGTTCTCAATTCCTGAACGTGAGGGCTCAAGCAAGGTGAAATCGATGGCCAAGATCTGATTTGGCCTTTCTGCCAAGAGGTGACCCATAAAACTCTGAACTACAGGCTGGGTGTCCTTGGCAGCCTGGCATCTCTCACATTCACGGCACCACTTAGCTACATCAGCTGCAAGGCCTGGCCAATAACAGCGCTGTCGAACCAGCTCAGTGGTGCGATCAATGCCCTGGTGCATTAGACTATAGACGTATTGCAGATGAGATTTAGAAAAAAAAAAAAAGATATACTGCAATATTTCAAGGGACTGTGCTGTTGAATACAGTAACTTCATGCCGCATTGTTTTAATAAAAGTGGATCAATTATGAAGAAAATCATGACAACACACAGCTGCTGTTGTGTGTGTTTCCCCAGGATCAAACATTTTGGTCAGATGAATACCTAAAACATGTGTTTGTGTGCTGTGCAGACCATCTAAAATGGTCAAAACCATGCACCTTTCAATGAATTAACTACGTGACATCTATTATTTATTTATTAAAGTCATGTTTAGAGACACGTACAAAAAAAATAGTGTTTCCAAACCATCTTCAACTTGTAATGTGTAACTTTAGATGTACATGTAACAGAGAAACAGTAAGATCGGGCGCTTGTGTCTTGTGGCCGCTTTGAGATTGTGATGTACTGTAGAGCTTTTTCTGGTCTGTCTACAGTTTAAACAATCTCTTGTAGAAGGACTATCCTTTTATTATGTTATAATGTATTTGTTCATGTTTTCCAGGAAACACTCGCGACATGATTGACCAGATTCTGAGAATAGTCTTCATCTAAAAAAAACAATGAAAAAGTATAGAGTGGAATCAGCTAAGTGGGGTAGGCCATCAACTTAACAAAAGTTAAAACTTTAACAATATATTTAGAAGAGAGAATTTCAGTATTAGGTATTTGTTATACTGATACATATTTCTGTTGTGCAAACATCCCAGTCCACAAATTTCCTTTGGCACAGATCTGGCCCAAATCTACAGCTAGCACAGCTGGCCCAGATTAGTACATGTTCGCCGGTGTTCTGACGATTTGTGCTACCCTGGCAGATTTTCCTGCCTCCCATTAAAACAGTAGGTAGTACAATTCGACAATGAAAAATCTGTTAAATTATGATTTATGAATGTCTACACCGACCACACCCTTAACCTACCCTTACAGTAGTGTATATACAGTAATTATGTTTTATATTCGCGGTTGTGGCTAGAAGGGATACAGCTACCGGAAACCAACAATAAATAATTTTTTCTACCTATTAGATTGTGTTTTATTAACGTCTATGCCTACCCCAACCCTAAACCTACCCCTTACAGTAATGCAGATGCATTAAAAATTGTTGTTCAGCATGAGAAAAGGGACGAAATATTGATGTGTGCATGCGCAGTAAGCCCCGGTAGGAAAATCTGACGGGTAGGATAAAATGTCAGGACACCGGCCCAAAATTGGCCCACATGTTCTTTAGCCAGAACTGAACCAAACCAGTGCCATAACTCTGCCTATCGTGAACCAAGTAATACATTTTTATGTGGCCCATATATGGGCCTTGTATTTCATTTTGGTAAGGCTGAGTTCTGTAAAGACCTCACTGCCCTTATGTGGCCCACATGCTGCTGATGGTAGGCTTTATGTAAAAAGTCTTATTAACTAGAGAATAAATCACATGCTCAACTACAAAAATGTAAATAAAATAATTTACTTTTGTCAATGCAGGTTAAATGTGCTTAACAGCTATTCAGTATCAGGTTAGAAAAGTTCTTAATAAATATACAACAGACATACATTTAACATTCAAACCAAAAAATATTAAATGGACAAATTTGACTTAATTGGTATCACTTTTTAACAATAGAAAACATACATTTAACATTCAAACAAAACAAAAATGGACAAAGTTGAGTTGGAATCAGTTGCTAAGTATATACAACAAACACATTCATAACATTCAAACAAAAAAATATTAAATGGACAAATTTGAGTTAGAATCAGTTTTTAAGAACAGAAAACAGATTTAACATTCAAACAAAACAAACAGACAAATTTGAGTTGGAATCAGTTTTTAAAAATATACAACACATTTAACATTCAAAAAATTATTAAATGGACAAATTTGAGTTGGTCAGTTTTTAAGAACAAATAACATTAAACTTGAGAAGTGTGTTGCTTGAAAGTGTGTTGCTGTTAGTAATCCTGTGAACACTCGAATAGTCTAATTGGGGTCAGCAATGCACTGTTGTTTATTCATTCTCTCCTTCCTCCCACCATCTCGGTCTCCAGCCAGGTGCAGCCACTTTATAAAGTTAATTTCAATGTCTTTATCTGAAGCCCTCCCAGTGAGGGGATTCTGCCGGACAGCACCTGCAGTGAAGAGAAATTTCAATAATGTTATCAGCAGTGCAACCTAAAAGGTAGAGCTGCAGGATTACGAAAAAAAAAATCTAAATGCTCAACAGTGTGGGATAACCAAATACATGTACATTTTCAAATACATTTTTCTTTTCTTTTTACTTTACATTTTATTGACACAATGGTAACAAATTATTCATGACTCTGCATAATTCTTTTTCATCTTCAAAATTTCCTTTCCTACTGCTAATATGAAGTCTTCCAGTTTTGTGGACATTCACACAAATACCAGTTACTAGGCTATGCTTATCTGCTGGCCATACACCATTTGACTTGAATTACAAAAAAAAAACAATTTTCAAAGTATTTTCTCAACATTGCATCACGTACTGATGAACATATACATTTTTACTTGAATGACCAAGATATTACCATTTTTTTGTCAGCCTATTGTGTTTGTTCTAATATACGTCCTTGACTACCCCTGAGATTTTAAGGTGATATGTTTATAATTAAATAAAACATTTGGTGTTTGGTTTTCTGAGGTTAATGGCCACATGACATACAGGTAAACAAAATATGTAATATTTTTTTGTAGGTGTTTTGTGTTAATGGTTACATTAAAATGATTACATTTATCATTTTTTTATTTTACAATTTTATCAATTTACATTTTTAGCATTTAATTACTTACTAGGTTGTCCTTCATGGACCCCAGTTTGGAAAACCTTGATGTGATGTTTAATGCACTTCACGTTAATAAAAACACAGAATGTAATATATTTTCTTTCTCTTCTTGCATTTTTTATATCAGTATGATCCAATACTATCCTATTAAAAATGTGATAAATGAGTTAGGTCAAAAGAAATAAATAAGAATCTTATTTTGTAATGTATTTGATTACTTCACTACAATTTTTGCCATGTACTTTTAAATCAATAATGGACTACAATTTGTAGGTACTCTACCTAGCACTGATGGTCAGTTATTTTCCTTTGGTACTGTAATTGTAATTACTAACATCGGTTAAATTTGAATCTAATTGGCCACTGCATTCATGTGCTTAAGGATGGAAAAAACATGAGCAGTAACCTGTAATGTGAGCAAATATGATGCTGTAATCGATAACAATTAGGTCTTAACAATTAGGTCATCATGGAAGCTGTAATGGTAATCATTATTGCTCTTCCAATTGTGCAGCCCTGCTGAAATCTATAAAATCTTGATCAGATTGTATAAGATATCTATTATTTAACCAGATACTGCTCTATATTTAACTTGTGTTTAAAAATATTTACCTTCAATAACATCAGGTAGCCACTTTACACTAGAACTTATCATGAGTCCTAAGATGGCGGCGCGCGCAGTCGCAGCAGCTTCTCTCTCTCCCGACAAACCGGTGTTTTCGTGTTTTCTGTCTTGTAAGTCGCAATGTTTTTGCACATCTTCGTCTCGTCTACCTGTCTTTAAGCACGCATACAGTCGTGAGTTTCTGCTCGATGTCGGCAGAACCACATTTTTAGAGTTAAACTCCGCGCACGCTGAAGAGCTGCGGGACCTCGGTCTGCTCCGAAGGCCTTCTCCATCACCGACCCCCACTACTGCATCTCGCCCACAGCGGAGGCGCTACAAGCGGCGTGAGAGGAAGCAGAAGAGGGGTAAGCGCGGAGGTATCCGAGCTAGGCTAGCGGCCAACCCACACAAGCCAGCTATCCCCACCATCGTACTGGCGAACGTACGCTCTTTGGACAATAAACTGGACTACATCCGACTACTCCGCTCTACTCAGAGGACTGTAAGAGACTGTTGTGTTTTTGTGTTTACGGAAACATGGCTTAACAACAGCGTACCGGACTGCGCCATACAGCTCGACCAGCTAACATGCTATCGAGCTGACAGAGCTCTCGTCGAGGGAGGTAAGATCCGCGGCGGCGGGCTTTGTGTTTACATCAATGATGCATGGTGCCACGACGCTGTTGTGGTCTGCAAACACTGCTCACCCCTGGTGGAGTTTATGATTATTAAGTGCCGGCCGTTCTATCTACCGAGGGAATATACAGCCATACTGCTCGTTGCTGTATACATCCCTCCCAGCTCCAGCAACAACAACAGGAGTGAGGCACTAAATGATCTGTACCAGCACACCAGTGAGCAGCAGACAGCCCACCCAGATGCTTTTCTTATCTTGGCTGGGGATTTCAATCACGCAGACTTAAAGAGTGTGTTCCCAAAAATTCACCAACACATAGACTTTCCAACAAGGGGAAAAAACACTCTGGACTTTGTTTACACCACCCAGAGAGGAGCTTACAAGGCCCTCCCCCTCCCCCACCTCGGAGCCTCAGACCACATCACTGTCATGCTAATGCCTGCATACAGACCGCTCGTTAAAGTCACCAAACCAGTTCACAAACAGATTCAAGTGTGGCCGGAAGGGTCGTCAGAGGCACTTCAAGACTGCTTTGACACCACTGACTGGAATATGTTCAAACAGGCTGCCACATACAACAACACTACAGACCTCCAAGAGTACTCGGAGACTGTCACTTTGAACTTGTCATCATTGAACTTGAATGAGTCGACTTGTGCGCTGGTTGAACATCAAACTTACACATCCAAGTTTAGGTTCAAAACTTTGACAACTGTCTCAAAGACAGGTCAGGACTTCCATTAGTATCCTCAGGTCTATGAAGATTTTAAATAAACATGATTGTTTTCTGAATTGACCTGACAAGACCCAAATTAAATGTAAAATATTTCTTTTTTTTTCCAATTGTCTAGTGCAGGTGCATCTCAATAAATTAGAATGTCGTGGAAAAGTTCATTTATTTGAGTAATTCAACTCAAATCGTGAAACTCGTGTATTAAATAAATTCAGTGCACACAGACTTAAGTTGTTTAAATCTTTGTTTCTTTAAACATCACCTGGTCAGACCTGTGGAAAATCCCGCAGGCAAGGCTCAGCTTCCTAATCCGCGCAACCTACGACACGCTTCCCTGTCCTCGGAACCTTCACCAGTGGTTCGGGAGAGAGGAAGGCTGCACACTCTGCAATACCCCTAATGCAAGTCTACAGCACATCTTGTCAGGCTGTAAAGTCGCGCTCTCTCAGGGACGCTACAGATGGCGCCACGATCAGGTCCTGAGAAAGCTAGCCGAGGTGCTAGAGGGGCGTCGACAGGGTAGAAAAGTGGTACTACCAACAGAGAACCACAACCACATCAGCTTTGTCATGGAAGATGGGGGGAGAAGAAACATTAGACCAAGAGAAACAACTAGGCCGTTTTCCCCTGACCAGGAGTGGAAAATGAGAGTTGACCTAGACAGGCAGCTCCGTTTCCCGGTTGAGATCATTGCTACATCTCTCCGCCCAGACATAGTGGTGTGGTCCATCAAGGCAAAATCCGTGTTGCTCATTGAGCTTACAATACCAGCGGAGGGGGGGGGTGGAGGCTGCCTACGAACGCAAGAAGGCCAAGTACTCAGAACTGGTTACTGAGTGCCGGGAGGCTGGCTGGAAGACCACCATCTACCCAGTGGAGGTTGGATGCCGAGGCTATGTGGGGCTGTCAACCACACGCCTTCTGAGGGAAGTAGGAGTGACTGGAGGGATTCCAAAGAAGGCAATTAAAGAGCTAGCGGAGGAGGCCGAGAAGGGGAGTTTTTGGCTCTGGTTGAGGAGGAAAGACAAGAGCTGGGGAAAAAACAACTAACCTCAATAACAGCTGCAGGGGGTGACAGGGAGACGTCCCTGTCACTGCTCCGCCACCAGGAGACGTTCCAGGATTAAAGGAGTGAAACGTTGATGAATGGTGGTTCCTGGCTGATGACCCTGCAGCTGACTCGTGGGCACCGGAGGAGGTGCGACCGGCAGTAATGCCTAGCAGGTGTTCCACCTACCTGTACATTTCATTAAATTTTGATTTAGGCTCACATTTAACAAAAACCAACCAATTCACCATCTCAACAAATTAGAATACTTCATAAGACCAATAAAAAAAACATTTCTTGTGAATTGTTGGCCTTCTGGAAAGTATGTTTATTTACTGTATATGTACTCAATACTTGGTAGGGGCTCCTTTTGCTTTAATTACTGCCTCAATTCGGCGTGGCATGGAGTTGATCAGTTTGTGGCACTGCTGAGGTGGTATGGAAGCCCAGGTTGCTTTGATAGCGGCCTTCAGGTCATCTGCATTGTTGGGTCTGGTGTCTCTCATCTTCCTCTTGACAATACCCCATAGATTCTCTATGGGTTTCAGGTCAGGCGAGTTTGCTGGCCAATCAAGCACAATAAAACCATGGTCATTGAACCAGCTTTTGGTACCTTTGGCAGTGTGGGCAGGTGCCAAATCCTGCTGGAAAATGAAATCAGCATCTGCATAAAGCTTGTCAGCAGAAGGAAGCATGAAGTGCTCTAAAATCTCCTGGTAGATGGCTGCGTCGACTGTGGACTTCAGAAAACACAGTGGACCAACACCAGCAGATGACATGGCAGCCCAAATCATCACAGACTGTGGAAACTTCACACTGGACTTCAAGCAACATGGATTATGTGCCTCTCCACTCTTCCGCCAGACTCTGGGACCTTGATTTCCAAATGAAATGCAAAGTTTACTTTCATCTGAAAAGAGGACTTTGGAGCACTGAGCAACAGTCCAGTTCTTTTTCTCCACAGCCCAGGTAAGACGCTTCTGACGTTGTCTCTGGTTCAGAAGTGGCTTGGTAGCCCTTTTCCTGAAGACGTCTGAGCGTGGTGACTCTTGATGCACTGACTCCAGCTTCAATCCACTCCTTGTGATGTTCTCACAAGTGTTTGAATCAGCTTTGCTTGACAGTATTCTCAAGCTTGCAGTCATCCCTGTTGCTTGTGCACCTTTTCCTACCCAAATTCTTTCTTCAAATTTAATTTGCTTTGATACAGCACTCTGTAAACAGCCACACCTTTCAGTAATGACCCTCTGTGACTTACCCTCTTTGTGGAGGGAGTCAATGTTCGTCTTCTGGATCATTGCCAAGTCAGCAATCTTCTCCGTTATTGTGGTTTCAAAGAACAAGAGATACCCGGAATTTATACTGTAGGGATGGTCATTAATTGAAACTCAAATGTAAAAATGTTAATATTTTGAGATACTAATTTTTGACTTTTGTGAGCGGTAAGTTCTAATCATCAAAATTAAAACAATAAAAACTTTTGAAATGTTTTACTTTACACGCAATGAATCTAAAATATATGAAAGTTTCACTTTTTGAAATAACTTACAAGAAAAAATGAACTTTTTCACGACATTCTAATTTATTGAGATGCACCTGTATTTGTTTATAGCAACAGAATTTATCAGAAATCGCTTAGATTTAAAGTTGTTTTGAAAAAAATGTTTACTGTGAAAACTGTTTACTATGTGCTGCATTGCGCAGCCGCGTTCAGTTTTAATTGTAGTGTCTGTTCTCTAACTGAACTAAATGATTTTTATTACTATTAAAAAAAATCAAAATGACAGTGAGGGACGGTGCTGCGGTGGGCAAGTGATAACCGGTGTTGCGACTTAACAACCTTGGTATGAGGATGCACTTTATTTTTGTTGAGCATGCACTTTGTTTTAAAATTTTTTCGACGCTGACAAATGTCAATGCATTTTTTTTATGTATTTGAAAACACGTGACTTAAAGACTATATAACTTTCTCATCCTCGTGCACTAAAAACGTTGAATAGATGCATTTCTTTATGCATGAAATATTTGAATATAAATTTGTTGTTAATGAGTTGTTAATTGCAGATAAACCATAGTTCTGTCATAATTCTGTTAAACCATTTCTGTTACAAAGTATTGTGGTGCCTTACACAAAAAATAAAAAACATTTGAAGAGTCAGGACTGATGTTTGCTATAGTTAGGCCAGAGATACTAAAATATCAGTTTAATCAGTGAATCTTAGATTTTGTATTCTCCTGGGTGCACAAACTTCAGATTATATGAAAATTATAATATAAAAATATGAACTTATTGGGTATCGGTATAGAAGGACTTAATTATTGGTTATCGGTATCGGTTAAAATTTTTAATATCGTGCATCCCTAGTTCTTACCAATGACAACTTCCTTCAAAACCAGTCGTTGGACACAGATCTTGCCATTAACTCCTCTCCAATTCATATCACGTGCCACGGCAGTTGTGAAAGTGGCTTTCAACACTCTCCACACAGTGTCTCTCAGGTCAAAGCCACCATCCAGGCCCAGGTAGGAAATAAAAAAAAAACATGGATTGTGACAGTGTTTATTTAAATAGTTTATTGTTCTGTTAAAAAAATATATATTAAATACAGTAGGCCACATGACTATACACTACAGGATGCTCCAAATATTCTGAAACCATTTTGTAGGAATGCAATATGAAATTCAAGTTAAGTCCCCTACAAGTCTTTAGAAACCTTGCTATTAATATTCTGTTTTCTATGAATCCCTATCGATTCCAAAAATGTTTTATTGAGTTTACTGACTTTAAATATCAAATATGGGCTTTTTAATTTAAAAAAGTACTTAAACAGTATATAATTTAATTATACATCATATAATACATAAAATAATAATAATACTACTAAATCAAAACAATAATATGTTAACTAAATATATTAAAACATACAAGCGTCACATTCCTGTGTATTGCTGACAACAAGCTAATATTGTCATGTTTCTTTAACGGAAATGGTTCCAATCAAAGCTGGAACAGAACATTTATGCGTCTCAGATCAACATTTACATTTACATTTAGTCATTTGGCAGACCCCTTTATCCAAAGCGACTTACAATTGGGGAATACAAAAAGCGATTCATCTTGAAGAGGCAAAGAGACAGAGGAAGTGCTCAAAACACCAAGTCTCAGTCATTGTTCAAATAAGTACAAGCTAGCAAGGGAAGGAGAGAAGATAGAGGGAAAGATTAAGGTTTTTTTTTTTTCTAGGATGAAGTCAAGTTGTGCCGAAAGAGATGAGTTTTCAGTTGTTGCTTGAAGATTGACAGGGAACCAGCATTCCGGATAGGGGTGGGAAGATTATTCCACCAGCCAGGAATGGTGAACGAGAATGTTCTGGAGAGTGATTTTGAGCCTCTCTGTGATGATACCACAAGGTGTCGCTTATTAGCAGATCTCAGACTTCTGGAGGGGATGTAGATTTGTAATAGTGAGTGGAAGTAGGAGGGTGCTGAGCCTGTGGTCGTTCTGTATGCAAGCATCAGTGTCTTGAACTTGATGCGAGCTGCCACTGGTAGCCAGTGCAAGGAGATGAAGAGAGGTGTAACATGGGCTCTTTTGGGCTCGTTGAAGACCAGTCGTGCCGCTGCATTCTGAACAACTTTCAACAATGTGGTTTTTCATTCCCAAATGAATCTTCTGTATAAACGAGTCAATGATTCAGTGATCCAATGATCCATTCATAAAGTCAGTCACTTGCTTTGTTTCTAAATGAATCAGACATTTTGAATAAATTGTTTATTCAAATGAATTACTCATTTGGAAACTCACTTGCTGCCACCTGCTGGCAGTTTTAGTGTAATGTTTATATATTCATCACAGGCCTAAACCAGCTAAGGTAACAATCGGTAAAATATTATCGTTATTGAAAAAATCCCCAAAAATATTGACATATGTCAATATCGCACACCCATAATGAGCAGTTAAAAAAAAAAATTATCAGACAGCTCATACAACATTTGTGTACTACTATAAACAAATTGGCATCAGGCTACTGCATCATTTGCTCACTGAACGGAGCAAATGATGCAGTAGGAGGAGGGCTTCAAAGAGAACAGGCCAGGAACCATTGGTTTTACAACATTACTTAAGAGAGATTTTGGGGGGGAAAAAAATACTTTGGGGAAAAAAAACAGACCAAACTATCCAAATCAAGTTCAAGTTCAAGTTCTTGAGCTTTATTGTCATTCCGCTACATGTGGGGACATACAGTGGAACGATATGTCGTGTCTCGCAGGACCACGGTGCTACATAAATACAGACATACAACAATGAAGTAAAAAAACACTATAAACCTATACACTACTAACAGATTTAACTATAAGTATACTATATATATATAAGTATTTACCCTATACAAACTAAAAGAATAAAGGATAAAAAATACAACTATACGAATGCTTCACATAAATATTACCCTATACAAACTAAAAAATAGAAGATAAAAAATACAAACTATACGAATGCTTCACAAATACTGTACATATGCAAAGAGAGACATTTGAGTCAGCAGCTGGTTGGGGAACAGAGCAGGATGATTTGTAGTGCATGAGCATGTAAACATACATATATTGCTGAGTCTTTTGTGAGATTGTGCACACGCAGCAGTGTGTGTAAGTGTCCATAGTGCACATAGTGTAAAGTGTAAGTGTCCATAGTGCACATAGTGTAAAGTGTAAGTGTCCATAGTGCACATAGAGGAGAGTGTCCATAGTGTAAAGAAAAATAAGAATAAAATAAATAAATAAAAAATTAAAGTTCCATACAGTTTTTCTTTGGTGTGGTAAGGTTTGGGGTGGGGGGTGGGGGGTGGTCCATGTTCAGGAGGTAGGGGTTTGCATGGGGTTTCAGAGGGGGGCGGGGTGGTTTGAGTTCAGGGCTCTCACAGCCTGGGGGAAAAAGCTGTTGAGCAGTCTGGCGGAGCGAGCTCTGATGCTCCGGTACCGTCTTCCTGATGGTAGGAGCTGGAAGAGACTGTGGGAGGGATGGGTGGAGTCCTTCACGATGCTGTTGGTTTTGCTGGAGCATCGTGTAAGGAAGATGTCCAGGATGGAGGGGAGAGGGGCACCGATGATCTTTGCAGCTGTGTTCATTGTCCGCTGGAGGGTCTTGCGGTCAGCAGCACTGCAGTTCCCGTACCAGACAGTGATGCAGCTGGTCAGCACACTCTCAATGGTGCCTCTGTAGAATGTGGTGAGGATGGGTGGAGGGAGACTTGCTCTTTTCAGCCGGCGGAGAAAGTGTAGGCGCTGTTGTGCCTTTTTGGAGAGTGACATGGTGTTGGTGGTCCAGGTGAGATCCTCTGTGATGTGCACCCCCAGGAATTTAGTGCTGCTGACTCTCTCCACAGTCGAGCTGTCGATGGTCAGTGGGGGGTGGTCAACAGAGTTTCTCCTGAAGTCCATCACAACCTCCTTTGTCTTCTCCACATTGAGGGACAGATTGTTTGTGCCACACCATTCAGCCAGCTGTGCCACTTCCTCTCTGTAGTGCGTTTCATCGTTGTTGCTGATGAGACCTACCACTGTTGTGTCATCAGCAAACTTGATGATGTGGTTGGAGCTGAACTTGGCAGTGCAGTCGTGGGTCAGCAGTGTGAAGAGCAGCGGGCTGAGCACACAGCCTTGTGGGGCACCTGTGCTCAGTGTTGTAGTGCTCGAGGTGTTGTTGCCGACACGGACTGACTGAGGTCTTCCAGTTAGAAAGTCCAGGATCCAGTTACAAAGGGAATTGTTAAGGCCCAGCAGGTTTAGCTTATTTATGAGCTGTTGTGGGATTATTGTGTTGAATGCCGAGCTGAAGTCAATGAACAGCATTCTAACATAGGAGTCTTTATTTTCTAGGTGGGTAAGAGCCAGGTGGAGGGTGGAGGAAATTGCATCGTCCGCAGAGCGGTTTGGACGGTATGCAAACTGGAGCGGGTCGAGTGTGTTGGGGAGGCTGGTTTTGATGTTATGCATGACTAGCCTCTCAAAGCACTTCATCATGATTGGAGTCAGTGCTATGGGACGGTAGTCATTGAGACAGGACACAGGGGATTTATTTGGTACCGGTATGATTGTTGTGGATTTGAAACACGTGGGGACGACTGCCTGACTCAGCGAGGTGTTGAAGATATCTGTTAGGACATCTGTCAGCTGTGCAGCACAGTCTCTCAGAACACGGCCAGGTATGTTGTCAGGACCCGCAGCCTTGCGTGGGTTAATCCTAGATAGGGTCTTCCTTACGTCGGCTGGAGACAGACAGAGCGCCCGGTCGTTGGGAGGTGTGGGCAGTTTTTGTGCAAGTGTGTCATTCTGCATTTCAAACCGTGAATAAAAGTGGTTGAGTGCATCGGGGAGGGATGTGTCCTCATCACAGGCCTGTGGCGGGGGCTTGTAGTCAGTGATGGTCTGAATGGCTTGCCACAGGCTCCGTGTGTCTCTGCTGTCTGTGAAGTGGTTGTTGATTTTTTGGGCATATGACCGTTTTGCTTTTTTGATGCCACAGGACAGATTGGCTCTTGCTGTTTTGAGGGCTGCTTTATCTCCTGATCTGAATGCTTCATCTCTGGTCTTTAGCAGCCCACGAACCTCTGCTGTCATCCATGGCTTCTGGTTGGCACGTGTGGTGATGGTCTTGGTGACTGTCACATCATCAGTGCACTTTTTGATGTAAGCAGTCACAGTTTCAGTGTACTCGTTCAGGTCTGTGTGGTTGTTGTAGGTGGCTGCCTCTTTAAACATGTTCCAGTCTGTGTCCTGGAAGCAGTCCTGCAGTGCTGAGGTGGCATTGTCTGGCCATACTGTGATCTGCTTTTCAACCGGTTTGGTGAGTTTGAGAAGTGGTCTATATGCTGGGATTAGCATAACAGTGATGTGGTCTGAGTACCCGAGGTGGGGGCGGGGTTCAGCCTTGTAAGAGTTCTTAACTGTTGTGTAAACAAAGTCCAGTGTGTTGTTTCCCCTTGTTGCAAAGTTCACATGTTGGTAGAACTTTGGCAAAACTGTCTTTAAGTTTGCGTGGTTGAAGTCACCGGCTATGATGAAAAAGCCGTCAGGGTTTTTTGTTTGTTGTTCACTGATGGCGCTATACAGTTCACGAAGCGCGTCCTTAGCGTTTGCACACGGGGGGATGTAAACCGCAACGATAACAATGGCCGTGAACTCCCGCGGCAGATAGAACGGTCGACACTTCACAACCATAAACTCCACCAGCGATGAACAGTGTTTTGATAATACCGCAGCATTGTTACACCAGTCTTTGTTGATATACACACAAGCCACTTCTGAGTGTCTTACCAGACAGTGATGAATCTCTGTCCACTCGGAAGCTGGTTAGCCCGTGCAATTGAATGGCGGAGTCCGGGATGTTGTCGTTTAGCCATGTTTCGGTGAAAACAAACACGCAACAGTCCCTTGCCTCATGCTGTGTAGATCGACTGAGTTGAATTAAGTCCAGTTTGTTTTCCAGAGAGCGAACGTTTGAGAGCATGAGTGTTGGAAGAGCCGGTCTTGAGGGGTTAGCTCTTAGCCTAGCTCGTATACCTCCGCGCTTACCACGCTTCCGTCCTCTCTCACACCGCTTGCGACGCTGCCTTGTGCGGGTAGCGTCAGCAGGCGAGGCCGCGGTCTCGAGGTCCGGCTCCAGCAGTAAACAAAGGCCTCGTAGCTTCTCAGTAGCTGCCGGTGAGGGTTGTTGTTTGTATGCGTTGCCGATATCCAAAAGACTTTGGCGATCATAGATGAGTTTTGGGGTGATTTCCTTATGAGTTAGCAGTAAACTGACAATATTTGGAGACGAACAGGCCACCATCTTGGATCTTGGATCTTGGACATGCTATAAAAGGTTTGGTTGTTTTATAGAGTCAAATTTATAAACTGCAGTTAAATTAAGTCATTAACAGTGGCTGGTTTCTCAGTGAGAAACTCGAGAACTGTTAAGGCACGGAAAGTGGGCGTGTATAACCTACACATTCATTCACAAAAAGACACAGTTGGATAGTTTGAATAAACACAAATAAGAAACACATCATTGTTACTGAGTCTGCTCACAGAACCAGGTTTAAAATGTTGCCCGCGTGTCCTCCACCAAACTGTAGCAAATTAGCGCAAAGTGAGATGAACATAATTTATCATAACGGGTTGTTATCAATTATATATTCATCTTCAGGAATTAACTGTAGCATTAATAGTACAATAAAATGATTTGTTCGTCCGCAGTACGGACAGTTTCAATCGTCTATTGACTCTAAGGAAAATTATTTCTCTGGTCACGAAAAATAATTCCTTATTAATACATCGCTCATTAGCATGTAACAATTCTGTGAGCTGCAGACACAGACATCCAAGTGTGAATACATATGGATGTTTATTAAACTACACTACAGGGGAACATGCAACATTGAACTAAACACAAACATACACACATTAAACATAGATGCCAACGGAAGGAAGGCATGGAGAGAGAGAGAGAGCGCTCGTGTGCAAGAGAGAGAGCATAATGGCAGGATTTGCACATCAGCTAAACACAGCCTGTTAGAACCATCAAAGAATTACATCACCTTAATCAAAAGTGGTCGAAGCCTAGAAGCGCATATAAATAGTTAACAAGCAGTTACTTGCACTGGTTTGTTGATGCTGAGTAAAGTGTCTTGCTGCATGTATAATGCGTACATTCTTGATGAATTCCTTTAGGAGTGAAAGCTTCGTCATTCCAGCCAAATGTTGATTGGTCCGAAGTTAAATCACCAAAGTTACTGAACTCAAAACTGCCAGAAGCTCGGACTCCCCCCAAAAGGGCAGTCGCGAGGTTTCCATGGTGATGTGTGTCTCTAGGGCACCGAAGGTAAAGAGAATAACTCGCCTTTTGGGTGTGGGAGAAGTTTTATCTGAGCTGTTACACCCATTTTTGGTCAGTTTGACCAATAACAAGGCACATAGTTTCAGCGGGAAAGTGTTTCTTTGTCTCACTTGACACCTTATTTGCATGTTTTATGACTGTTCTGCTCGATCGGTGTAATTCTTCCCACGGTACCGTAAGAATAGTATGATGCATTTCACAAGATCACAGTGCACATCATTGTTTGAGAAATAAAGAGCAGATCATTTTGATATCAAGAAAGAGACATCTAGCAGATATTAAACCAGAGATACATTCATACATCTGAATATGAGTATTTAGAGCTTACTAATACAAATAATGAGTGGTCACTAGGCTAATATAATAAGGAAACATACAAACAACACGTGCCTATACCAGATACCTTTGTAACTGATTAATTGGTCTAAATAAAGGAAATGTCTCTATGCGTGTGTGTTATGTGTGTTGTACTCGTGGAGGTAGTCCATTGGTCAGCCAGGCCACTGGTGTCTGGTATCGAGGGTCATTTAGTTCTCTGGAATGTGTTTGAAGTCCCATGGAGGGAACAGATCTGTCTGTCTAACGTCTTTAAGACAGGGGGGGGGGGGGGGGCAACCATTGTCAATTTAGCACGCATATAAAGGTCCAATGTGGGGCCAGGTCTGTGAATTATATGCAAATGTCAAAGGCTAAAAGGGGTCTCTTAAGACATAAAGTCCCAATGACCATCAAGGATCATAAGCAGATGGTACAACAGCTCATTAAGGGGACAACAGTGCCAGAACTGCTCTAATCCTATACCGAGAGGGAGGATGTCAAATAGCTAAAATAAGGTAAAGGTAGAATTAAAAAGTCCTAATAGCTTTAGGAAACTAAAGGGAATAAAATAAAATTTAAAATACAAACCCGATTCCAAAAAAGTTGGGACACTGTACAAATTGTGAATAAAAACAGAATGCAATGATTTGGAAGTTTAAAATTTCAATATTTTATTCAGAATACAACATAGATGACATATCAAATGTTTAAACTGAGAAAATGTATAATTTTAAGGGCAAAATAAGTTTATTTTAAATTTCATGGCATCAACACATCTCAAAAAAGTTGGGACAAGGCCATGTTTATCACTGTGTGGCATCCCCTCTTCTTTTTATAACAGTCTGCAAACGTCTGGGGACTGAGGAGACAAGTTGCTCAAGTTTAGGAATAGGAATGTTGTCCCATTCTTGTCTAATACAGGCTTCTAGTTGCTCAACTGTCTTAGGTCTTCTTTGTCGCATCTTCCTCTTTATGATGCGCCAAATGTTTTCTATGGGTGAAAGATCTGGACTGCAGGCTGGCCATTTCAGTATACGGATCCTCCTTCTACGCAGCCATGATGTTGTAATTGATGCAGTATGTGGTCTGGCATTGTCATGTTGGAAAATGCAAGGTCTTCCCTGAAAGAGACAACGTCTGGATGGGAGCATATGTTGTTCTAGAACTTGGATATACCTTTCAGCATTGATGGTGCCTTTCCAGATGTGTAAGCTGCCCATGCCACACGCACTCATGCAACCCCATACCATCAGAGATGCAGGCTTCTGAACTGAGCGCTGATAACAACTTGGGTTGTCCTTGTCCTCTTTAGTCCGGATGACATGGCGTCCCAATTTTCCAAAAAGAACTTCAAATTTTGATTCGTCTGACCACAGAACAGTTTTCCACTTTGCCACAGTCCATTTTAAATAAGCCTTGGCCCAGAGAAAACGCCTGCGCTTCTGAATCATGTTTAGATATGGCTTCTTTTTTTACCTATAGAGTTTTAGCCAGCAAAGGCGAATGGCACGGTGGATTGTGTTCACCGACAATGTTTTTTGGAAGTATTCCTGAGCCCATGTTGTGATTTCCATTACAGTAGCATTCCTGTATGTGATGCAGTGCCGTCTAAGGGCCCGAAGATCACGGGCATCCAGTATGGTTTTCCGGCCTTGAACCTTACGCACAGAGATTGTTCCAGATTCTCTGAATCTTTGGATGATATTATGCACTGTAGATGATGATAACTTCAAACTCTTTGCAATTTTTCTCTGAGAAACTCCTTTCTGATATTGCTCCACTATTTTTCGCCGCAGCATTGGGGGAATTGGTGATCCTCTTGCCATCTTGACTTCTGAGAGACACTGCCACTCTGAGAGGCTCTTTTTATACCCAATTGTTGCCAATTGACCTAATAAATTGCAAATTGGTCCTCCAGCTGTTCCTTATATGTACATTTAATTTTTCCGGCCTCTTATTGCTACCTGTCCCAACTTTTTTGGAATGTGTAGCCTTCGTGAAATCCAAAATGAGCCAATATTTGGCATGACATTTCAAAATGTCTCACTTTCAACATGTGATATGTTATCTATATTCTATTGTGAATAAAATATAAGTTTATGAGATTTGTAAATTATTGCATTCCTTTTTTATTCGTAATTTGTACAGTGTCCCAACTTTTTTGGAATCGGGGTTTGTAAAATAAACAAATTGATTTAATTAAATCTCAAATTTAATTAAAATCAACTTAGCTGAATTGGTACATTCAAGCTAAACAAGGGTAAATAAATCAAAACAAAATCAAAGAGAGGTAGAATAAAATAAAAATAACACAAATAGAACCAACATATGTGAGGAGGGGCCAACCTGAATCTAAACAGAAGGTGATAGCACAAACAGGAAATGAAACCAAGAGTGAGGGGTAGAGAGAGAGAGAGAGAGAGAGAGAGAGGGACGAGTGGTTCAGACATTACATTTTACACTCGCACGGTGTCAGTTAGTCGGATGCTAATAGCTAACAGTTGAGGTAAAGTGCTTAGTTAGTTTATATGCCTGCTCGACTGCTAAAGAGTTAGCTTTGGCTACACTCAGTTGCTTGTTTACACAAGGGTCTGTGAGGTGTGTGTTGTTATCAGATTGAACCGGAAGAGGCTGCTCTCAACTTCCGGGGTCAGACATTGCCAAGAGACCAATACAAGTTTACAACACGCGCAAGATTAATTTGTGCCGCTAATCTGAGATTTCTTCGTCAGAGAAGATTTACACATTTAAAACTGAAATGGGGATTTCTTTCACCCAAAATCAGATTAATGTAGTCTGGTACTATCTATTCGGGCTGCTAATCTGAGATTTCTTCGTCAGAGAAGATTTACACTCTACTAACAACAGAAATTAGGATTTCTTCGCTAATATCAGGTTAGTTCCTTATCGTACGATTTAAACACGCATTATAGCATCGATAAACTTTCTACTGCTCGTATGTTGAGGAATTCCTCCAACTCGCTAGTCAGGTGCGGTGGAACGACGGGACGTTAAAGGTCATATTCTGGACTGGCCTAAACAATTATCTTTATTCCCAATCACCAGCTGTCACAAACCCTGCCTCGCTTGCACAATTTATAAACCAGGTGCTGTTATTGGCCGACTCTCCCTTCACCGTAGGCGGGGACAGTCGAGAACCAGCCAACCACTCCAATCTCCAAATCTACCCCAGTAGAGCGAACCACCATTTCGAAGTCCACTCAAACCAGATCGTGACCAAGAGGGTACAGTCGCCGCGGTCCGCGGCATTCCCGCGTGCCCGAAAATGGGTGTCCAACAGCGCTGACCTGGGGGCTAAAGTTTCAGACCCATGCTTAACATCTGTCAGCGCTGAAATCTACCCCTAGTTTCTCAAACCCGCCGCCGATCGTGGCCAAGGCAAGCCCACCTGAGTTCCCGCTGGTTCCGCCCAGCTCTTCTTCGTCTTCGCTGGTTCTGCCCAGCTCTTCTTCGTCTCCGCTGGTTCCGCCCAACTATCCTTCGTCTCTGCTGGTTCCGTGCAGCTCCGCGCTACAAGAGCGCCCCTCTGAATCCGCGCTTTCAGAGCGCCCCCGAGAATCTAGTTCTCAAGCCACGGCCAGGAGTGCTGATCCCGATCCCCGAGAATCCAGTTCTCAAGCCTCGGCCAGGAGTGCTGATCCCGATCCCCGAGAATCCAGTTCTCAAGCCTCGGCCAGGAATGCCGATCCCGAATCCTGAGAATCCAGTTCTCAAGCCACGGCCAGGAGTGCCGATCCCGAATCCCGAGAATCCAGTTCTCAAGCCACGGCCAGGAGTGCCAATCCCGAATCCCGAGAATCCAGTTCTCAAGTCACGGCCAGGAGTGCCGATCCCGAATCCCGAGAATCCAGTTCCCAAGCCACGGCCAGGAGAGCCGATCCCGAATCCCGAGAATCCAGTTCTCAAGCCACGGCCAGGAGTGCCGATCCCAAATCCCGAGAATCCAGTTCTCAAGCCACGGCCAGGAGTGCCGATCCCGAATCCTGAGAATCCAGTTCTCTAGTCACGGCCAGGAGAGCCGATCCCGAATCCCGAGAATCCAGTTCTCTAGTCACTGCCAGGAGAGCCGATCCCGAATCCCGAGAATCCTGTTCTCAAGTCACGGCCAGGAGTGCCGATCCCGATCCCCGTGAATCCTGTTCTCCAGTCACGGCCAGGAGTGCCGTTCCTGATCCTCAAGTGTCCGCGCCACAAGAGCGCCCTCAAGTGTCCGCGCCTTTAAAATCACTCACCTCAGTCACAGTAGCTATCCGATCTCGTTGCTTCAACGTGGACTCCTCTACAACACACCACAAGCCGATGAGTATACCTTCTGACTACTTACCTCTTAGACTTACCTTCTGTTCTCCGTCCTGTTGTCTCCCCTGTCTGCAGACTCGTCTCGGTTGGGAATTACCTCATCTGACTCCGGCTCTCTTCATCTGTCTCGCTCCGTCAACCTGTGAAGCAAAAGGACAGTATCAGTTCAGTTGCCTGACTCTCAGACATCAAGCCTCAAGATATAGTACTCACCTCTCATCACGATCTCCTGCACCTTCACTTTGGGAATAAAGTCACAGTGTTATCACTTACCTTTGTGTCCGGCTGCTTCTGTGACACACACAAGTCGGCTTGCAAATAATGTTTAAACGTTTGCCACCGTTCTCCACCATTTCTGTAGCAATTTATATAGCTCAAAAGGGAATTGTATATAAATAATTACAATTAATTATGATTAATTACAATTATTTATATCGGCTGACAGTAATAACTGTAGCAGAATTGAATTGCCATCAACTGATCTGTCCGTCCAGCGAACATTCAGTGCAAGTTCATATCAACTCTAAGAAAGGATATTTTCTTGGCCACAGAAAACACTTACTTAAGTATTAATACATTAGAGCATGTAGTAAGGGTCAAAATCGTAAAGGGACATTAATTTGCAAGGTAGTACCAGAAACTCATGTAATTTGTGCACACAACTTTTCTTAACTAAACACTAACGCAGACTAGTCTAACAAACAAACATACATACGTACAATCACTCATACATGGGGAAAGGGCAAATGAGAGTTGATGGATGAAACCATCAGGAAAACCAGAGAATGCAGTTATGGAAAAAGTCATTTAACCACCTGAGTAAAACCATCAGCGCCGTTTATAACGGGGACTATAGCTTGTACTAATAACCTCTGTTTTGTTCAGTTAAATGTGCATTACTTGCAATGCATTTGGTCGTGACGAGTGTCTGGAATGCAGTCTCAGATGAAAGTCTTAATAGTTTCAAGGTTTTGGATTCCTGATCACGTTCTTCTGGATTGAAGAGTGATGAATTCCAAAGATGTTCTGAGGTAGAAATGTTCTTTCCAGGTAGAGAGTGGAAAAGAGCTAAGAAAGAGATCTGCTGAGGTCCTTTGTTGAATGGAAAGTCAAGGCCGCAAGGCCTGGCACAAAAACTTAGAGGTTCCAGAAAAAGCTCTAGCTCACATCCTCTTAGGATCCAACAAAACCTCAGACTGCCAGGGTGCCACTTATGTGAGAGCTTTATCTGCTATAGAGGTCACACCTCTGGGAGTCAAAGGGCCTATGGGGACTTGAACTTTTGGAGGGAAAGTTTACAACTCTTTGTCTCCATGCATGGTAATTTGCATATGAACCAGATTGGAGGTTGATATACAAACTGTTAAAGATTCTTAGAAAACTTATATGTTGCATTGATATCGACATATGATATACATTCTCAATTAAATAATCCGAAGACGAATTGATAAGAGACCAAACATGATATACATGAGGTAATATAACTAGTGTCATATCATAATCATGCATAAAACAGAATACTGTTATGTCTCTGGATGTAAAGTTATCATTTGTATTTATTTTTGCATTTATTCGGTGTGATGTATTTCAGTGTTGTGTTGCATGCTATATTGTGCGCCGTTTCTCTCTATCCCTCTCTCTTTCTGGCAGCACTTGATTGGGACCAGCTGTAAGAGATTACGTTGTGAGCGGGAGCGTTTAAACGCTGGGAAGCGGAGCATTGTTGGAGAGCTTCTGTAGTATGCGCGTCGTGAAGCTCCACCGCTGGTGTCTCGCCGTTCCATCTTCTGTATCCTGCCCTAGACAACGTTCGATTGTGTAGTGTGTTAAACGACGGTGTTGTTGACTTGCCATTAAAATTTAGTGAGTAATTATTTCTGAGTTGTGCCGCGGAAACAGCATTTCCTGCACGGCAAGGACTAAGCTATATATTCGTTCTCTGTATCATTTATTTGTTATCTGTGAACCATTATTACGTTATTCCTGAAGCAGTAGGTTGGGGATTGCCTTTTTATGTTTTGTCTAGCTAGGGAGTTAGGGAAGACTTCTGTATTTCTTTTGGCAATTTTCTTTGTTAGGTCATTTAAGTCTAAACCCCTAGTTAGTACTTTGGTTTGTTATTTTGGCCTGGATCCCCTTCCGAAGAGATGCGCTTCTTGATTCAAGAAATAATAAACTTGTCAACTTGTAATAATCCCTGTTGTGGTCATTGTGAGCTGAACAGGAGAGGAGGAATGTTGTTGTTTTCCCAATTTTATATTATTCTTGTCACTGGCCTTACCAACCCTAGACTGGTGACAATGCAATATGCAAAAACATATACAAGAATAGTAATAATATACACAATGACCTGAAGATATGTGTTCATTCAAAGAATGGTTTTTCTATGAATTAATTAGAGAAGAGTCTATGTCTCTTTCCTAAGGGGAAAAGAAGTGAGTTCCCGCATTCCTTTGAGCAATAAAACAAGTGTTATCAGATGGGTTGCCATGGAACCAGAGGCCTGTTCTGCCTTCTTAGGTAAAGTAAAGTCGTGACGTATTGTCAAGTATGGTGACCCATACTCGAAATTGGTGCTCTGCGTTTAACCCATCCAAGTGCACACACACAGCAGTGAGTAGTGAACAAATGCACACACACACACACACACACACACACACACACACACACCCGGAGCAGTGGGCAGCCATTTATGCTGCGGCGCCCGGGGAGCAGTTGGGGGTTCAGGTGCCTTGCTCAAGGGCACCTCAGTCGTGGTATTGAGGGTGGCGAGAGCGCTGTACATTCACTCCCCCCACCTACAATCCCTGCCGGCCGGGGACTCGAACCCGCAACCTTTCGATTACGAGTCCGACTCTCTAACCATTAGGCCACGACTTCCCCCGTTAAATGCATCTAACACCTTCCAGGTGTTAGATGCATTTCGGTGGGAAGGGTCCACGGACCCTCATAGTTGGCCTTTTGGTTAGGTGAGGGGGCATAAGAGATTATTTGTTAAATATAACAAATATTTGTGTGCCTGATTGGTCCAAATGTTACATTACCCACACTTTAATCTCAAGCGGAAATGTTGAAAGAAACGAGTACAACAAATAAAATGTGCACATCGTCATCAGCTATCTGAACAAGAGCTCTAGATGTAGTGCCGTCAGAAAAAAGTCATTTAAAACAACATTTACAAAAAATATACCCAGATTATCATGAGTGGGGTTTCTGTATTCATATGATCATTTTCGTAGTGACTTGGACTCTTGAGTTACATAGGGAGCACAAAAAAAACACAAATCCTTGATATTTTGTTTCTGTAGCTTTTTCAAGACTGTGTACAACCTGAAACTTTACTGAATGTGTAGCTTTTAGCACAATGGTTAGATTTGTTTCAGTTGTACGTGTCAAACAGCACACCTTAATTTACGTGTCGATGCGTAATGGGGTCTCACATCAAATAGATGGATAATTGTCCTAAAAAAGAAATACCGACTTAGTCAAACACTCTCAAGAAATTTTTCTTAATTTTCATTTATTTCTATAAACACTGAATGCTGATGGCTCTCAGAGAGATGGCCTAACCTACAGTACAGTCATAGTAATGACATATACAGTCCAACAAACAAAATGTGAGCCGTGTCGTCCATAATTCTGATCGTCTGACTTAGTAAAATGTCAGTCACAATAGATCAAGAGGAGGATTTCTGTATTCTGTATGCATTATAGCAATTTTTCTTAAATGTATACACTTTTGCATTTCGTAATTCAATGATTTTTAGTCAATTCGTTTTGCGCAAAGATAATTCCTATGTAAAGATTATGTTTGAATTCTTTGAATTTACAAAAGCGTTGAACATCATAGTTCTCAAAATATGTTTGCAAACCATCAAATAAATATGACAGAAGTGGAGAAACAAAGATGTTTAGCACATACACACATTGTAGATGCGTATGTACACCAGCTTTATAGGAGTCAAAGAAGATGGCGATAGTGATTGATAACATTCATGTTTAATGTCGTTGTTTTGATTCCGTGGACAAACACCTCAAGGGAAATAATTTGAAACGGAGGTTTGTCAAAATAATAAAAAGTTCAGTCAAATGTTCAATAATTTTCTTAAATCAGAATCAGAAGAAACAGAATCAGAATGAGCTTTATTGGCCAAGGATGTTTACACATACAAGGAATTTGTTGTAGTGACAGAAGCTCCACAGTGCAACAGAAAGACAGCAACAGGACAGGACACAGATAATAAAAGAATAACAACAATTAACCAAAAGGCAATGTACAAAGCAGCAAAAACACAATATATAATATAAACAACTATGAATGTACAGGTCAAGTATGTGCAAATTAGAAATGAGAAAATAAAGATAAAATTAGTGAGTGTGGTGAATGGATAGTGTATTATACTATATATGGATAGTGTATTATATGTTCCACATTTATTGTTGAGTGTTCATGAGATGGATAGCCTGAGGGAAGAAACTGTTCCTGTGTCTGGTCGTTCTGGTGCACAGAGCTCTGTAGCGTCGACCAGACGGTAACACTTCAAAGAGGGAGTGTGCTGGGTGTGAGGGGTCCATAGTGATTTTACCAGCCCTTTTGCTCACTCTGGATAAGTGCAGTTCTTGGAGAGTGGGGAGGGTTGTACCAATGATTCGCTCTGTAGTCTTCTGAGGTCAGATTTGGTAGCTGAGCTGAACCAGACAGTTATTGAAGTGCAGAGGATGGATTCAATGATGGCAGAGTAGAACTGTTTCACCAGCTCCTGTGGCAGGTTGAACTTCCTCAGCTGGCGAAGAAAGTACAACCTCTGCTGGGCCTTCCTGACAATGGAGTCTATGTGAATCTCCCACTTCAGGTCCTGGGAGATGGTGGTGCCCAGGAATCTGAATGACTCCACTGCAGTCACAGTGCTGTTCATGATGGTGAGTGGGGGGAGAGCAGGGGGGTTTCTCCTGAAGTCCACTATCATCTCCACAGTTTTGAGCGTGTTAAGCTCCAGGTTGTTAAGACTGCACAGACAGCCAGCTCCTTAACCTCCTGTCTGTAAGCAGACTTGTCACCGTCCTGGATGAGGCCGATCAGTGTGGTGTCGTCTGCAAACTTCAGGAGCTTGACAGAGGGGTCTTTAGATGTGCAGTTGTTGGTGTAGAGGGAGAAGAGCAGTGGGGAGAGTACGCAGCCTTGAGGAGCTCCAGTGCTGATGGTTCGAGCGCTGGATGTGAATTTACCAAGCTTTACTAACTGCTGTCTGTCTGTCAGGAAGCTGTTGTTAAATGAATAAGTATGTGCTCGTCATGCTCTCTTTCCCATGCAAGGATTAGCATGAACTTGCAAAGGAATCTTAAAACAAATACAGACAAACAAACTAAATGTGAATTGTCATCTGCTATCTGAGCAAGATGACTAAATCCAGTGGAGTAACAAAAATGTAATTTACAAATCTGCGTTTAATAAACTTTCACAATTGTTTATGAAATACATTTTCTGAATTCTATCTGCATTATAAACATTTTCTTGTCTTGCTATATCTCTCTTTCTTAGTGATATTGTCTCTTGAATGTACGATAGGTTATTGATTAAGTTTATCAATACTCTTTACAAGAGTGTGGAAATTTTCCCATGCTCAAACTTAAATGAATGTGCGGCTTTCAGTGCAATAGTTTGATTTGTTTCAGTTGTGATTTTTTTTAAGGATAAAACAGCAAGACTTAATTTTCGTGTTGATGCTTCATGTGTTCGCACATCATGGACAGACACCAAGTTGCACTAAAAGAAATATCTCAAAGAGAAAAGACAGATACTTAATTCCTTAATTTTCATTTATTCCTATTATGATGACAGCTCACAAAGAGGTCTCTTCACCTAAAATCATACACAGTCCAACAAACAAACTGTGAACGGCCATCTGAAATCTTGATAATATGACTGAAACTAGTGGTGTAAGAAAAATGTAATTTACAAAGATTGTGATTCTTATATGCGACACATCCCTAAAATCTGTTGGCATGCAAAAATACTCATAAATGTTTTAGCACAGCTATTTACACACCTAGTATGAGAACTGTATCACTTGCCATAGAAAATTCATTACCAGTTTATTAGGATCAAAATAAATGACGATAATAGTTGAAAAATCCTTGTACATCTCTTTCATGTTGAAAACACAGATGCTGGTGCTTTAATCTTTTAGTAAACCATTTCAAATGACATGATACCTACAAAATAGTCAAATAGTGAAAATGTACAAGTTTTGTGTTCTAAGTGAGAAATTTAAAGCAATAAAGGTGTCATGAACATTAGAAAACAACATGTATTCTCTGTGGCTGTTAAACATAATTTGAAATAATAAATAATTTGAAACGTAGGTCTGTCAAATGAGAAAGGTTCAGTCATACATTTAAAAAATGTTTTCTGAAGTAACAAATTATGTGTTTGTCACAAACACTTCCAAAGAGTTTTCTACTCATGTGAGAAAAGCACTTGGGTGCATTCTCATCAGGCTATTTTACAGAAATTAAAGAATAAAACTAAAGTTTCATTTAAAGACAATAAAGCATGACTTGTGTTAGCAACACACAATGCATTTAAAACATTTTAAACATGTTTAAAACTGTAGGTGTAATTATTCTACTGAGAAGTTTTAAGTGAAATGCATATTTGTTCTTTCACAGTACACATACTATCTACAGGCTAGATTAAAATTAAAACATTTCTTAAATACCAACAAAAAGTAAAAACAACATATATGATTTGCTCATATTTAAAATTTAGCATACTCAGATTTGTGTGTGTGTGCGTGTGTGTGGTGTGTGTGAGGTGAGAGAGAGAGAGAGAGAGACGTGTGTTTCACACTCTGTTCTAGAGAAAATCTTTCATTTCTATGTGCTGACCATAGCAACCAGGCTGCTGAAAAATAAATTCTATAGCATTTATTTATGTGAAATATCATATTTACTATGGAAAAAAAAACTAAAACATTATTTTTCAAATAATGCAATATGTGTTAAGGCAAGGGTGCCCAACCCTGTAGATCTACCATCCAGCAGAGTTCAGTTCCAACCCTGATCAAACACACCTGTCTGTAATTATCAAGTGCACCTTCAGATCTTAATTAGTTTGTTCAGTTGTGTTTGATCAGGGTTGGAGTTCAACTCTGCAGGAAGGTAGATCTCCAGGAAAAGAGTTGGGTACCCGTGTATTAATGTATTTTAAATGCAAAAGGAACTTTATTTAAAAAATGTAATAAAAAATCTGTTGATTTGTTATACATGTTTATTAAAAAACAAGTTTTGTAATAACCAATTGTTCTAGAAGTTTGACATGATGAAAATTTAGATTTGGACATTTGAACGTATAGAACCCCTGTTCTAGAGAATAGTGCAATAACATATTTTCACCACTAGATGTCACAAACGAACTTCTTAAACCAGGGGTGCCCAACCCTGTTCCTGGAGATCTCCCTTACTGCAGAGTTCAGTTCCAACCCTGATCAAACACACCTGCCTGTAATTATCAAGTGCTCCTTCAGATCCTAATTAGTTGGTTGAGTTGTGTTTGATTAGGGTTGGAGCTGAACTCTGCAGGAAGGTAGATCTCTAGGAACAGGGTTGGGCACAAGGTCAAATATGTAGATTAGTACTGGTTGAAAGAAAGAAACAAAACAGAAAATATAGTACACCACTGGATGGCTGTCTATGCCTATTCTTAAGCAGGGTTGTGAAAAGTTGCTGCTTAGAACTGCTTAGTCTTCTGGGGCCGTATTCATGAAAAATAGTGCTAAGAGTTACTCCTAGTAACAAAATTCTAAGAAATTTCTTAGAAATGTGGGTGTTTCCTCTTAAAATTAAAGAAAAGATCCTAGTAAAGAAAAATGTAATTCAGAAAGCATCTTAACCCTTAAAAGAGGTCTTAAGGGCCAAAAGTGTTAGGAGTACAGACGAGGACTTTTAAGGGGCTTAAGAGTTTCTTTAGTAGTGGAGAAAATGGACGAAACATGAAGAGGGAGAAGAAATGTGTTGCACACAATGCATGACAGTGAGTTAATAAAACGCTACACATTAGATCATGCAGTGATCATATTTATGCCCGATCTTATTAAAGACATGCTAACATCTCAGACACTGCGCTGAAATGCCATAGCGCCAGAAATGGACGTAATCACTACATTAACATATTTGGGAACTGGAAACATGCAACTATGCAGCAGTGATGATTTGGGTCTGTTACAGCACTTATTATGTCGCTGTTCATTTCCTATAAAATACATCAAGTATGACAGCATGGTAAATAAAAATAAATATATATACATATATAATGTGTGTGTGTGTGTGTGTGTGTGTGTACCTGGTATTCATCACGTCCTGGGGACCAAATGTCCCCACAAGGATAGTAATACCAGTAAATCTTAATCTTGTGGGGACATTTTTTGGTCCCCATGAGGAAACAAGCTTATAAATCATACAGCATAAAGTTTTTTGAAAATCTAAAAATACAGCATGTTTCCTGTGAGGGCTAAGTTTAGGTGTAGGGTTGGTGTAGGGCAATAGCACATACAGATTGTACAGTATAAAAACCATTACGTCTATGGGATGTCCCCATAAAACATGGAAACCCAATGTGTGTGTGTGTGTGTGTGTGTGTGTGTGTGTGTGTGTGTGTGTGTGAGAGAGTGAATGAGAGAGAGTACGGAAAAATTACGCCTGTAATTTCAAAGTGAAGGCTTATAATAAACCCTACTCTTAAAAGCACCCTTTTCTTTCCTTCTTGGACAACCAACCAATCACAGTCTTCAAAAGACTCTGTCATTCCTAGCAACGGGGTCAGCCCCGCCTCCTAACTAAGATAAAAGTTTTTGTCTTTTCCTTGCTCAGAGTTGCTCTCAGATTGGTCCTGAATCACTCTTAAACTAAGACCCCTAGTTAGAAATTTTTAAGCTAAAATAGGAGCTCTCTAAATGGATTCTTAGAATCTTTAGGAATACGGGCCCTGGTTCATATCCTCCAGGGTCCGTATTCGTAAAAAAAGATTCTAAGAATCCTCTCGCCATTATGATGTCATTAATGAACAAATAAGTCTGGAGCTGTGACAAACACCTTGTGCACAGTTATGGCATATAAAACAGCAGTGCCCACATGTCTATTGCTCCTATAACAGTTTTCCTATTTCTCACAGATTTCTGCTCGTTCTAAATCAGATATAGATAAGTAGCACAGTAAAGATTACATTCCATGAATGCATTAGTGAGAGCGATTGCTTTTGTGAATTAATTCTACCTGGCAGGATCTCTCTACTAGTAGTGAAGCTGTGGGATTTAGTTATTAAGAAATATATGCTTGAACTATTTAGTTTCTAAGGTATTTTATTGAGAGATCGCAGAACAGTGTTAGCAATACATTTCCGCGCTGAATGATCCTGTGCGTGCGATCTGCGCGTGATGTATTGCACGCGCTACTGTCTGTAGCCTAATGCTGTATCCGAAATCGCCCCCTATATCCTCAAATAGTAGGGCATTATTTGAGGGGACAGCCATTTTAAGTGATGTTCGAAACCATAGTGGATGTTCTCGAGTGCACTCATTTAATCCCACAATGCACCGCAAAAACGAGTGTACAACCGATGTACACTCAACCATAGACATTATGCACTCAACGGCTAGAGAATCCCCATAATGCACTGTGACATGCGTTCACACCAGATGCGACTTGCGCAAATAAATCGTGCTATTCTCGAGTAGTTGGACGCTTGAACATTTTGAGTTTACTCATTTCATTCACGCGTGAAATTCACTTCACAACAGACGCGAATTCGCGTCATGGGAGGGGCTTCTGCCAGGTGACTCCAGTCTTGTTGTGAAATGGTTGACATAGATTTTGTTGAGAGTGTAGTTGCACTTTATGTGCTATGGAAACATTGGATGCGCGTATTTCAGCCGAGAATGTAGTTGTTTAAAACTCAAATCTGCAGTTTATTTATAAAAACAGTGCCTATATGAAAATGTGCTTGGCCGATTTCGGAGCCGTGAGCTCCAGGCGATCACCGGGCGCTCGTACTCATGTATCCCGAAGAGAGGAGCATGACCTCGACTAGTCCTTCTTACATTTGCCGCTGGCTCTGATGTCTCTGTAGTGGATAAACATAAGATATAATTTGTTTTGGGTAAATCTAACAGGTAATCTTTGGTCTATCGTACAGCTCTGGGTATCCACATACAGCGACGATGATTTTGTCCTCTATTGTTGTTTCGGATTTCTGCCTCCGCTCGTAATCTCGTCACTACTAGAGCAAGCTCCTGATTGGTTAACGCAGCGCGAATATCCGCCAAAGTTCAGATTTTTCAATTTGCACGATTTGCGCGAATCATGCGTGTCAAATACCCGAAACGCTCAATTTGCGCGAATCACGCTGCAGGATGTCTATTCGCGTCTTTGCATTGACTTAACATGTAAATCACTCGCGCTTAAAGCTTCATTCGCGTCTGGTGTGAACGCACCATGAGAGTCGCATGACGAATGAATTCCCGCGTCTCGCCAGAAGATGGCGCCCGCAGCTGAATCATCCATTCATTCATTTTAGAAGCGCTCGTCCACGGCGTAATATAGCGTAATACAACACAGGTACAAATTAATTGTAAATTGACTATTAGGGTTTTATGCATAATTTCTGTGACAGAGTTCAAGATAAATCCTTTAATCTTACTACTGGAGCTGCCCGTTTCAAATGATTATTTATGCAAAAGCGGCAGTCCTTCCGGTGCACTCAGTGTCGGAATTCACTCACTCGTTTTCATTTACTCCTTCAAGTGAACTGTATGAGTGGACTAATGTAGGGAATAGTGAATGAGGGTATAGGGGGCGATTTCGGATACAATCTATGTGTGTGCGTTACAGTGCAGCAGCACACTAGATTAGACCGGTGATTACCTTACCTTTACAATACGCTGTTTAAAACGTGCATTTTCCTGTTCAATTTAGAGCATCCAGTAATATAATCACACATGTCTTGTGGAGCTCTTTCAGAGTATGAATTTATTTGTAATTTTAACTGTTTGGAAACGGAGCTTATGTGGATTTCTTATACTGTTGCTCCCTCTATAGGACCAGCGACTAGTCAACGTCAAGTCAAAAGCGTCATGGCAGAGCACTGAAGTCGACTAGTCGGTGCAGCCCCTATTACATAATGGTAAATATTACAATATCATAGTACTACAACAGTAATCAGCAATAATGATAAGCCTAATACTCACAATAAAAATAATAAGGTCATATAGATCATAACACAGTCTCGGAGGTAAGAAGTGGATTATCTTTCACTTGAAATTTTTGTCTTTTCCTCCTGAAATGCGAGGCAAATGTTAGATCACAATAATTAGGAACCACAGTTTCCACAAAGCCCTTCACTCGATTGGGATGTTCTCTTTTATTCTGGTTGGCAAGGGCAGTGACTGTAACATCGTGTGTGTTTTGCAGTATTAAACACGTATTCATACAGATTTCATCAGGCTCGGAAAATTCTTCAAAAATAACACAAAGAATGGCCTTGACAGCTGCCATGGTTGCAACACTTGTGTCATCAAAACAGGGTGTTCAACACACCACCGTCTCTGTTTAAAAACTTGCTTGTTTCTTGCTTGGGTCATTTATGGCAAATATCTTTCAGCGCTATATCCTGAATATATATATATATATATATATTTTTTTTTTTTTTTTATCTAAAGGCAAACACGCTTTATTCAAGCCCTTTCAGCTCTGTGTGCTTTCTCTCTCTCCAGACACGTACTGGCGCAATGTTTAAGAGCTACAGATGACACAGTTATTTTAGCAACAACAGAAACACGGTGAGCAGCAAAATTATAGATTACTTTCACTAAAACACAGCAGAAAAAAACAATGCTGCAAATATAGTTATTTTTCTTACTATTTATCTATCTATATCCTATGATTGACTGTTCAAACCAGATGTGACAAGATGTTTCTGATCTACATTTAGCATTATTAATCTGTAGCCAGACTAAGAACATTTAAAAAGAATGATGTAATTATAATTGGGAAAATTGTTGTTAGATGGCAAGGATAGAACTTAAATTTTGAAACTGCTAGTTATTTTTCTTTTCTGGTCAAGATGAGAACGTTTTGTTTATTGTAGCTACATTGGTTTTAGGCTAGTAGATCATGCTTTTAAGTAAAATATTAAAATAGTATAGATTTCAGGAGGAAAACCCTGAACAGAAAAAGTTTTTTTTTTCTGTCACATGGCCTCACATGTATCTAAATGCATAAATGCAATACGTATAAAAATATAATTTTCTTTTTTTTTTTTTTTGACCGGACCTCTGCTTGGAAGAAAATATAGAGGGCGTGCCTCTTGGAACTTTAATTGAATAGGCCTACCTTATATATATATATTTAATTGAATTGACTTATACCATAAATCAATACTTTATTTGTATGGTTTTGTAATATCTGTGTCACATAGATTTCCTTATATGTCATAGTAGATCAGACTCTTTTTATAGAATTTGAATACAGAAAAACTGTTTTGAACATGGTAATGGACTAAAACATAAGTAACGGGCTGGATGTATATTAACCTTACATCTTAACACCTCTTTTTTTTTTTTTTTACAAAGCAGATCATAGATCATATATTATGCCTATAGCCTATAATACAGCTTCATAAATAGGAAGATTTCAATACACAAGGATTCTGAATGGGATATTTTAGTGAGCTTGAGACTCGACTCAGACTCGTGACCAAAGACTAGAGACTTGACTAAGACTGCAGCGATAAAGACTTCAGACTTGACTCAGACTCCAAGTTAAAGACTTGTGAACATTACAAAAGTAATATGAGTGTTTACTCTGTATATTCAAGAACACATTCTATAGTGTTACAGTGTTGCTTGAAAGTTTGTGAACAATTTCGAATTGTCTAGATTTCTGCATAAATATGA
The DNA here is from genome assembly GCF_936440315.1 of Barbus barbus. Lineage (NCBI taxonomy): Eukaryota > Metazoa > Chordata > Actinopteri > Cypriniformes > Cyprinidae > Barbus > Barbus barbus. The sequence continues at coordinate 7,032,103 of NC_136749.1, forward strand.
CCCTAAACATCATAAGATTTTTTGCATAAGTCCTGAAAGTAGACAAAGAGAACCCAATCAAACAAATGAGACAAAAATATTTTCTTTTTCATTTATTTATTCAGGAAAATTATCCAATATTGCATATCTGTGAGTGACAAAAGTATGTGAATCTCTTGGATTAGCAGTTAATTTAAAGGTGAAATTAGAGTCCATCTGTGCAGATACACTGTGGTTGCATACTAGATACACATATAGTTACCATGTAAATTCACAGGAATTAGGGACACAATATAAAGTGGGACTCAAGATGGTATCCCACTGCCAATAAAACAATGTCCTCTTAGCCATTACAATGCTAAACGATTTTGAACTGTATGGTAACTGCTTAGCCTGTAACTTATTAGCATGCTAAACTTACTAGCATAATACAACTAACACAGGCACGTCAATTTCCGAGAGGTATTTCTCGGGAATGGTAGCGAATGTCAAAAATATGATCAGTCATTTCTGTGCGGCTCGGTCGAAAGATCATCTGATCAGATTTTGGACAAAATTTGTAGGAAGAGTAGCGAAAAAACTGTTTTCCGTTTACTTCAACATTAATGGAAAATGACAAATGAGATATCGTTAGAATTGGCATAACCCAGAGAATGAAAGGACATAAAAATAACAAAATTTGGACAACATTTTCAAAAGTTCTAAGTGTTTTTGCAATAATCATTATATTTTTGGAACACTAGGTAGCGCTGTCTTCAAACTTCTGAGGTACCTCCAGGAAATTGTGTTGATGATCCCTACTGATTTTTGTGCACATATGTCAAATGGTTTAAAAGATATTGCAATTTATGTCAAATTTCAAAATGGCGTACACATGGTTCAGCCAATTGGCAAAATTAATTCGACATGACCCAAGGAATCCATAGACACAAAAATCATGATTTACTGACTAACTGTTCAAAAGTTCTAAGCAAAAATGTGCCCTTTTGGTATCTCACGACCAATAGGTGGCGCTGTTCCCAACTTCAGGATGGACCCTCAGATCATGGTGTTGATGAAGTGTACCAAGTTTTGAGTCGATTGATTAAAGTTTGGCCGAGATACAGCCTCTGAACCAATTTTGTGTCAACCTCGTTAAGTTCATAACATCATAACTTTTGAACAAAGATGAATAAAAAAAAATGGGTTCAGTCATTTCTGTGCGGCCCAGTCCAAAGATCATCTGAGCCAATTTCGGGAAGAACTGGGTCAATTTTGAAGGAGGAGTAGCGAAAAGAGAGTACTTTTTTAAAATGGCCACTACTGTAATGGGTGGAGTCTTAAAGTAAGCTATACATGGATATCCTGTGACGTCACACATTAAAGACGGCGCCATCTTTAGGACCGCCCAGGGACCGGAAGTAAACAGCAAATATGCCTTCTATCTGCTGTGTCGTGGGCTGTGATAACAGCAAGTCAAAAGAAACGGGACATACGTTTTATAATATTCCTAAAAACACTGAAAGGAGACATAAATGGTTAGCTGCCATTAAAAGGGATCAGTGGACTCCCACAGAACACTCCAGACTGTGCAATGAACACTTTATTTCGGGTAAGTTAGCTAGCTAGCTATGTTAGCAACCCTACGATAAGATAAGATGTAAAGTTACAGGGAGGCTACACTAGGCACGTAACTGGAGTGTTCGTTCACGTTGCGTCTGCTGTAACCGTCTGCTATGATCAGTGAACTGACTACTACCGTAAGTAATAAAAAAACAACTCGTTTTCTAAAACTTTTTTTTGCGCGTCGCGAACGGAGCGTTTCACTTACCCGGTGTAGCCTTCCTGTTAGTGTCAGACACTGTTCATTAATGTGTCACTATATCTCAATCTACCCCTGTAGGTCAGAAGAGCGAGAATCCATTAAACCCCGACTATGTGCCAAGTTTGTTTGCTTATCTCACACCTGAGCAACACAAAAGAAAAATAAATAGTTACAGCAAATTTGAGCAAGTGCAAGCTGTCAAAAGAAAGAGAAGGACGCATGATGTTGGACCGGTGGCATCCTGTGACAACAGCAGCCATATGCAGATTGATGACTGTGGGTACACCTCAGCTCAGGAGGGTAACGTTAGAGGTCAGACAGCTGATCACAGCTACTGTAATTCTGCAGTCTATGCTGAGAGCAGTGTACCATGCTCCAATGAAGCCTGCCATGAAACTGTGAGGAGACTGACAGAGGAGTGTACTGCACTGAGGTCAGAGGTTTATCAGCTCAGGGAAAAGGTTAGCAAGTTATCCTTCAGCCAGGAAACCTTCAAGGACAATGATGACATGGTGCAGGACTTAACTGGCCTTCCATCCTTTGCCAAGCTGATGGTTGTCTTCACTTTTGTGTCAGAGTTCCTTAAGGTGGGACCTGGATTGAATCCCTTTCAAAGCTTTTTAATGACTCTAATGAGAAAGAGACTGAATTTACCACTGCACTTCTTTTCATATATATTTCATGTGTCAAAGCCTACTGCAGGCCGAATTTTTAACAGTACGTTAAATGTCTTGCATGATAGGATGTCTGGATTCATAATGTGGCCCAGTAAGGAACAGATTCAAATTAGTTTACCCATGTGTTTCAAAAATAGTAGTTACGGAAATTGTACATCCATAATAGACTGCTTTGAAATTTTCATTGAGAGACCTAAAAACTTGAGAGCCCGAGCACAAACATACTCACAATATAAGCACCACAATACTGCCAAGTACTTGATATCAATAACTCCACAGGGAGTCATATCGTTTGTGTCTCGTGGCTGGGGAGGGCGAGCAAGTGACAGGCACATTACAGAGAACTGTGGCTACCTGGAAAATCTGTTACCTGGTGATTTGGTCCTAGCAGATCGAGGGTTCACAGTAGGAGATGCTGTGGGATTGTACAGTGCTCATCTCAAAATACCTGCCTTTACTAGAGGGAAAAAGCAACTGCATGCAAGTGAACTTGAGTATTCAAGGGGGCTAGCAGCTGTTCGAATTCATGTTGAACGAGTGATTGGTCTTGTGAGGAATAAGTACACAATTTTACAAAGCACAATACCCATTTCTCTCTGCCTGACTGCAACTCCAGGAGAGCTTACATCTCTTGACAAGATGGTCAGAGTGTGCTGTGCTCTGTGCAACATTTGCCAATCTGTTGTGCCCTCACAATAGCATGGGTGTCAGTAACATTGTTTTCCTTAGTGTCACAATGCTAAACAATTGTGTATAAATGTAATATATATTTGGATCTTTGTATTTTATACAAGTCTGTTACTTAGTTACTTAAGAGTTTCATGTAAAATTGTTTTGTGTTTGTCTTGTTTACTTGTTTCTAAAACAAGTAGACTATCACAAATGTGTATATATTGATATTGGCTGAAATTACTTTTGAAATAAATTGTTATTCATTCAGTTACAACACTTTAGTGATGTTTATTGTACATGGTCACATTGCAGTAACAATACATGTGCAATTTATACATTTTCCATCACATTCTATTAGGCAGTGTTGTAATGTAACAAAATACAAATACTCATATATATATATATATATATATATATATATATATATATATATATATATATATATACACACACATATAAATATATACATATAAATATACACATTACATATATATTATACATACATATATATACATACACACACACACTTCTAATATTTAAGACTGGTAATACTAAACTTGTTTTCTGCACTCCACACATTTCCATGTCTTGTGAAAGTGCTTTCGCCTACAATTTGCAGATGTGCAAATGACGACATCTGTGCCTGCAGGTTGACCACAGTAGCATCCCACTTCAGGCCGTTTTGTGGCTGTGATGTATATGGGAGTAAGGCGTGATGCTGTATACCATTTCCCCAGCAGCTCAGGGAGCACTCCAGTCTTGATGAAATTCACCACTTTGCCATAAGCATCATGGAAGAAGTCAGGATCATATAGAATTCGCTGGGTGAAAACTTCCTGTGGTGTCCACACCATGAAGTCACAGTAACACACCTCTGCAATGTGCATTTGTGCCTGCACTTGATACATGTACTTGTGGAAATGTCTCAGTGCCATGACCCCATCCTCTCCTATGCCAAGACAGAATGAGGAATCCTTGCAGCTTTCAGTGAGGGAGCAGTTCAGTGAGCAACCAGGTGTTGCATTAGCATTGCATCAGACCACTGTCCAAGCCTATTCATTTACACCCACAATGTTATATCAAATTTAGCATTTAATCAACAGTACATTTTTTCTTAACCTTTTATTATATGTCTTGGAGTGTCGCAATAATATCGTATCGTGAGTTTAGTATCCTGATATGTATCGAATCGTGAAATTAGGGTATTGTTACACCACTAGCTAGTTAAGTTAAGTAAACAAATATCTTACCTTTCCTGTAAATAAGAAAAGTTTCTTCATCTCCAGATGATAAACTCGAGGATCATTCACCCATCCTGATTTAAAATACATGTACGCTTCAGTGCTCTTGTATGCCTTGAGGGACTCCCCGCTGTATGGAGAAGGATTGTGGACGAGGTAGATGTAAATGTCGCCAAAAGACATGTTTGGCAAGTTAACAACAGATTTCAGCGGGGTCAGAAGTTGATTCGGAAGTAAATACGGATCAAAACCCAAAATATCAATTTTCTTGTAATAGCGTTGCTTTTCTTTATCAGAGAGATGAGCGATTTTCGTCTGAGTAACGTTAGCACAGCCCGTTTCTGCCATTTCCCCTGGAATCATAGACGTTCGTGGCGCGGGCGCTACGGTCCTAAAGACGTCATTGATACCCATGTATTGATTGTGATCAGCATGAGGAGAGTAATCTGATGTACTAAGTTTCATTTTTCTAGAATTAGGGGTTCGAGAGTTATGTTTCAACATTTCAGTGTTGAATTTTTGAACTGGTGGGGTTATATAGTTGGTCCTAGAGACCCTAAAGTTGGTCAGATCACTATTCACGGCCATCACTACAAGTGTGCCAATTTTCATCATTTTCCTATGTTCCATTCATAGGGCTGCAAATAGACTCCCATTGGGGATGGGGAAGAAAAAAAAAAGGAATGTGCACATACCCATTATTTTAATCAAAAACCTGTAATATTTATTTAGGCACCACTATTCATAACACATTTGATTATTCTAATTTGATTATTCTTCAGTTGATATTTGCAATAGTATTCCCTGTCATTATGTATAGCCATTATACTACATTGTAATATCACATTGTTAAAATTGACATCTTAACACCACAAACTAAGACAAAATACAGTGTTAAAAGACGCTTAAATAGGCAACATTTTTACTTAGTAAAACTGACAAACACTGATATTTGCCTCCTTAGAACACATACCATATACAGTGCCCTCCATAAGTATTGGAACAGTAAAGAAAAAATTGCTCTGTTGCCTGTGGAGTCAAGACATTTGCAAATATGTTTAAAATATGAATATGAGACAAAACTACAGAATGTCACATTTTATTATTGGGTGATTCAAGACATAGATGTTTTACCAGCTAAGAAATTCAGCACTTTTAGAGTTTCATCCCCCTATCTGAATATGAAGCACTTTTGGAGGGCACTGTTTATCATAAATCATTATAGGTTCTTGTGAAACCATTGCTGCAGCTGCTTTTGAGTAAGTGTTATTTTGATTGAATGGACTGTTTCCCTGGTGACTTATGCTGTGCGTATTGTGTACAGCTCAGGTGTGGCCTGAGAGTGAGCCCAGCTAAGCTTTTATTATTATTTATTTTATTAAATAAAGTAAATTATGTTTTGGGTTTGCTGGGCAGAAACATCATAGCCAGAATGCTGATGACATGCACATGGAAGTACATTGATCTGAAAGACAGAGAAGAAACCAAAAGACAAGTATTATTAGCACTAACAACATACTGAAACATATCATCAAACTACACTAAAAACAACAAGAGAAATGTTCTAAGGTGGTCTAAATGAAAAAAAAAATAAGGTTTTGACAAGTACTAGTACTATGTAGTAGTACTAGCAATAATAATAATCATCATCATAATAATAAAGTTGTATCATTGCAATCAAGGATAAATATCCTCACAATATATAATGCAGACATGCAAAGAACAGAAAAAAAGTATATCATTGTATATAAATGTAAAAAAGCTACTTAAAAATCCATCATCTGTTTTAATCTGTCATTTAAACACTGAAATGGAGTACAACTGATGAAAATTAAGTTCCATAGTTTTGATGCAGAGCAACTGAAAAAGCACAAATATATGCAGTCAAAACCCCTACAGCATCCACCCGCTTCTATACCCCATAACAGACATATGCCAATCTCTTGCTCATTTTATTCAAACACAACAGTTATCATCTTGTGCCTCAGTTACTGACTGTATTTACTGTAAAATGAAACCAGAGAACTGTATTGTTTATAGTAGAAAAGTGTAACTTACATGAAAAGTGTAAGTTTTGTTGCTAGAACAATTGTTTTGTATGAATTTAAGATGATAAACAGGTCACCACCTTAGGTGGGCATTGTTTTCTAATAATTAAATGGCCCATCGTCAATTATTCTTTACCTATACAATCTATATACGTATTCTTTGTTGTTGTCAGAACAATCGTTTGTTAGGACTACTATAGAATTATTTAAAAGAGGTCCTACTTTGTTGCATTCTACACTCCAATTGTGGTACGATTTCAGATTTCCCTCCCCTTAAAATTTACATAAAAACAAAAACCGTGGCTGTTAATTTTATATGCTGACTGGATAACACCAGCTGCAATGAGGACCAGACATACTACACAAATCACATAACTGAGCTTTTACCTGTAATACTGCATGGTAGGTTCTACTGCAAGTAGAAGGAAGGGCATTACAGTGTAGCAGACAGTCAGCTGAGTGGCAGCCCATGTCACAACATCGTAGCAGATTTTGAGCTGCCGAGAAGACAAGAAATACTCCCGGAGGTTTCTGCGCACCTGATTACATCAAACCAAAACAAATGCAATAGTGAATGAGTGGGTGTTTGGCAGGTGTGACTAAGAAAGATGAGCGATAAACTGATTATGCAACAGGATCATTCCATGTCAACTCAACCAGAGGCCCCTGGCTAAAATTTTTTGATTTTGCTAATATTTATTCTAAAGAAAGATAAACATGTATTGTGAAGAAAGTCAAAATGTCATGGATGAACATTTATTAAGTAATCCACTATTTTGTAGAGGGAGATCAAAATGGCAATTTTCACCTGAGATTCAGAGCCAAATTACAAGGGGGTAAAAATGACTCAAAGATGGCAGCATCATGTTGTTACTTTTACACAGAGATTGGTAGGTCTAGTAGCAAAATCTGTTGAATTTAGCTATCTTTGTTGCATTATGTGCCAATGGTGACCATTCAAAAACGGGGAAAGAGCACTAAGTTTTTTTTTTCTCTAAAGTTTGCAGGCCTATAATAAAAAAGTTTTAATATATCTATCAATCTATCTATCAATATATGTCATTTTAGATATTGAGTCTAAACAAAGTTCTCTTTTGGCTTTTTCATTTTTAAGGCCCTATATGGTTCAGTTCCAGAGATGGAATTTCAATATGGCGTAAATCGATAAATTGTACACATTTTCAGTGGTCAAAAACCAAATGTGGTTCAATTTGCAAAAAATATGATAATTATTTAATTTTAAAGATGAATGTCTGAAGAACAAATAATGTTGAAACTAGAAATGCATCTTGTTTCCTTCTGTCTAAAACAACTGCATTGAGTGCCATAAGTATTCTTATTCCAAAGTTTGTGTGCCTATAACTCAAGAAGTCTTAAAAATATCAAAATATAATTTTAGATTCTAGTTCTTAATAAACCGTTCTTTTGGAATCCTTATTTTCAAGATTCTGTATCATTCAGTCCCATAGACATGGGGACCTCATTGAGGCCCCATATTTAGACTGTTGTATAATACCCATTTTCAGTGGTTGAAAACCAAATGTTGGTCACTTTGTATACAGCCGATACTTATTGTATTTAAAGCTGAATGTGTGAAGTAATTTTGAAACTAGAAATTAATTTTGTTGGGTCACATGCTGTGAGGAGAAACGGAAAAAGACAGCAGTGAGTAGTGAACAAACAAACAAACTCACACACACGTTAATTACTTATAAAGCCCTGAATCGCTTAGCTCATCAGTACTTGAGCAAGCTCTTATCACATTATAGTCCTCCACGTCCACTGCGTTCTCAAAACTCTGGCCATTTGATAATACCTAGAATATCAAAATCGACTGCGGGCGGCAGATCCTTTTCCTATTTAGCACTCAAACTCTGGAACAATCTACCTAAAACTGTTCGGGAGGCAGACACACTCAAAGTCAGTTTAAATCTAGATTAAAGACCGATCTCTTTAACCTGGCTTACACATAACACACTAATACGATTCTATTATTCAAATCCGTTAAAGGATTGTTAGGCTGCATTAATTAGATCAACCGGAACCGGGAACACCCCCTATAACATATGATGTACTCGTTACATAATAAGAAGAATGGCATCTACGCTAATATTTGTCTGTTTCTTTCTTATTCTGTTTCTCAGTCCGTATCAATCAGAATGGTGGATCAGCACTATAATTGCAGCAATATAAAAATAGAAATATAATACATTTATACATTTAAAATTTTAATTAAAACATAATAATTGTCATGAATCCGGTTCGTGGTCTTTTGTCTGACTGCCACAAGAGGTCGCCTCTCCATCATATTGACTCTCACACCTCACATAACACTGGACTGCATTTCCCATCATCCATTGCACTGATTGCACATACACAGCTGATTGCAATAAGTACACCCAGCTGTCTCAATCACACGCTCACACGAGAACTATCACACAATCACACACCCTACTTAAACCATGGACTTCCTTTCACAGATCGCCGAGTATTGTTCTGCGTTTAGCACTCTCCAAGTGTTAGCTGCCTTACCAAGCCATTCTGTGTTTATGTTTATCTCTGAGTATTGTTCTGCATTTATCACTCTCCAAGTGTTAGCTGCCTTACCAAGCCATTCTGTGTTTATGTTTATCTCTGAGTATTGTTCTGCATTTATCACTCTCCTAGTGGTAGCTGCTTTACCGAGCCATTCTGTGTTTGTTTAGTTCCAGTATTGTCTAGCGTTTATCGCTCTCCTAGTGATAGCTACATTACGGAGTCCTTCCGTGTTTTCTAAGTCTTAGTTTAGTTTATTTTGTTTATAGCCTTGTAACCTGATTCCTGCCCGGGTATCTTGGATTAACCCTTGTCTCGCCGTTCGGACACTGCTCATTCCTCATTTGGATTATTGCTCAGGTTATCGGACTACCCCTTTTCTCAAGCCCTCTGGATATCGTTCGCCAATCATAGACCCACGCTTGCCTGATGTTGTTCGACCCTGCCTGTGTTTATGACCACATCTCTAAATAAAAGCCTTGCAAATGGATCCGCACGTCTCACGTCTCCATAACATATGCAATATACAAATATGAAAAATGAATACATTTTAAAATAATAAATAGTATAATATATCTACACTCACCTAAAAGATTATTAGGAACACCTGTTCAATTTCTCATTAATGCAATTATCTAATCAACCAATCACATGGCAGTTGCTTCAATGCATTTAGGGGTGTGGTCCTGGTCAAGACAATCTCCTGAACTCCAAACTGAATGTCAGAATGGGAAAGAAAGGTGATTTAAGCAATTTTGAGCATGGCATGGTTGTTGGTGCCAGACGGGCCGGTCTGAGTATTTCACAATCTGCTCAGTTACTGGGATTTTCACGCACAACCATTTCTAGGGTTTACAAAGAATGGTGTGAAAAGGGAAAAACATCCAGTATGCGGCAGTCCTGTGGGCGAAAATGCCTTGTTGATGCTAGAGGTCAGAGGAGAATGGGCTGACTGATTCAAGCTGATAGAAGAGCAACTTTGACTGAAATAACCACTCGTTACAACCGAGGTATGCAAAGCATTTGTGAAGCCACAACACGCACAACCTTGAGGCGGATGGGCTACAACAGCAGAAGACCCCACCGGGTACCACTCATCTCCACTACAAATAGGAAAAAGAGGCTACAATTTGCACGAGCTCACCAAAATTGGACGGTTGAAGACTGGAAAAATGTTGCCTGGTCTGATGAGTCTCGATTTCTGTTGAGACATTCAGATGGTAGAGTCAGAATTTGGCGTAAACAGAATGAGAACATGGATCCATCATGCCTTATTACCACTGTGCAGGCTGGTGGTGGGGGTGTAATGGTGTGGGGGATGTTTTCTTGGCACACTTTAGGCCCCTTAATGCCAATTGGGCATCGTTTAAATGCCACGGCCTACCTGAGCATTGTTTCTGACCATGTCCATCCCTTTATGACCACCATGTACCCATCCTCTGATGGCTACTTCCAGCAGGATAATGCACCATGTCACAAAGCTCGAATCTTTTCAAATTGGTTTCTTGAACATGACAATGAGTTCACTGTACTAAAATGGCCCCCACAGTCACCAGATCTCAACCAATAGAGCATCTTTGGGATGTGGTGGAACGGGAGCTTCGTGCCCTGGATGTGCATCCCACAAATCTCCATCAACTGCAAGATGCTATCCTATCAATATGGGCCAACATTTCTAAAGAATGCTTTCAGCACCTTGTTGAATCAATGCCACATAGAATTAAGGCAGTTCTGAAGGCGAAAGGGGGTCAAACACAGTATTAGTATGGTGTTCCTAATAATCCTTTAGGTGAGTGTATATATAAAGTATATACACACAACAGAAATATATTAAATTAATTTAACTATAAATTTAAATTATAATAAACAAACAAATGTATATTATAAAAATAGACCGAGAAACAATAAATGAAAATGCCTTGAAAATGCAAAATGTAAGCATTTTTATGTAATGCAATGCAATGTATTTTTTGTCAACTAGTGCAATTCAACATGCTTTTTTATTTCAAACACACTTGTCATTATTTTACTTCAATAAATTATCCTCTGCTTATTAATCTGGTTAAAGTGAATGAATGATCAATGTACAATATGAATATCCACACAAAACAAATCACAGCCAATAGTAGGTTTTCTAGTGCTAACTAATGCAAATAATAATGTAATAATTATGAATGAATTATTTAATACATAATTATTCACAACTGTCAGTTAAAAGATTTAGGTTTTAGTGGTTTAAAGCAAATTGTAATTCTTACCTGACAAATTTAAAGTTTAAAAAAATTTAAAGTGATTAGAATGCATCACAACTGGTCAAGCAGTCACATACAGTCTATTCTCAAAAATATTTCAACAGACCCAAAGCTTTTGCATACGCATATATGGCCAGAAATGTGACATAGAATGCAGTGCAACCAATCCAACAGCACAAGGTAAATATGAATGGCATGAAAGTGATGTAGGTAACTTGCACTGTCATTAGAGGAGAAATGGAGAGAATCTATTTGTATGTTTGTGTGTGTGTGTGTGTGTGTGTGTGTGAGAGAGAGAGACTTACAGAGCGAGCTGCTAAGGTGATGGGTATAGCAGTGATGAACGTAAAGTAGTATCCTGGGTAAACTCCATGCCAGATGGCCGACAGCACAAATGTGAGTGGCATGCAGTAATATGGTGCTCGATCATAACATACACTGAAGCATAACAAATGAAAGCTTGTGAGAAATGACACTGAACAGATATATACCACTGATCTATATATAATGACATACCATGAGATAAAATAAAAATACCTATATAATCACTACAACAGTATAACTAGTCACTTAGAACTGTGCATTGTATGGAAAGAGGCTTTGTAATAATTTATTTATTAATTCATTTTAAAGTTAGATTTATGGCCTTTTATGCCTTTATTAGACATGACAATATAGATGAAACAAGGATGAGAGAATAATAGTATAAAATGAGTATTTTGACATTTTGATTCTGAGTAGACAGTGAACAACTTATAGGGGTGGTTGATCATCTTTTTTCTAAGGCTTGATTGTGTCAATGGGGTGCACTGTAACATGTTCATGCTACGTTAAAAAAAAAAAAAAAAAAAAAAAATTCGCATTTTTTACCTTTTTTCTACACCGCTCTTTCCATTCTCGTCAAAATAACGATCTGTTGAGTTCCTGGTTCTGTGAAGCCTCTCCCTCAGAAATATGCAATCATGCTCAGATTGGTTAGCTGGCTCAGTGTGTTGTGATTCACTAACCGCTTAATGCACGTTGTCTAGAAACGACATGCCCCCTTACCATTACGGGTAGTTGCATTTTCCCGGGGGCAGGATTTATGTGAACATCGGGGTTAGTGATGTTACAAACCCGAGAAGAAGCTCGTTGTAGTTCCTATCAGCCTTTTTTTGTAGTCCTTAAACAGTGATTTCTTTAAAAGTAAATATCTCACTTTACATTGAACTCTGAGCATCATAACATGTTGTTTATGCTCTAACTGCAACATTACACACTAACTAAAGTTAAAAAATTTAAATCAATCAACCACCCCTTTAATAACAAATTCCCTTCCAAGTTTGGTCACTTTGATGATGTAACAGTAGTTGATGCTATGGGTAGCTCTGCCCAAGAGTGATTCTCTCTGACACCTGTTTACAGTCACGGAGTGAAGGCTCATTGTGCCAAATCCATGCCTTTCTCATGGGCATTAACAAATGGAGTGTCTTTAGAAGACATCTGTCATTGTGATGCATCCAGGATTTACAGCCTGGAAAATGACTTAACTGACCCTCCCATTCTACCCATGTTTTCACAACAATGCTGGCTAGTACCTCTCATGAGCACAGCCCCACAAAAGCCACAAAAAAAACATTATAAAGCACTATAATAGTTTTGGTGCACTATTTTTAAAGAGGTTCTGAAGACGTTCCATAGTTTGATGTGAGGTACAGATGAATATTTAAGTCAAGTTCACGTAAACTCTTCTCTCTGCTCCGACTGTCTTTCATTGTCCATTCAGCATTCAAACTGCATGTCGCATTCGGTTACGACAGTCAAGACAAAGAAACGCTCTCCAAGATGATTCAATCTTCCTAATATTATACTTGATCTGTTAATAAAGATAAATGGTTTTGCATAAAAGGACTTTATCTTACTGGAGTTTTGTGCTGTTTCTAAATTGAGTTTATTTCTGTTAGATCACAACACTGGAGTAAAGAGCACTATGAATTGTTCTTCATGAGCAAAGTAACTGAAATTTAAAACTGTAAAAAAAAAAATCTCAAACTAACTCACATACATTAATACATTACGCATCAATATCTCTTCCCTTTGTGCTTTGAACTTTTCTATGTGGAGCACTGTGCCTGTGCGCTGTGACTCCATGTTGCTTCAAGTGCATCATTCTGCACACGAGATGCACATAATCGCTTTGTGCCACTCTGTATTGGTGTCATAATACTTTTGTGCAATGAAAGATTATTAATAGCCTTTCTTGTTCGTCTTATCTGTCATATGTTGCTGCCTCAATACTGTGCTATACATTTAAAAGTGAAAGTGACGTGACATACGGCCAAGTATGGTGACCCATACTCGGAATTTGTGCTTTGCATTTACCCTTCCAAAGTGCACACACACAGCAGTGAACACACTCACACCATGAACACACACCCAAAGCAGTGGGCAGCCATTTATGCTGCGGCGCCCGGGGAGCAGTTGGGGGTTCGGTGCCTTGCTCAAGGGCACCTCAGTCGTGGTATTGAGGGTGGAGAGAGCGCTGGACATTCACTCCTCCCACCTAAAATTCCTGCCAGCCTGAGACTCGAACTCGCAACTTTTGGATTACGAGTCCGACTCTCTAAACATTAGGCCAAGACTTCACGAAATGTCTTTTAATTTTAAGTGTACGACTAAAATGTTACACATTTCTCTTTGTATTGTTGTAAAATACATTCATGAAAAGCAAGTAACACACAAAAGAGTGATGATCAGGTCAACACACATTAAGGTATAGGAATTCTACACTGAATTAAACAAAAAAACTGCACTGATATTGCATCGATATCGGACGATATTCATAATTTTTGGTATCAGATTGGGATTAGTTCTGAAAAAGTGGTACTGAGCCACTCCTCGAGTCAAAAGGTTGGTATTGTTTGATTGGGGGGGGGGGTAGCATAAAGTATCCAAAATTCACAGAAATTTAGATCAAAAGAGGCCTTTTTGTTTAGCCCTTCACTCCCTGAAGGCATTTTAAAAACTGTTGTTTTCTTAGTGACATACACAAAAATAATGACTCATAACTCCAAGACTGTTGCAAGGAGTTTCAAAAGGTAGGTATCGTTTGATATAAATCGGTCCCACTTTATATTAAGTGTCCCTAATACCTGTGTACTTGCATAGTAACTAGATGTGTACGTACAGTAGTATGTAACCACAGTGTAAGAACACATTGGTACATAGTATCTACAGCTGTAATATTTCTGTAACTACACACAAGTAACAACACTCAAAATGGTATGTGTAAGTACAAATGTGTAACAGGACATTGGTAACAACACTTTTTCACATCACTAAGTACTCGTGTAACAGGAATTATATAACTACATTTTGTAACAACATTATGTATAAGAGTAATTGGGACAATTTGATCCAGGGGGTGGAAACGGGTATGCTTAGGGATATGTAAAGTGGGAGGATTTGGATCTCGAGTTGATGCACCACTGTAATACCAATGTACTTGCATGTTAACTCCTCAGGAACTGTCCACTTAATATAATGTGTAACATGCTGGACACCAACCACAATTTATATGTAAAGCCTAACTTATTGGTTGCTTCTGTGTAACATCAAAGTAATTACATGGTAGATCCATAGGAACGGTCTACTTAATATAAAGTGTAACACTTTCTTTACCAAAAAGTGCTGTTAGTCGTGTTACACATTTGTACTTACAAATACCATTCAGTGGGTTGTTAAATATGTGTAGTTACACAAAAATTTGAGCTGTAGATACTATGTACCAATGTGTACTCACACTGTGGTTACATACTACAAGCACAACTAATTACTATGTAAGTACACAGGTATTAGGAACACAATATAAAGTGGGACCGAAATGAGGTAGGAGAAAAAAAAATTGGTGAAGTTCCCCAACATGTGTGCTGTATGTAAATTAAATGTTGTGGTGAGATCATGAAAAAGTCTAAAGTTACAGCATTTGGAACCAAGGTAGCCTTTCTTTCAGCCCTTGACAGTTTTGAAATTGTTGTTTTGAATTTGAAGTAATGCTTAACTCAAGTTTAGTCAAAGACCCATACAATTATGCTTGTTTTATTCTACTCTGTGAGACTTTTCAAATGACATGACTTTTCATGACATATGACTATCAGAATATCATAACACAAAAAAAATCATATTTCTTAAATTATGAAACTTTTTTTTTTTTTATCAGCAAATAAATCAGCACTACTTATGAGTTAAAGTGACCACTTTTTTGTGAAGGTCAGACTCTAAGCTTTCAAATCACACATATTTTGTGTTGATCAAGGCAGTGATTTTGAAAAGGTTTTTTTTATATTGATATTCTGATGTCGCTTTATGGTCTTTTTAGGGTTAAATTACATGTTATGCAGTAATGTTTTTAAACGCAGTTATGACAGCATCTTTACACCCATTTTGAACGCTCTCAGCACCCATACCGTAAGTGCGTGATTAGACGCGCAAACCAAAAAAAAAAAAAAAGGTGCTGCTGGCCTGACCGTGTATTTTCAAACCGCAGCTGGCTTGACTGAGAAATCGGCAGAGAGCAGAATTCATTCAGGGAGCGCGCGTAAAACTGAATATTATTCAGCAATTTTTTATTTTTTTTTTGTCTTTTGGAAGCTGCATTCAAAATCCACTTGCCTCAAAAATCTGAGGGGGCACGGTTGAAATCGAGTTCTGGGAGTAGCGGTATTTCGGCTGGGCCCCCCTCTGGTCCAGTGCCCTGGGCACGTGCGTTAAACCGTCCCTGGTGCTTTGCTAAAAGTAACTAATGATATGCGTTGTTTGGATTCTGGAGATGGGGTCATCTTAGTTCTTTTGGATCTCGGTGCAGCATTTGACACAATAGATCACTCCATTTTATTAAATCATCTAGAGAGAGTGTGCGGCATTCAGGGGGTTGCATTAAGTTGGTTCTCCTCATATCTGGTTGTCAGTAAACTTCCTAAAGTTAAATGACGACAAAACTAAGGCTATTGCTTTTGGATCTTCATTGTGTGTTGCTAATATTGGAAACCAACTAGATTCCCTGTCTTTAACACTGCACAACAAGTTAAGAACCTAGGTGTTGTCTTTGATTCTGAGTTATTATTTGACAAGCAGATCAATTCTGTCATCTTCTTTCATCTCCGTTATATCGCCAAATTAAAACAGTTCCTCTCAAAAGTAGTGATCCATGCACTTATTACATCTCGACTACTGCAATTCATTATATATGGGTCTATCTCATTCTTCTATTCATCGTTTGCAGTTGGTCCATAATAAACTTTTGACGAACACTAGGAAGAGAGAGCACATGTTCTCACATCCTTGCATTGGCTACCAGTTAAATACAGAATAAATTTTAAGGTTTTGCTGTTGGTTTATAAAGCTCTGCATGGACTAGCACCTCAGAATATTGCTGACCTCCTAAAACCATATTCTGTGTCAAGATTTTTGTGTAAAGACTAAGCTTTTTCAGTTTCTTTTTTTTTTTTTCAGCTTTTTCATTCCTAAACAGTGGAATGCACTTCCAGTTGCCGTGAGATCCTCGCCCATGTTGGACACTTTTAAATCCAGATTGAAGACTCATTTATTCTCTTTAGCCTATGTGTGGCCTGAGAATAGTGGGTTATATTGTTGTTTATGGTCTATCTTGCATGCTTTTATTTTTATCTTATGAGTTTTTATTTGTTGTTGTTTTAGATTGTGTATAAATTGTACAACACTTTGGTACAACACTTGTTTTTAAACGTGTTTTATGAATAAACGTGAACTTGATGATAATTCACTGTAAAAGACAACGGACAAAAACACAAGTCTGGTTTCATTTTAAAGAACAACCACAGTGACAAATAAGACAATAATACCAAATAGCCCTGACCAACAGCGTGAACTGGGGTTTTATGAGTGGATAATGGGAATAAAAACCTTGCTGAAACAATATATTTTTGCACGTTTTTTTTCAAATATTATTATTACTGTTGCTTAAGTTTAAGCAATAAATGTTTGTATCTTTTATCTGCTATATTTTTTATTTATCCTTTTTTATATATGTAGGCTATATGCACAAATTAAATTACTGGTTTTGTGGCTTGATCCTTTAAAAAGAACCAGGAATCACTGTAAAATAGAACTATATACTTTACTGAATACCCATTTTAGATAAAAAAAAAATCATCACAGTGAAGGTCTCTTTTACTCCTTAAAAGTGCTCACGTACTTATTGCACAGATTTACAGCTTCAAGTGATTTAATATTTGATAGTTATGCAGCTAGGCCAATATGACTACAATGATCGAGTGTTAATAACTGAATGCGCATGCTCATGCTTCAAGGGTCTCTACACCAGAGGTGGACAGTAACGAAGTACATTTACTTGAATATTGTCCTTAAGTACACTTTTTGAGTATCTGTACTTTACTTGAGTATTATTGTATCTGGAAACTTGCTACTTCAACATGTCCCTAAATCGAAAGTCGTTACGTAGCAGTTTTTAAAGTGAGTGCATTTTCAGTTTCACTAAACCCTTTTTTCTGTGAAAATCCGCCAGGACCTTCCGGTGTTGCCAAGTCTTACAGTATTTCTAAGCCTTCAGTTTTCCGCCTAGCTTTGAATGGATATTTGGCTGACTTTGTTATGCAAATCTGGCAACCTCGGGAACTTCTCCGCTACACTAATGTAAACGTGTGCGACTGTGTGCTACTACACAGCTAAAAGCGCTCTAAAAAAGAAAATAATATAGCCTAATAAAAGATGAAAAAACACATATTTATAGTGTGGTGTGATCATCTGTGTATTCACCACATTGATTTTTAAAGAGACAACTGTATGTTATGCCTTACGTAGGCCAAGCGCTACAATCAAAGATCACAGAAGATAAATGATCGGCATACGGTAAATAATAATTACCTACACCTTGATCTACATGACAAAGAAAATGTATAGTTTTTTTTTTATTCTGTGTTAACTTGCATACAATTTGTTTACTTATAAAGCCCTTTGTAAAATTAACCATGTTTTTACTATAGTAACTAGGGTAACTATGGCATTTGCAGTAAAATCACAGTATCCACAAATGAACTATTCTCTCACAATAGTAACCATAATTATGTTATTTGTTGTAATTCATTATAGTACCTATAGTCAATTTTTTGTAGTTAAACTATGGCAATAATGGTAAGCTAATATATCCCTTAAAATGCTATTACCATATATATAAAAAACCTTACTACTCAGGCCTACTGGTAAATTGCATCTAAAAACTGGTCAAGGAATTATATAAATATGAACGTTATTTTATTGTCAAAACACTGCACATGAATACATATATTTTTTGCAAACAAATGTTCAATAAGTAGGTTAAATGATCACACAGATCAAAATGTTTTACTTCACTTTTTTACAATTTTGGAATCTAAACTGGGAATCGATAAGTATTGAATTCAGAATCAGAATGGATCAAATTCAAGCAATACCCAACCCTAGCCACATGCTATGAAGTTCACTGATTTCGGAGCATTTTCTGAACAATGATCAGTTGATGGCAAAATTCAAAAAGATGGTTCACTTTCAGTCGGTCACTCAGAGTCACGTCGGATGACCGTCAAAATTGGGATCTTGCCAGAGAGACCAATCCACTTCGAGTGTAACTAAACAAGCCAATGGACATTGGCATGCGATCATTGCATCCAGCTGCCGCTGATCACAGCGTGAGTATAAGAGGCTGCTGCTCTCCTATCCTGTGAGTGAGAAAGAGCGAGCGAGCGCGGCCGTTACAGTGCAGCAGTGGTGGTCGCGATCTCACGGGAAGAAAAAACGATTTCCATGAAGACAGTCACACTAGGAGTGTGCAGTGGCCAGCTCCCCTGCATGCTTCAGCACTGAAAGAGCAAATTTCTCTAAAAGAGCAACATGGGTGATCGCGTCTTTTTAAAGATGTCTAATCACCCGTGCGTTTCTGGGTGTGGTCGTTTCCTGACGCCTCAGCACGGTAACGATCGCTGCCTCACATGTCTGGGCATTCAGCACGCTGCAGAAGCTTTCGTGGATGGTTCATGTTCTTCTTGTGGGGACATGACCATCTCGGAGTTGCACAGAAGACTGCTATGTCAAACATGGCGGAGTCCCTCTGCCACTGCTGCGATCCGGCATTCATCCCGGCACTCGGGGTGCCGCCGCGTCTGTTGGAGTCAGAGGTGATTTGAGGATTATGGTGAGGGCTTCCCCAAGAGATGTTCCTCACCCCTCAAGCACTCTGCAGCCAGTGGTGTTGCCGTTGGAGCGGGCTGGGACCTCTGCAGAATGGGGTTCACCACCCGTTTCCTTCAGTGCTCCCCCTGACGACCAGATGTCGATCGCTGCATCAGAGGGTGAGCTCTCTCTCTCCAGGGATGACTGCTCATTACTGCAGGTCCACCAGGCCAAAGCCCTGAAAGACCTGCACGATGGTGGTCACGACCTGGTGGTTCTACATGAACTTTGTGCTGCGGCGGACCGTGGAAACTCCACGTGTGGTCCCTGGATGGGACGCGGAGGTTCTAGGTGACCTACCCCAGGAGGTAGCACTTACTATCGCTTCAACACTTGCACCATCCACAAGATGGGCCTATGCTCTTAAGTGGAATCTGTTCATCGAATGGTGTTCCTCTCACCATGAAGACCCCCAGAGATGTTCAATCAGAGCTGTGCTTTCCTTTTTGCAATAAGGGTTGGAGAGTAGGCTGTCCCCCTCCACCCTTAAGGTTTATGTTACTGCTATTTCCGCTCACCATGACCCCGTAGAGGGGAGGTCGGTGGGGAAGCACGATCTGGTTGTCAGGTTTCTTAGGGGGGCCAGGAGGTTAAATCCTCCTAGGCCTCCCTCCCTACCCTCTTAGGATTTGGCATTGGTGCTAAGAGCCCTACAAACTGCCCCCTTTGAGCCTTTGCAGTCAGTCGAGTTGAAGTATCTCTCTATGAAAACCCTACTCCTGACTGCGTTGGCCTCGTTCAAGAGGGTAAGGGAACCTGCAGGCATTTTCGGTCGACGAATCGTGCTTTGAGTTTGGGCCGGTTGACTCCAGTGCAACACTGAGGCCCAAGGTTCCTACCACTCCCTTCAGGGACCAGGTAATGAACCTGCAAGCGCTGCCCCTTGAGGAGGCAGACCCAGCCCTAGCTTTGCTCTGTCCTGTACGTGCACTGCGACAGTACGTGGATAGAACTCACGAGCTTCAGGATCTCAGAACAGCTCTTTGTCGGTTACGGAGGACAGCAGAAGGGGATGGCTGTCTCCATTCCCTCCTTCAGGGAACGAGGGTTACATACGCAACCGAGATGTTCTTTGGCGCAACGTGCACACCCATGGCCATACTGAGAGAGTATGTTCCAGTTTTCTAAAAAAGTGTAAATATTTGTTTTCTTTTGAATGTTTGCTTTGTTTGCCTAAAATGAACCATATCATAGCCTTCAATATCTCTTTGAAAAAGAACTCATTTTAACTAATTTTAATACTTATCTAAAAGTTACAAAGTAGCTGTAAGTGTGTGAAATAAAAAATAAAGATGATTATCTTCATTCAATTGTTCCATTTCTATAGGTTTTGTAACATAAAAGGCCTTAATTCCAAAGATAATACAAGCTAATCAGTGTATTCAGTAGGCTGCATTAGTCGCATAAGGTATTGTAACATGCGACAATAAAACAATGCATTTACTTTTTACTTTTGATACTTAAGTACTTTTAAAAGCATGTACTTTTGTACTTTTACTTAAGTAAATATCTGTCTTTACAACTATCACTTGTAGTGGAGTAGTATTTGACCAGTAGTATCTGTACTTTCACTCAAGTAATGAAGTTGTTTACTTTGTCCGCCTCTGCTCTGCAATAAGATTTGCCATGTTAGAAACCAATGGAATTGGCGTTGGATCGTTGGTTTAGCTGGACTACTCAGCACTTGTTGGGAGTTTATCAAAATGGTTGGATGCATTCAAAAGTTTAATTTCTAAGCTTTAAAATGGTACTTAATTATATTAAAAGAAATTATAAAATAATATATAAAAACACAGAAACATTCTAAGGTTTACATTGTTCTTGTCAAGTGTTCAATAAAGCTCTCAAACTGATTTATTTAATTGATGGGTTTGGATATTATTTACACACAAAAAATGCAAACGCAATGGATTGTTTTTATTTTGGACTCATTTTAATCGTGAGAATCTGCTGTAAATAATGATATGCTATTTTGGAGCATGATTCATGAAATGACAAGTGCGTCATTCTGTGACAAATCAACCAAATTTCAGAAACTTCCAACTTTTTGATTTTGCTAATATTTGCTAATATTATTTGCTCATATTTTTCTGAAGAAAGATAAACATATTTAGTGATGAAAGTCAAAATATTAAATGTCATGGATGAATATTTCCTGAGTAATCCACTTTTTTTGTAGAGGGGGGGTCAAAATGGCAATTTTCACCTGAGATTCAGAGCCGAATTACAGGGGGGGTAAATATGACTTCAGAAAGATGGCTGCATCATAATGTTACTTTTACACAGAGATTGGTAGGTCTATTAGTAAAATGTTGAGTTTAGCTATCTTTGTTGCATTATGTGCCAATGGTGACCATTCAAAAATGGGGAAAGAGCACTAAGTTTTTTCTCCAAAGTTTGCAGGCCTGTAACTCAAAAAGTATGAAATATATTGTTGATTTAATATATGATGTTTTAGATATTGGGTCTTAACAAACTTCTCTTTTGGCATATTGATTTTTAAGGCCCTATATGATTCATTTCAAGTCAAGTTGAGCTTTATTGTCATTCCGCTACATGTGGGGACATACAACGAAATGTCGTGCCTCGCAGGACCACGGTGCTACATAAATACAGACATACAACAATGAAGTAAAAAACACTATAAACCTATACACAACTATCCTACTGACAGATTTTAACTATAAGTATACTATAAGTATTTACCCTATACAAACTAAAAGAATAAAGGATAAAAAATACAAACTATACGAATGCTTCACAAATACTGTACATGTGCAAAGAAAGACATTTTGAGTCAAGCAGCTGGTTGGGGAACAGTGCAGGATGATGTCCATGTTTCAGGAGGTAGGGGTTTGCATGGGGTTTCAGAGGGGGCGGGGTGATTTGAGTTCAAGGCTCTCACAGCCTGGGGGAAAAAACTGTTGAGTAGTCTGGCGGAGCGGGCTCTGATGCTCCGGTACCGTCTTCCTGATGGTAGGAGCTGGAAGAGACTGTGGGAGGGATGGGTGGCGTCCTTCACTATGCTGTTGGTTTTGCTGGAGCATCGTGTAGGGGAAATGTCCAGGATGGAGGGGAGAGGGGCACCGATGATCTTTGAAGCTGTGTTCACTATCCGTTGGAGGGTCTTGCGGTCAGCAGCACTGCAGTTCCCGTACCAGACAGTGATGCATCTGGTCAGCACACTCTCGATGGTGCCCCTGTAGAATGTGGTGAGGATGGGTGGAGGAAGACTTTCTCTTTTCAGCCGTCGGAGAAAGTGTAGGCGCTGTTGTGCCTTTTTGGAGTGCCACTTCCTCTCTGTAGTGCGTTTCATCGTTGTTGCTGATGAGACCTACCACTGTTGTGTCATCAGCAAACTTGATGATGTGGTTGGAGCTGAACTTGGCAGTGCAGTCGTGGGTCAGCAGTGTGAAGAACAGCGGGCTGAGCACACAGCCTTGAGGGGCACCTGTGCTCAGTGTGGTAGTGCTCAAGGTGTTGTGGCCGACACGGACTGGCTGAGGTCTTCCGGTTAGAAAGTCCAGGATCCAATTACACAGGGAATTGTTAAGGCCCAGCAGGTTTAGTTTATTTATGAGCTGTTGTGGGATTATTGTGTTGAATGCCGAGCTGAAGTCAATGAACAGCATTCTAACATAGGAGTCTTTATTTTCTAGGTGGGTAAGAGCCAGGTGGAGGGTGGATGAAATTGCATCGTCCGTAGAGCGGTTTGGACGGTATGCAAACTGGAGCGGGTCGAGTGTGTTGGGGAGGTTGGTTTTGATGTTGTGCATGACTAGCCTCTCAAAGCACTTCATCATGATTGGAGTCAGTGCTATTGGACGGTAGTCATTTAGACAGGACACAGGTGATTTCTTTGGTACCGGTATGATTGTTGTGGATTTGAGACATGTGGGGACGACTGCCTGGCTCAGCGAGGTGTTGAAGATATCTGTAACCACATCTGTCAGCTGTGCAGCACAGTCTCTCAGAACACGGCCAGGTATGTTGTCAGGACCCGCAGCCTTGCGTGGGTTAATCCTAGATAGGGTCTTCCTTACGTCGGCTGGAGACAGACAGAGCGCCCGGTCGTTGGGAGGTGTGGGCAGTTTTTGTGCAGGTGTGTCCTTCTGCATTTCAAACCGTGCATAAAAGTGGTTGAGTGCATCGGGGAGGGATGTGTCCTCATCACAGGCCTGTGGCGGGGGCTTGTAGTCAGTGATGGTCTGAATGGCTTGCCACAGGCTCCGTGTGTCTCTGCTGTCTGTGAAGTGATTGTTGATTTTTTGAGCATATGACCGTTTTGCATTTTTGATGCCACAGGACAGATTGGCTCCTGCTGTTTTGAGGGCTGCTTTATCTCCTGATCTGAATGTTTCATCTCTGGTCTTTAGCAGCCCACGAACCTCTGCTGTCATCCATGGCATCTGGTTTGCACCTGTGGTGATGGTCTTGGTGACTGTCACATCATCAGTGCACTTTTTGATGTAAGCAGTCACAGTTTCAGTGTACTCATGCAGGTCTGTGTGGTTGTTGTAGGTGGCTGCCTCTTTAAACATGTTCCAGTCTGTGCACTGGAAAGCAGTCCTGTAGTGCTGAGGTGGCATTGTCTGGCCATACTGTTATCTGCTTTTGAACCGGCTTGGCGAGTTTGAGAAGTGGTATATATGCTGGGATTAGCATAACAGTGATGTACCCAAGGTGGGGGCGGGGTACAGCCTTGTAAGCGTTTTTTTACTGTTGTGTAAACAAAGTCCAGTGTGTTGTTTCCCCTTGTTGCGAAGTTCACATGTTGGTAGAACTTTGGCAAAACTGTCTTTAAGTTTGCGTGGTTGAAGTCACCGGCTATGATGAAAAAGCCGTCAGGGTTATTTGTTTGTTGTTCACTGATGGCGCTATACAGTTCACGAAACGCGTCCTTAGCGTTTGCACACGGGGGGATGTAGACTGCGACGATAACAATGGCCGTAAACTCCCGCGGCAGATAGAACGGTCGACACTTCACAAACATAAACTCCACCAGCGATGAACAGTGTTTTGATAATAACACAGCATTGTTACACCAGTCTTTGTTGATATACACACACAAGCCACCTCCGCGGTGATGAATCTCTATCCGCTTAGTAGCAGGTTAGCCCGTGCTGCTGAATGGGTCCGGGATGTTGTCGTTTAGCCATGTTTCGGTGAAAATAAACACACAACAATCCCTTGCCTCATGCTGTGTAGACCGACTGAGTTGAATTAAGTCCAGTTTGTTTTCCAGAGAGTGAACATTTTAGAGCATGAGTGTTGGAAGAGCCAGTCTTGTGGGGTTAGCTCTTAGCCTAGCTCGTATACCTCCGTGCTTACCGCGCTTCTGTCATCTCTCACACCGCTTGTGATGCTGCCTTGTGCGGGTAGCATCAGTAGGCGGTCTCGAGGTCCGGCTCCAGCAGTAAACAAAGGCCTCGTAGCTTCTCAGTAGCCGCCGGCGAGAGATGTTGTTTGTATGCGTTGCCGATATCCAAAAGACTTAAGCGATCATAGATGAGTTTTGGGGTGATTTCCTTAAGAGTTAGCGGTAAACTGACACTATTTGGAGACGAACAGATGACATTAAAAGACATAAAAGCACCGTCTTTGGGACCCGGAGCAGCCGCTGCGTCTGATCGCGCCGCCATCTTGGATCATAAGTTCCAAGAGATATTGGGATCTCAATATGGCTCCAGGGGTAAAACATTAAATTGTACAGATTTTCAGTTGTCAAAAACCAAATGTGGGTCACTTTGCAAAAATATGATACTTATTTTCTTTTAAAGAGGAATGTCTGAAGAACAAATAATGTTGAAACTGGAGATATATCTTGTTTCATTGCGTCAAAACAACTGCACTGGACATAACTGCCCGAGTGCCATAAATATTATTTTTCCCAAGTTTGTGTGCCTATAATTCAAGAAGTATTAAAGATATTGCATTATGATTTTAGATTCTAGTTCGTAATAAACTTTTCTTTTGGAATCTTCATTTTCAAGGCCCTATCCCAGACAGCAACATAGGCCCAGATTTGTTTTTGGAAGTTGTTTCAAAAAGTGAAACTTTCATATATTCTAGATTCATTACATGTAAAACTTTTCAAAAGTTTTTTTTTATTTTATTTTGATGATTAGAGCTTACAGCTCATGAAAGTCAAAAATCCATGAAAAAAAAAATCATAAAATAGAATATTTCCTGACATCAATTAAAAAAAAAATGGATTTGCAAAACAGAAAAGTTCAAGCACTTTAAAGTATGTTCATTTATGCACTCAATACTTGGTCCAGGCTCCTTTAGCACAAATTACAGCATCAGTGAGGTGTGGCATGGAAGCGATCAGCCTGTGGCTAAAAAATAAAACTAAATAAACCTTTTAAATGTTTCACTTTACATGTAATGAATCTAGAATATATGAAAGTTTCACTTTCTGAAATAAGTAAAAAAAAAAAAAAAATTCACGATATTCAAATTATGGATCAGCACAATTCACTCACTAATTTTCAGCCACTTATAATTCAAAACAAAGGAGTATGTATCTTGATAAGCAAAAAAATCCAATTTGTTCATAATACATCTATTTCATCTATAGGACGTTTTATTATCATAAACATATCAATTAACAATAACCCGGTAACAATTGCAAACATTTACGGCTCAAATTCAGATGACCCTTCCTCTTTTAATACTTTTTTTCCCCTCCATTTCAAATTTCTCCAATTGCCTGGTAATTATAGGAGGCAATTTTAACACCGTAATTGACCCATCACTTGACAGATCCACAAGAAATAAACGACACTGGCAATCCACAATAATACAGTTCATGAGAGATTTTGGCCTTTGGCGATGGTTGGAGGCTGCAGCTTCCAACTGACAGAGAATACACATATTACTCGCCAGTTCATCAAAGCTACTCCCGACTTTTTCCTAACTAGTAACTCGATCATACCAAACATCTCTGAATACAAAATCCAGCCCATCAGCATCAGTGACCATGCTCCAGTAACACTCATATGGAATCCAACTAATTTAAATAAACACACCAGTAGATGGCGCTTTAACATATCTCTCCTTAAAGACCCAGAGTTTGATAGTTATCTTAAAAGAGAGTGGACATCCTTCCTAGAAATAAATGACTCTCCAAAGTCATCAGCCTCATTGCTTTGGGAAGCAAGTAAAGCAGTACTACGAGGTAAAATCATATCGTTCTCGTCCATAAAAGGAAAATAGAAAAACAAGAAGAAAACAGACTAGAAGAAAAAATAAAAGAACTTGAAATATTACATATACATAATATTACAAATAACCCAACAGATGTAATATATAATGAACTAAGAAAACTAAAATTCCTGCTAAACGAAATCAACGGATTCCTAAAGTTTCTAAGAATCCTTTTAGAGAGCTCCTAATTTAGCTTAAACATTTTCTAACTAGGAGTCTTAGCTTAAAAGTGATTCAGGACCAATCTGAGAGCAACTCTGAGCGAGGAAAAGACAAAAACTTTTATCTTAGTTAGGAGGCGGGGCTGACCCCGTTGCTAGCTATGACACATTCTTTTGAAGACTGTGATTGGTTGGTTGTCCAAGAAGGAAATAAAAGAGCACTTTTAAGAGTAGGGTTTATTATAAGCCTTCACTTGTAATTTTTCCTGTTTTACCGTACTCTCTCTCTCTCACACACACACACACACATTATATATGCATATATATTCTTTATTTTTTATTTACCATGCTGTTATACTTAACGTATTTTATAGAAATGAACAGCGACATAATAAGTGCTGTAACAGACCCAAATCATCACTGCTGCATAGTTGCATTTTTCCAGTTGCCAAATATGTTCATGTAGTGATTATGTCCATTTCTGGCACTATGGCATTTCTGCGTGGTGTCCGAGATGTTAGCATGTCTTTAATAAGATTGTTCACAAACATGATCCCTGCACGATCTAATGTGTAGCGTCTTATTAACTCACTGTCGTGCATTGTGTGCAACACATTTCTTCTCCCTCTTCATGTTTCGTCCATTTTCTCCACTGCTAAAAAATTACTTCCCAAAATATACAAAATTATAACCAATTCAAATAAAACCATAACTTTACCAACAATAAAATGGGAAGAAGACCTTTCTATTGCTCCTGATACCGATTTCTGGACTTTATCCTGCCTCCTGGGCTGCCCTATCCAACTATCCCCCTTACTCTGTCTACAGGGTGATCTATCAACTCTCAATTTAGCCATCGCCAAGAAAACTATCTTCTTGAACTGGAAATCCCGAAACACTATTCACAGCGCATTGGAAAAATTTGCTCACAGACTACATCTCCCTAGAATATTTTTCACCTCCTTACAATACTTTGGAACCACAAAACTCCAGATCAGACCTCATTCAACTCTTACAAATGTGACACACTGATTGTAATTATTTATTTGCATATTATTATGCATATTTATACAAGGTTTTAGCAATACTATGAGTGTTTTCATTACTATTATCATTATCATTATTATTGTTATTATTAACCCTCTGGGGTCTGAGGTGATTTTGGGGACCTTGAGACATTTTGACATGCCCTGATATTTGTGCTTATTTCAGCTACTTATAACATACTATTGACCAACATGTATTTTTTTTGTATTCAGCACAAACTGTGCTACAATAATATGTGACCAAGGTGGATGTATATGTTTGCATTTTTTAGAAAAAAAATATTATGCGTGGTTAGTAAGTTTTGGGGAAAAAAATTGTAGCTGAAACAAGGGTGGAGCCGTCAGAGCAAGGAGGTTGGGCGGCACCGGCAGGGCAAGGAGCTTGAGCTTGGTCGGAGCCGGCAGGGCAAGGAGCTTGAGCGGAGCTGGCAAGGCAAGGAGATTTGGCGGAGCTGGCAGGGCATGGAGCTTGAGCTTGGGCGGAGCCGGCAGGGCAAGGAGCTTGAGCTTGGGCGGAGCCGGCAGGGCAAGGAGCTTGAGCTTGGGCGGAGCCGGCAGGGCAAGGAGCTTGAGCTTGGGCGGAGCTGGCAGGTGCCCTTCTGACGGAGGGAGCTCAGGGCCTTGAACTGGAGGATGCATTGGTACAGGGGGCTGGAGAGAGTGGAGTGTGGTGGACGGCGCAAGCCCCTCCTCCGCTGAGTCCTCATAATTGGCCAGTTCGTTCTGTCAGGTGTGGGTGAAGGGATGAGAGCGAGGACTCACTTGCAGGAGGAAATAGGGCTTTATTAATAATAAAAATTAAATAAACAACAAAAACTACCCCGTAGGGGAAAACAGACTGGCAAGGCTGGACAAGGCAAGACAAGACAAGACAAGACAGGACAGGACAGGACAGGACTTCACACAGGATAAAATCGACGACAAACCGGCACAGGATTGCAAACACAAGGAGATTATAAAGGGAGCAAATGAGGAGGGTAACGAGTAAACACAGGTGGGGCAAATTAACCAATAATCAGGAAACAAGGTGGGTATAGACAGAGTATAACAAAATGAGAAAAAGCACGCGGCCGAAACTGAACCGCATGCCTAACAAAACACACACACACACAGAGGACAGAGGAGCGCACGGCCCGAGCGAACTCGAAATCGCACACTCCCACAGCAAGAACAAACCTGGAGCGTGAGTGTCCGAACCCCGACACAAAACCAGAACCGAGTCTGAACAAGACAGGAGTGCCGGGATCCGAACAGCACGCCCCAACATGAAACAGAGCAACGCAGACGAGAGAGCGTGCAGCTTGAGCACACTCGAAGCCGCGCACTCACCAGAAAACAAGACAAGAAGGGAGTATCAGGGCTCCGTCACAAAACCATGAATAAACTAGACTGATGTGACAGAACCCTGACATATTATGCATGTTAATATTACTTAAATACTACAACTATTATTCAGATTGTCATTGCTGTTTGTTTTCATTGCTGTTATTATCATTGATGTTCTATTTCTGTTTTTGTGTTCACCGTATATTGTATGTTTTGCACTCCTAATAATAATTCTTTTAAAAATTAATGAATCGCCACATCATGTATTAGATTAAAAAAATGTAATCGCTTACCTATGAGGGGCCGTACAAGCCATAATTCATTCTGGTGCTCTCACACACTTACATTCTCCTCTCACATTCATATATTTATATTCTCATACATATATTTAACTCTCATATTCATATATTTTATGCACACATTTATGCTCTTTTGCAAATGTATTCAAAGTATACATTTAATATTATAAAAAACAAATGTGTGTAAGAAGAAAATGCATGTATGTCTAAAGAAAATATGTATATGTAAGAGAAGAGTATGTATTTGTGAGAGAGTATAGTGGAAACAGAAGGAGTATGATGGAAACGTAAGGCAGGTTAGGCGCAGCCTCAGCCGTGTTGCCAGAGACAATTACTATAAGCCTCTATGGTCAGCGATATTTTTATATTATTTCCATTACTCAAGCTTTAGACTCATTGCGGTTTATTTCTTTTTAGATAGTTTTGTTTGTTTTTCGTAGCTGTATCTGGCAACACTGTATCCGGCATTTAAACTGACACCTAAACTACTACACCGGACGCAAGCGGCCCAGCATGATTCAATATAGAACCTATAATAATGATGCCGTCTACACGGGATGCGGCACAACATGATAAATCTCGCCCTCTTGTGACCATCATGCGCTCCTACACCCATATATTAAGCAAAATAATTTCTGACAAGTTAACATACTTTTAGTACTGATCTATCATCGAACTGATTAAAATAATGTTAGAATAAAATAAAATTGACCAATGAAAAAATCATAAAATTTGACGTCATGTTGGAATAATTTAAACGCTTTCTGTATCATGACAGCAACAGAGCCTGGGCCGGCCCTGTCTGACAGAACACTATTTGGTAACACAAACGTAGTGATCATCATTATATTACAAAGATGCACTGAAGACAGACACAAAGAGGAGAGAATAGTTGCGCAAGCAGATAAAATACTGTACCAGAGAACAAATTAATTGTTTGAGATGCTCGAAATACTGGAAGAAAACCATAAATATTGAATTGAGGTGGGGGTTATTATGAATGTATTTCTGAGGAGAACTGTCTTCAGAAAAGTTTTGATGGCATTTTCTTTTCCTCTTACCTCTGTAAAATACATACAGTATTAAATGAGTGTTTATAAGTGCGGAGCTGTGTACAGCGGTGGAAACGCTATATTGCTACTGCTGTTCTATACGTGCCACCTGCCGTCAGAAAGTGAATTTGTCTTTTCATCAGAATCAGAAAGAGCTTTATTGTCATGTGTGTTAACACACAAACACAAGGAATTCGTCGTGGTGTCAGGAGCTTCATTACAGAAAGTACAGACATAGTGCAAACATACATATAATTAAAGTAGTAAAACACTAATAATAAACAGTAATAGAAATAGAATAGAAATGTATGTATGTGTAAGGAAAATGCATGTGTGTGAAAGCAGAAATGTATGTATGAGAATGGAGAATGTATATGTGTGAAAGGAGAAATATATGTATGTATATGTAAGGAGAATGTGTGTGAGACTAGAAATGTATGTGTGTGAAAGGAGAATGTATGTGTCTGAGAGCACCAGAATGAATTATGGCTTGTACGGCCCCTCATATATATATATTGGTATTCACGTGCTTATTGTTTTTGTTTGCACTGCAACACAAAAAAAAAGAGAAGAAAAGTCAAACTTGATAAAATTTCACACAGAACTCAAAAATGGACTGGACAAAATTATTGGCACCTTGTCAAAATTGTAAGAAATAATTGCTTTGTGTTGTGTGTCACACCGAGCATGGAGAAAAGAAAGTGTAAAAAGTTGTCTGTGGATTTGAGAGAAATTTTTTTGGAAAAACATGGACAATCTCAAGGCTACAAGTCCATCTCCAGAGATCTTAATGTTCCTGTGTCCACTCTGCACAATATCATCAAGAGGTTTACAGCCCATGGCACTGTAGCTAACCTCCCTGGACATGGATGGAAGAGCAAAATTAATGAAAAATTACAACGAAGGATTGTTTGAATGGTGGATAAAGAACCCCGATTAACTTCCAAACAAATTCAAGCTGATCTGCAGACACAGGGTACAACAGTGTCAACTTGCACCATCCGTCACCATCTGAATGAAAAGGGATGCTATGGTAGGAGTCAAGTCAAGTCACTATTATTTGTATAGCGCTTTTAACAATGCAAATTGTGTCAAAGCAGCTTTACATCAGCTTGATATAAAGCTAGGTGGCTTTATATCAGCTTTACAGTATTTAGACGGGGAAATAGTGTGTCGAAATAATGTCATTCTCCTCTGGCCAGACAAAATCAGCCGTTTAAATCTAGGCTGCAGCAGAGTCAGATTGTGCAAAGGGCTCATCTAGTTCCTATGGTCTTGTCCCGATGGCCGTCTAGGAGACAGGGTCTTCACTGGGGATCAGTCTAGATCATCTAGTTGTCCTGGTTTCTGCTGACGTTCAGGGCTGTAGAGGTCATCTCTGGGTGCTGATCCACCATCTGATCTGGATACGGACTGGATCCGGGTGGCTGCAGTGACCATCTGATCTGGATACAGTCTGGATCTGGGTGACTACGGTGACCTCGGAATAAGAAAGAAACAGACTAATATTGCCAATGGCTAATATGCCATTCTTCTAACGATGTAACAAGTACATTGGGCGTTTTGGGAAGTGTTCCCAGTTCCGGTTGACCTAATTAATGCAGCCTAACAATCCTTCAATGGATTTGAATTTTAGAAATGCGATAGCGTATTTTGCGTAAGCCAGGTTAAAGAGATGGGTCTTTAACCTAGATTTAAACTGGCAGAGTGTGTTGTGGTGGCTTCCGCCTTTTCTATGAAGAATCACTCTTGAAGTCTTGGGGTTTTGATGCCAGACAAATAAACGTTATTTTCGGTGATAACGGAGTCTCTCGCCACCCGTGACAACAGGCAGATAAATGTTTATAATAGTAGAATAACGATGCATAAATGGCTATATTCACATAGATTATACTTGATTAATTAATATTTTGATTAATAAAAGTCGGGGAAGTTGTGGCCTAATGGTTAGAGAGTCGGAATTGTAATCCAAAGGTTGTGGGTTCGAGTCTCCGGCCGGCAGGAATTGTAGGTGGGGGGAGTGAATGTCCAGCACTCTCTCCACCCTCAATACCACGACTGAGGTGCCCTTGAGCAAGGCACCGAACCCCCAACTGCTTCCCGGGCGCTGCAGCATAAAATGGCTGCCCACTGCTCCGGGTGTATGTTCACGGTGTGTGTGTGTTCACTGCTGTGTGTGTGCATGTTGGATGGGTTAAATACAGAGCACGAATTCCGAGTATGGGTCACCATACTTGGCTGAATGTCACTTCACTTCACTTTCACTTTTAAAACTCTTCTACAGTGTCTGCTTCCCAAACAGCGTTAGGTAGATTGTTCCAGATCTTGGGCGCTAAATAGGAAAACGATCTCACGCCCGCAGTTGATTTTGATATTCTAGGTATTATCAAATGGCCAGAGTTTTGAGATCGCAGCGGACGTGAAGGTCTATTGTGATAAGAGCTCACTCAAATACTGAGGTGCCAAACCATTCAGGGCCTTATAGGTAATTAGCAAGATCTTAAAATATACACGATTTTGGAGCCAGTGCAGTGTTGACAGAACCGGGCTAATGTGCTCATACTTCCTGGTTCACGCAGAGCAACCAACCAATAAAGCATTATAATAATCTAGCATTGAGGTCATGAACGCATTAATTAATGTTTCTGCATTTGACATTGAGAGCATAGGACGTAATTTAGATATGTTTTTAATATGGAAAAATGCAGTTTTACAAATGCTAGAAACACGTTTTTCAAAGGAAAGATTGCTATCAAAAAGTACACCTAGGTGCTGTTAACCTAGGTTAATGCCTAGGTTCCTAGGCTAACTGATGATGAAGAATTTACAGAGCAGCCATCAAGTATTAGAAAGCGATCTAGATTATTACATGCAAAAGTTTTTGGTCCAATAATTAACAACTCTGTTTTTTTTTCAAAATTTCGCAGTAAGAAACTGCTAGTCATCCAGTTTTTGATATCAACTATACATTCCATTAGTTTTGCAAATTGGTGTTTCATCGGGTCGCGAAGAAATATATAGCTGATTATCATCAGCATAACAGTGGAAGCTAACACCATGTTTTCTTATGATATCTCCCAAGTGTGAAAAGTAAGGGGCCTATTACTGAGCCTTGAGGTACTCCATACTGCACTTGTGATTGGTATGATACCTCTTCATTTACTGCCATGAATTGATGGCGGTCAGATAAGTATGATTTGAACCATGCCAGTGCACTTCTTCTAATGCCAACATAATTTTCTAGTCTATTTAAAAGAATGCTGTGGTCAATAGTGTCAAACGTGGCACTAAGATCCAGTAGCACTAATAGAGAGATACAACCACGATCAGATGGTAAGAGCAGGTTGTTTGTAACTCTAATGAGAGCAGTCTCAGTACTATGATATGGTCTAAAACCTGACTGGAAATCCTCACATATATAATTTTTCTCTAAGAAGGAACATTGTTGTGATGATACTACCTTTTCTAATATATCTGACAAAAAAGGGAGATTCTAGATCGGTCTGTAATTAATTAATTCTTTGGGGTCAAGTTGTGGTTTTTTAATGAGAGGCTTAACAGACAGTTTGAAGGTTACTGGGACATATCCTAAAGACAATGATGAGTTAATAATATTCAGAGGAGGATCTATTACTTCTGGAAGCACCTTTTTTTAGGAGCTTAGATGGAACAGGGTCTAACATACAGGTTGTTGGTTTAGATGATTTAACAAGTTTATACAATTCTTCATTTCCAATAGAAGAGAATGAGTGGAATTGTTCCTCAGGGGATCTATAGCGTACTATCTGACGCGATACCGTGCCTGAAAGCTTGCATGGTTACAATTTTCTCTCTAATAGTTTCGATCTTGGAAGTAAAGTAGTTCATAAAGTCATTACTACTGTGCTGTTGGGTAATGTCTGTACCTGCTAATGTTATTTTTTTGTTAATTTAGCCACTGTATTGAATAAATACTTGGGGTTGTGTTTGTTTTCTTCTTAAAGAGACGTAAAGTAAGCAGATCTAGCAGTTTTTAAGGCTTTCCTGTAGGAGAGAGTATTTTCCAAGAAGGAGAGAGTCCATAGTTTCTGTTACATCATCAAGTTGTTCTGAGCTATTGGATATGCTGAGGAACTGAAATAAACCAGGAAGATTATTTATAAAGTAGTCTTTTGTGGTAGAAGTGATGGTTCTACCATATTTGTAGCAAAGAGTTGGCTTTACAGCTTTAGCTATATGTAATATACACGAAACTAGATAATGATCTGAGATATCATCGCTCTGCTGCAAAATTTCAATGCCACTGACATCAATTCCATGTGACAGTATTAAATCTAGAGTATGACTTCGACAATGAGTAGGTCCTGACATGTGTTGTTTAACACCAATAGAGTTTAGAATGTCTATAAATGCTGATCCCAACAAATCTTTTTCATTATCAACATGGATATTAAAATCACCAACAATTAGGACTTTACCTGCAGCCAGCATTAACTATTTTAATAGAAAATCAGAAAATTCTTTAATAAAGTCTGTATGGTGCCCTGGTGGCCTGTATACAGTAGCCAGTATACATCTGTATACATCACAGGGGATTTATCATTAACACTTGTTTCTTTGGATAACGTTATATGAATCACCATTACTTCAAACGAATTATACTTGAAACCCGACCTCTGAGAAATACTGAAAATATTGTTATAAATTGTAGCAACACCTCCCCCTTTACCTTTTGGACGCGGCTCATGTTTGCAACAGTAATCCCGGGCAGTAGACTCTGGTTTTAGCCAGGTTTCTGTCAAACAAAGCACATCTAGTTTATGGTCAGTGATCTTATCATTTACAAAAAGTGCTTTTGTAGAAAGGGATCTAATATTCAATAATCCAAGCTTTATCATTTGTTTATCTGTATTACATCTGTTTTTTATTTGTTGAAAAAACTTTGGTTTTGGATGGTTTCTGTATTTTCTAGTTCAGGGAACAGACACAGTCTCTATAGTGTGATATCTAGGTGAAGGAGTCTCTATGTGCTGAGAATTAAGTGACTTCTGTGGTGTCAAGCGGCTAGCAGACGGTCGGTTCAGCCAGTCTGTCTGCTTCCTGACCTGGGCCCCAGTTAGTCAAGTACAAACTCTAAGACTATGTGCCATATTTCTAGAGAGAAGAGTGGCACCACCCCAGGAGGGATGAAGACAATCAGGTCAGGTCTGCCCCAAAAATTCTTCCAATTGTCTATAAAACCTATGTTATTCTGCGGGCACCATTTAGACATCCAGCCATTGAGTGACGGCAGTCTGCTATGAATCTCATCACCACAGTAAGCAGGGAGTGGACCAGAGCATATTACAGTGTCTGACATCGTACTTGCAAGTTCACACACCTCTTTAACATTATTTTCAGTGATCTCCAACTGGCAAAGTAGAACATCATTAGCGCTGACGTGAATAACAGTCTTACTGAATTTTCGTTTGGCATTTGCCAGCACTTTTAAATTTGCTAAGATGTCAGGCATTCTGGCTCCCGGTAAACATTGGACTATGGTGGCTAGTGTCTCTATTTTCACGTTCCGTACAATAGAATCGTCAATAACTAGAGCCCTTTCATCAGGTTTCTCAGTGAGTGCTTCACTGAGTGGGGATAACCTGTTTGATGTTCTGATCGGAATGGAAGACCGGTGTTTTGACCAGCGACTATGGCGCATCACAGTCACGCAGTTACCCTGCTGCAGAGGCACTGAAACCGGAACCGAACAATGTACGGGACTCCCTGAGCTAGTCACATCCAAAGCAGTATCTACAGCCCTCAAATTCTTACTGTCCTCAACTAAGGTTTGGATGCGTGTCTCTAATTCTGAAATCTTCTCTGTCAGCCTAACTATTTCCCTGCATTTATCACATGTGAATCCCTCGCTGCTGACAGAGACAGATAAACTGCACATGTGGCATGTGGTGCAGGTAACAATGCAAGGAGAAGTCATTACTCACCGTGACTGTAGAGTAATTCCGATTTATCACAGTTGATTGATTGGACTTGTTAGAAAAAAAAAAGGAGTGAGAGAGAAAAGAGAGAGGGAGAGAGAGAGAGAAGAAGAAGCAGCAGTAGAAAACGTGAATGGAGATTAGTTTTAAGTCAGAAATTAGTTTTAAGTCAGAAATATGGTGAGAATTAAATTATGAAAGTGAAAAAAAGTGAAAGTGACGTGACATACGGCCAAGTATGGTAACTATACTCAAGTATGGTTTTACATTTAACCCAACCAAAGTGCACACACACAGCAGTGAGCACACACACCGTGAACACACACCTGGAGCAGTGGCCAACCATTTATGCTGCGGCGCCCGGGGAGCAGTTGGGGGTTTGGTGCCTTGCTCAAGGTCACCTCAGTTGTGGTATTGAGGGTGGAGAGCGCTGGACATTCACTCCCCCCACCTACAATTCCTGCCGGCCTGAGACTCGAACCCACGACCTTCGGGTTACAAGTCCGACTCTCTATCCATTAGGCCACGACTGCCCCCCAGAAAAAATAAACAGCAGCACGGCAGGCCGGAACAGGAGAGACCCAGGAGGACACCACTGCTGACACAAAGGCATAAAAAAGCAAGACTGGAGTTTGCCAAAACTTATGTGACAAAACCACAATCTCCACCAGAAGTCAGGGGTGTTCCAGCAGGACAATGACCCAAAACACACTTCAAAAAGCACTCAGAAATGGTTACAAACAAAGCGCTGGAGAGTTTTGAAATGGCCAGCAATGAGTCCAGATCTGAATCCCATAGAACACCTGTGGAGAGATCTCAAAACAGCAGTTGGGAGAAGGCATCCTTCAAATCTGAATGACCTGGAGCAGTTTGCAAAAGAAGAGTGGTCCAAAATTCCAGTAGAGAGGTGTAAAAAACTCATTCATGGTTACAGGAAGCGATTGATTTCAGTTATTTTTTCCAAAGGGGGTGCTACCAAATAAGGGTGCCAATAATTTTGTCCAGTGCATTTTTTGGGTTTTGTGTGGAATTGTCAAAGCAAACAAAAAAAAAAAATAAACATGTGAGTACCAAAACATTTGCAACTGCAACAATTTTCTGAGAGAAGGGTTGCATTTTCTGACAGAATTGCAAGGGTGCCGATGTAACTACCTTAACACAACTCAGAACACTGAACATCTGATGAATCAAAATGGCTCTGATTGGATATTGCTTCATAAGCTCAACAGAAATGTGTGTGATTGCTTATAATACTCAATGCTGCAGTCTGCACTCAAAAAAGGGTTTGATGCAATTTAATTAAGCAAATCTACTAATATAATGTAGTATGATTGACACTTTTCATAATTTCACTCTACACTTTTCACTTGACAGTCGATTTAGCTTACCGCTACTACAATATTACTTGAATGAAATCGAATGTATACCTGTGGAATTGTTGACAGACAGCACACACGGTGTTCAACTAATAAAGATCCTCATCGCAGGCCGACAGTAGAATTTGCAGATTTGGCTTCAACTGACTTTAGATCTTTATGTTCTCCATGTTCTCAAATTACCCGGAATGAATGAGAAACCGCTTCAGACGATTCAGTACCTGCAGGGAACTGAACAAATCATTCAACGTGATTCGCAAACCAATTCAGACCATTTTACAGGCTTCTTTGTAAAGGACCTTGAACGGAATTAACCCAGAAGAGTGATTCTTTCGCAAATAGGGCATCGCTCATGCCCCAGATAAAAGAGATAGCGTGCTTGGAATAAACTACGTGTTTCTTAACATGTATAGCATACAAATTGTAAAAAAAAAAAAAAAAAAAGTAAAGTAATGAGAGGAACGCTGCCCACTGTAGTGAAGTAAAAGTACTGTTTTTTTTCGTTAGAAATGTACTCGAGTTAATTTTTCAAAAAATTTACTCAAGTAAATGTAACGGAGTAAATGTACTTTGTTACTACCCACCTCTGTCCATCACGCAGTGAGTTGTTGCTCTGCCTCATATTTGTCATCAGTCAACTGTATGAAATGTCAGATGACCCACATAGGTCTGGGGTGGGGCAAGTGCGTTAAATGATTTAATAATTTTAACGTGCTATTTTTCACCATAATTAATCTAATTAACGCATTAAATTACCAGCCCTTATATATATATATATATATATACACACACATATATATAGACACACACACACACACACACACAACATGCTAGAAACATGACAAGCAAAACGTTAACTATATGCTAATCATGCTATAAACAAGCTAACAACATGCAAACCATGCTAGAAACATGATTAGCAACATGCTAGCAACATGCTAACTACATGCTAGAAACATGCTAGCACATGCAAATCATGTTAGAAACATGATTAACAACATGCTAACTACATGTGAATCATGCTAGAAACATGCTAGCACATGAAAATCATGCTAGAAACATGATTAGCAACATTTAAAAAAAGTAAAGTCGTGACGTATTGTCAAGTATGGTGACCCATAGCTACTCGAAATTGGTGCTCTGCGTTTAACCCATCCAAGTGCACACACACAGCAGTGAGTAGTGAACAAATGCACACACACACACACACACACACCCGGATCAGTGGGCAGCCATTTATGCTGCGGCGCCCGGGGAGCAGTTGGGGATTCGGTGCCTTGCTCAAGGGCACCTCAGTCGTGGTATTGAGGGTGGAGAGAGTGCTGGACATTCACTCCCTCCACCTACAATTCCTGCCGGCCGGGGACTCGAACCCGCAACCTTTCGATTACGAGTCCAATTCTCTAACCATTAGGCCACGACTTCCCCGATGATACATGATAGAAACACGATTAGCAACATGCTAACTACATGCTAGAAACATGCTAGCACATGCAAATCATGTTAGAAACATGATTAACAACATGCTAACTACATGTGAATCATGCTAGAAACATGCTAGCACATGAAAATCATGCTAGAAACATGATTAATATGTTAACTACATGCTAATCATGTTAGTAACATGCCAATCATGATAGAAACACAACTATAAACATGCTAACTGCATGCTAAGCAACATGCTAATTATCTAATCTATCTAAATGTTCAAATTTCAGGCTTTTACAACTGCTTTAAACTTACAGGTTAGGCTTTCTCAAGCCAACCTAAAATTTGTCTTGACAAACTTTTTTTTTTATCTAGTTGTATTTAAAGCAGAATATCTGAAGATTTTGCACATTATGAATGAGCAGGATTTAATTGTTAACTCTAGGCATAGTATGAACAGTGTGAAATGTAAAATAAAATGACTCAGGATCCCATTTACCTGGGGTTTTGAATTACCCAGTGTTAATTATTCCAAGTGTGAGAGATCTTAAATGTTTGAGGTACTATCAGTGATTCTGCCAAATATGCCCTTTAGCAGTAGATATTACATAATCTGATGATGCTTCACATTATATGACAGTAAAAATAAAAAAAATAAAAAAATAAAAAATTTGAATAATAAATCCAGATGAGGCAAATCTTGGTTTACTGATGTGAATGCATTGTGTGGCAAAAGGAGCCACTTTTCCCTAGGAGGCATGGGATTTGTTTCAAACATGTTACAATACTGTATATCTGAACTCTTGGTAGCTTCAGAAGCTGTTAAAATGAACAAAATCCCTTCTTAAAAATATCCCTGAAACTGATTCATATATAATATTATAAATAGACTACTGAAAGAAAGGTAATATGCCTCAGCTTGTCCATTTCAGTGCATTTTTAGCACTCCGACAGGTATGTTCTATACATATTGTTTTGATAGAGGGAAATAATATACAATTCTTTTGTTCTTTAAATTAAATAAGTATAGGCTGTATACAAAGTGACCAACGCTTGGTTTTTGACCACTGAAAATTAGTAATATTTAATAGTAATATTTGGAGCCTCATTGAGACCCCCCCCCCCCCCCCCCCCCCCCCATCTGTGGGACTGAATGATGCAGGGCATTGAAAATGAAGATTCCAAAAGAGAAGTTTATTAAGAACTAGAATCTAAACTCATAATGCAATATATTTATACTTCTTTAATTAATTATTGTTTTGACAGAAGGAAACAAGATACATCTGTAGTTTCAACATTGTTCTTCAGACATTCCTCTTTAAAAGAAAAGTAGTATCATGTTTTTGCAAAGTGACCCACATTTGGTTTTTGACCACGGAAAATGTGTACAATTTAACGATTTACTCCTGGAGCCATATTGAAATTCCAATATCTCTGGAATTGAACAATATAGGGCCTTAAAAATTAAGATGTCAAAAGGAAAGTTTGTTAAGACCCACAATCTAAAAGGGCATTTTTGAGTTACAGGCCTGCAAACTTTAGAGAAAAAAAACTTGAAGTGTTCTTTCCCCATTTTTGAACCATTGGCACATAATGCAGCAAAGATTGCTCAATTCAACAGATTTTACTAATAGATCTACCAATCTCTGTGTAATAGTAACATTATGATTCTGCCATCTTTCTTAAGTCACTTTTACCCCCCTGTAATTTGGCTCTGAATCTCAGGTGAAAATTGCCATTTTGACCCCACTCTACAAAATAGTGGATTACTCAGTAAATATTCATCCTTGACATTTAATATTTTGGCTTTCATCACTATACATGTTTATCATTCTTCAGAAGAAATATTAGCAAAATCAAAAATCTGAGCCGGGGACAAATTGTTGAGTTGACATGGAATGACCCAAGTGTAAAAAACACGTGAAAGTTATAATAAATGTGGCTTTTGGGTTTTATGTATTATACTGTAACTCGATGAGGAATATATTTATATCAAATGACAGATTAAGGTGAGTTTGGGCTCTTTTTAATAAGGAGAATTTTCTGAAAATAAAGTCATTTAAAATGCCATTTTCCACGATCTAAGCATGTTTCATGAAGATATGAATGAAAATGCAACGTGAACATTACCTTTTTTTATTTAATGGTTTTGTGTGTGAGATAACATCATAAGGAATATATTTAGATCTAATGAACAAATTATGATGAGTTTGGGTTCCTTATAATCGGGAGTATTTTCTGAAAACAATGACATACAATTTTTCATGATCTATGCATGTTTTATGAAGTTACGAACAAAAGCGCAAAGTGAAGGGTACAGTTGTTTTATGTGTTATACCTCTATGAGTAATATCTATTATTGTGATTCGGGGCTTTGTTTTTTTAAAATCGGAAGAATTTTTGGAAAATATTGATGTGCAATTTTCCATCATTTATGGATGTTTCATGAAGTTATGAAGCAAAGTAGATGATACAGTTGTTTTTCTTTGCTGTGCCTCACTTGCACCTGTCTGGTTTAATGTGTTATAGCTCTATGAGGAATATCTTTAGATCTAAATGATGGATTATGGTGAGTTTGGGCTCTATTGAATAGGGTGAATTTATGTGTCATTTTCTATGATATATGCATGCGAAAACGCCACATGAAAGCTACATTAGATTTTTTTTTTTGTTAAGCTACATGTTGCAATTGCAGTTTTATGTGTGTTATAAATTCATGAGAAATGTGTTAAGAAATAAATGATGGATTATAGTGAGTTACGGCTCTTTTTTAAATCAAGAGAATCTGCTCTAAATAATGGAAATTTTTCCATGATCTGAGAATGTTTTATGAAGTTGCAAGCAATAAGGTGACAAATGCCAGATCAATATATTATTTTCATATA
Source organism: Barbus barbus (assembly GCF_936440315.1). NCBI lineage: Eukaryota > Metazoa > Chordata > Actinopteri > Cypriniformes > Cyprinidae > Barbus > Barbus barbus. Next base: position 7,074,294 of record NC_136749.1, read on the forward strand.
GGTCTGGGGGTGACTTCTTGTACAAAAACTCATACAAGTTTAGTCAAAACCCCAAACAATTATGCTTGTTTTATTCTACTTGATGAGACCTTTCATATGACATATCAGTAACACTTTAGAATATGGAACACTTATTCACTATTAACTATGACTTTTCCCTCAATAAATTTCTAATTTGCTGCTTATTAATAGTTAGTAAGGTAGTTGTTACATTTAGGTATTGGGTAGGATTAGGGATGTAGAATAAGGTCATGTCATATAAGCAGTGTTGGGTGTAACGCGTTACAAAGTTTGAAATCTAAATTTACCGTCTAAAGATATTGAATGCAGCGGCTTTAACCCTCCGCGTGCGGGTGCGTTCACTTTCAGATTTTCCTGATTCACAGAGAAACCTTAAATACTCAAATCAGGGCCGGCACCAAGAGGGGGCATTCGCGGGCAGAGTTACGGTGCCCCCCACTTTCCATCCTCTCCCCTTCTTGCTGAACGTGATCGTTTCGAAAGCGAAAGTGAAGCCGGTAAAACAGCGCACATAAGAAAGCGATTGCACGCTTTAGCGAGCGTCAGAAACTGCACGCAATCACAGATTGCACGCTTTTTTTGAAAGAAGACCTGCTATGAGAAATTTACCTCATAAGAACAGCGCGATCTGACATTATTCAGCAGAGAAGATCATTTCTGTAATTTATTCTTTCCTACATTAGTTAACGTGTTATTTTGACATAAACCTGTACAGATTTTACTAGTTGGGTTTTTCCTGAACATCTTGCCAAACTGAAATGTATTGTTTAACTTTTAAGCCTTTTTGTTATTCAGATATTTTGCAGAGTATTTCTATTTGTTAACCAAAGGTGGTTACATTTTTTTCATAAAAATGTTTAAGTATTACAGTTGTTTTAAAGCTAAAAGGCTAAACTATTCTATGTTTGACTCGAATTGAAAGAATATAGAGTTTAATTTCTATTAAGGTTTATAGGGATTTTAAGATGTAGCCTAATTAGCGATTTGAATAATTAAGTTACTTATTGAGTAACTAAGTTACTTTTCAGATAGAGTAATTAGTAAAGTAATTTAAATACAATATTGATGAAGTAATTAGTAACTGTAATTAATTACTTTTTGAAAGTAACTTACCCAACACTGCATACAAGGCATTAATATGTGCTTAATTACTACTAACAAATGGCTAATATTCTAATAATATGCATGCTAATAAACAATTAGTTAAGAGACCCTAAAATAAAGTGTTACCGACATATCACACATGACTATCTGAGCTGTATGATGTTTTTGACATGTTAGAGAACATGGCACAAAAAAAACACATTTTATAAAAGGATGAAAACTTTTTTTAAAAGCTCAGACTCTAAGCTTTCAAATGATATCCATTTTTTGTTGATCCATCCAGTGAAAAATATGATTACTGATATTCTCCCGGTTTAGAGGGACTACTCCGCAATCGTTAAGATTTGATTAACAATTACGTTCATTAAAAAGCTGAGATCTAAGCTTTAAAATTATTATGATTTTTTTTTTGTGGGGGAGTTGTCCCACCGGAGGGTGGGGACATCAATCTGACTTATAAATCACACCATGGTCACTGATTTGGGCAGAGGAGAACTGGTCCCCTGAATGAGCCTGGTTTCTTCCAAGATTTCTTTTTCCATTTTTCTCACATGAGGAAATTTGGGTTCCTTGCTACTGCTGCCTTTTGGCTTGCTTAGCTGGAGTTTAAAAGACACTTAATATTAAGTAATATCAACAACTGTTATTGTTTATTATTTATTTATGTTTAATTATTTATTGTTTAGAATTCATCAATTTGTTATTTTTTTGTTACATTATCTCACTAGCTGGCTTTTCAGCCAATTTTCAGCTCAAAAATCTAATTTACCTAATTGATGTTCAAGAGCAGGGAATTAGTGGGCATGGCAATGTCTCTTGGTGGTGAAGTGTTAATGGCTTCAGGGATTCAACTCACTGCTGAGATAATGCACCACCCAAAGTGAGATGCATTTTCATTTTGTTAGAAAATATTGGAGGTAGTTGTTGGGGTGGGACTCAATGCCATTTTTTTCTGATCTTTACTTAAACTTATTAAATTAGTAAAACATAAAAGCAGAAGAGTATGTTTGTTGATTTTTTTCATGTTATCATGTCATCACTGAAGCTGCATGTAAGGGACTGAATTGGGATACATTTATTTTGCACAGTGTGTAACCTATCCCTCTGTTCTTAAATCAATGAGTGTGACAGGCTCACTGACTGACTGGAGAAAAATGACACTCGCAGCTAGATTTGGTACTTTAGTGTGACTTTATCTGCCAGGGAATTGGCATGATGGTATACAAGCTTCAGAGACTATCACTCCAGAAAAAAAAAGAAGAAAAAAAGCTTCCCATAGCTTCAGCAACTAACACGGCTACTGACTCATTCCTTTCATGGAATGCCTTCCTTGTCTTGACTAGTTTTGGACATGTACCATATGCATTACTGTACTTGCATTATTCTGTATGTTTCTTTTTTGCTCTCATAAATAATGTGTAAGCAGTGTCATGTCATTAATGGTTGCACAGACACATCTATTGCTGACCAAATGGGATAGTTAACTCTCTACTGTCTTCATATACTGTCTCAGACTTGTTCTTTCAAGAGACTGAAAGTTCAAAACTTTACAATAACATTTTCTTGTCAATAGCAACAGATCATTTGACTAATTTATGAATGCAAATAAAAATATTCAATTTAAACACACCTTTTTAGCCAAAGTGCAGTCTGTATATTCCAGTTGTCAATAAATGATTTAAAACTTGTCGCTGTCTGTGGATAAAGAAAATATTTATTTTATAGTTCTTGGTAAGAGAGATTCACAGCCCCTGTGTAGCATTAGAAAATTCTGTACATAATACACTGTTTGCTAGGCCTTTTAAAAAGTAGTGAACAAACCTCTATCTCCCAGATGCGAACATTGGATATGAGATCCCAGGACACTTCTCCCCTTTCATTCTCACCACTGACTCCATATCCTGCTGCATTATGTATGGCATCCGCTATAAATAAGGGGGAAAAAGTGCAGTTACTCTACAGCACTATCAATTTTAGATCATGTTTAAGTACATCCACACTGTTACATTTTGATGATTTTCCAATCTTTCATTATTAATTAGGCATTTGTCTCAGCCAACAGAAATGGCAGCGGGGGCAAAATCAGCAACAACAGTTCTTGTCTGACACACTTGATTCAGTTCATGGAGCTCTCTTCTAACAAGCTGATGATATGAATCTGTGATAATGTGTAAGGACATCTGTACTAATAGATTTACATGACTTTCATTATTCCATGGCATTCATTATTAGACTTTTATGTAAAAGGCAATTTTTTGAAAATAACATTTATATGATTTTTCTGTAACAATTTACAATAAGGCGTCATTTGTTAACATTAGTTAATATATTAACTAACATGAACAAACAATGAACAAAGCATTTATTACACTATTTATTCATCTTTGTTAATGTTAGTTAATGAAAAATGTTAGTTCATTGTTTATTCATGTTAGTTCACAGTGCATTAACTAATGTTAACAAACACAATGTATTAGTGAATGCTGAAATTAACATGAACTAAGATTAATAAATGCTGTAGAAGTATTGTTCCTTCTTAGTTAATGTTTACTAATGTTGGTAACTAATGAACCTTATTGTAAAGTGATACAGATTTTTCTTATATTGTATAAATAAATGTATCCAGCAAGAACTTTAATGCACAAACTGAGGTTACCATGATGACTTTCTTGTAAGCCAGTTGCACTCTACACAATCACTCACAAAGAACAATATATAGCTGAAATAGACGGCAGCAAACTAGAAAAGCTTATATTAACTAAAGGAAATTTCATGACTTTTTAAATATAAGGAGTGTTTTTTAATGACTTTCTCCTATCCCACCTAAATGTGCAAACACTCTGTGGCACACTCAGAAGATTTCCCTATTTGTCTGAACATTAGCTAGTGTAAGAGGAAAACTGTCTCAACCAAGTTTGGAGTGGAACTATTTGACAGATTGAGAAAACCTTTCTTTTTTTGTTATTCCATTTAAGAAGGGCTTCTGGTGTAAAAACCTGTGCCAAATAATGCATAGATAATTACGCTATGGAGACCCCAAACAAGAGAAGCCAAAGGAGAGAGTTCTATAATTCAATTTAGAAAGGACATGTGGCATAAAATCTTGTGTGGATAATTCCGCTGTGACGACCCTTGATGGGAGCAGCCAAAAAAGAAAGTGTTTTGCAATTTTATTTGGTGATGCTAGTGATACACACTTCATGTATCTTTTTTCCATGATTTTTCCAGGTCTGAAAATCACAAATTCAAAAATTCCCTGGCATGTTCTCCATCCGATACCAGCCACTTGGCTGTACAGTTAATCACATGCTAATACGGAATGACCTTTATTAATGATTTGGAAAAGACCTATCTTTCTCCAATGGACAAGAAGAAATAATATTTGAACAGCTCAGTTCAATAGGGTCTGGCTGCAGACATGCACTTACATTTTCAGGCTTGCACCCTCAGACACCTGCACTTCCGCAAGTGACGTCACTTGCAGACTTTTTTGTTTTTAATTTGGTTAATAAACCACGTCACTTGCTCTCATTAGAGTTACAAATGACCTGCGTCTATCATCTGATCATGGTTGTATCTCTTTATTAGTTCTACTGGATCATAGCACTGCGTTCGACACCATCGACCACAACTTTCTTTTAAATAGACTAGAACACTTTGTTGGCATTAGTGGAAGTGCCTTAGCATGGTTCAAATCATACTTATCTGACCGCCATCAGTTCGTAGCAGTGAATGAAGAGGTATCATATCGATCACAAGTGCAGTATGGAGTCACTAGGGCCGTTACTCTTCACGTTTTACATGTTACCCTTGGGAGATATTATCAGGAGACATGGTGTTAGCTTTCACTGTTATGCTGATGATACGCAGCTCTATATTTCTTCACAGCCTGGTGAAACACACCAAATTGAGAAACTAATGGAATGCATAGTCGATATAAAAAAACTGGATGATGAGTAACTTCTTACTGCTAAATTCTGAAAAACAAGAGGTGTTAATTATCGGACCTAAAAACCCCACATGTAATAACCTAGAACACTATCTAACACTTGATGGCTGCTCTGTCAATTCTTCTTCATCAGTTAGGAACCTATGTGTGCTGTTTGATAGCAGTCTTTCATTTGAAAGTCACGTTTCTAACATCTGTAAAACTGCATTTTTCTATCTCACAAACATATCTAAATTGCGACCTATGCTTTCAACGTCAAATGCAGAAATGCTAATTTATATATTTACTGGGTTGTTGTTCTGCACGCTTGATCAACAAACTACAGTTGGTCCAAAATGCAGCAGCTAGAGTCCTTACTAGAACCAGGAAGTATGACCATATTAGCCCATTTGTCAACACTGCACTGGCTGCCTATCAAACATCGTATAGATTTTAAAATCATGTTAATTACTTATAAAGCCCTTATGAGCCCTTAGTGAGCTCTTATCACATTATAGTCCTCTACGCCCGCTGCATTCTCAGAACTCTGGCTGTTTGATAATACCTAGAATATCAAAATCGACTGCGGGCGGATACTTTTCCTATTTAGCACCCAAACTCTGGAACAATCTACCTAACACTGTTCGGGAGGCAGACACACTCTGTCAGTTTAAATCTAGATTAAAGACACATTTCTTTAACCTGCCTTACACATAACACACTACTACACTTCTATTAAAATTGAGTGTTTAATCTTATTATTATACATTACTGACACTCTATCCTCCAATTTGATACTTTGATTTGTGCTTTGACACAATCTGTATTGTTAAAAGCGCTATATAAATAAAGGTGACTTGACTTGAGGAAGTACAGGTGTCTGGGAGTGCAAGTCAAAAAATGCAAGTGCATGTCTGCAGGCAGACCCTTCTCGCTCAGCTAGTATGTCTTAAGCCCGGCTCACACTGTGCGATTTTAGCCACGATTTGGTCGTCTGAGACAAATTTAGAAAATCCTAAAATCCTAAAAGATTCCTATAATCCTAGGCTAAAATCGGTTGTCTAGATCGCTGGTTTGACATGTTCACCGACAGCCGATTAATGGCCGATGCGATTAATTTTTTCCTCCGATTAAATTCTGGCAGTGTCAGAAGATTTCAGACACTTTCCTGCAGTGTGACATCTCCTACAACGACCGTCAAACCAAGAACCAATAGGAGCACTGAACTTGATGACGCAATTTGCGCGACAACTTCAAACCATTCATTATTTGTAAAAACAATATATGTACAAAGTAAAGTTTACTTAAAGTTTATTTATTAAGGGGCAGGATGTTTAAACTTGAATAACAAAATTACCTCAAGTTCGCTCTGTAGAACTGGAAGTCCATAAAGTCCTCTTTTGCCCAGCCATGACTTGCTCCACACACGTCGTCTTTTTCTTTTTTTTTTTTTCTTTTTTTAAATCAAGGCATGTAATTAATAAAACTAACGCTACACGTTGCTGTTGTTTGCTAGCTACCATTATAGCAAGAGAACGCGGTCACGTATTGATGACGTAAAACTCCGGACAAGTCTTCTTGAGTACGTCCGTTTTTGTCGCGTCTTGACTGTCGTACAGTCTGACATTAAGACAACTGAGATCCTACAGTCTGACATGGGGATCATGTTCGTACAGTGTGACAAGCAACAATCGCAAAAGACTATTAAAAATCGCACAGTGTGAGCCCGGCTTTAGAATGGCAACTCATAACACACCCCAAACCCCATCACCCCCCACCCCCATCCGCTTACCGAGGGTCCATGCGAAGTAGAACTTGGGTCTGGCTGCCTGGACAGAAATGAAGGCATAGGCCAATCTTGTAATGAAAGAGGCCTCGCTGATGAATTGTGGGTCCACATTGTATGTTATAGGGAATGCTTTTGTGATGATGAAGAACCAGATCAGACAGCAAGCGCACACAAGAAGCTTATTAATCACAGCCCTCTGTACAAGAACAGCAGGAATTCATCTCAGTGGACAAAATTAATACTCAAGAAGTTTCTTGGGAAATGTGCAAGACAACTTAGTACTGTAGTTTAATTACTCTAATTGACAGAAACTTTAAAAGTTAAAGCATTGATTAATTGATCCTTACAACATTGCTTCAACAAATAAACATACCATTAGGGTGAGCGATATGACCAAAATCTTACATCACAGTGAGTAATTTTATTTCACTGTAACAATAATATATAGCAATAGAGTTATTTTTGCTTTGAAGTGCCCCATTATTTAATTTTTAAGGTTATTAGGAGTCTACTATAATAGGTTTACATGCATAGAAGGTAAAAGAAAATGTATTTAATATCACCGCATTTTCCAACAATTCTCAAACAATTACTTAGAAGCAGTTCAAAGATTTAGTTTCTCTAAACCCCTCCTTTTCATGAGCCTACTCTGCTCTGATTGGTCAGATGGCCCAGTCTGTTTTGATTGGTCTACCGCATACAACGCATGTCAGAAACAATATGCTCATTGTAATAGTTTCATATTTTGAACGCTCGATAGAAAACATAAACATCAATTATTAATCATAGGTTGTGATTCAGTTGAGCCCGCTGGTCCAAATAACTGTATACTGAGCCATCAGCAAGCATTTTGTGAAACCCACGTTGAAATCCCCGAAATTAGAAAATAAGTCATTAGTAAAATGAAAGGAAAACAAAAAAGATTGGGGCTGTACTGCTGTGGAACAGTGGAAAACATAAATTTTAACCAATGATTCTTTATAGCCCCCTCATTCGGAAGTGAAAATAAAACAAATAAAACTTTCATAGCATCTTCTCGACATGATGTTTACCACACAAACAAGTTACAGTGTTTGAGCGCCCCGAAATTTAGACGGCTGTCACTTTAAGAGCTGCCCAGATCCAATATACTGTTACACATGATTTCTTTCTTAGCTGTTTGCATTCACTTAAGACCTATATTATTTAATTTACGAGGATACTTGCAAATACCACCATTTTAAAACATACAAGTATTTAACTGTTCAAGGCCTATAAAGCAGAAAAGAAAAAAAAAAGAAAAAATCAGTTTAACCCTTGTATGGTGTTCTGGTCTGTGGGACCTGTTTTCACTTTTTTATCAAAAGAAAAATTATACTATTAATTATTTTTTCAAACTCAGATTCACTGGCCTTGGCTCATTTTCTGTGAAGAACATTTATCAGAACAAATTTTCAATGACCACACACAAAGTACAGCGTTTTCTTTACTCAAGAAACACTATATCTATATCTAATATATATATCTAATATATATCTTTATATATATATAAGTCTAATGTTTTTTTTGTTTAGTTTTTTTCAAGGAGCAGAGAAGAGTGTCTTAGTTTATCATTTGTTGTCAAGTCACAGCCAAATAGCTCGGGCGGAGCAAATCTTTTATAATATGATATTTTGGCCAAATAACAACTGAGCGCCCACATAGCGACAGAAAACTGTATAACCTGCAAGTTCATGAAAACGTAAATGAGATGAACGTACTGCCTCTCATATGGCTGTAATGACGGGGGGGACATTCTATGGTCAAAAACTTCGTATTTGAACTTGATTTTGGTGAAATTTTAATAATATAATGACACATGCAATGATGAAAATAAATGTAGCCTATCTGTATACGCCTATACATTTATATGGTAACACAATATGATTTCATTATATTAACTAACATGAGCAAACAATGAACAATACATTTATTACAGCATTTATTAATCTTTGTTAATGTTAAGAAAATACAGTCGTTCATTGGTAGTTCATGTTAGTTCACAGTGCATTAACTAATGTTAACAAACACATCTTTTGATTTTGAGAGGCTAATGCATTAGTAAATGTTGAAATTAACATTAAGATTAAAAAATGCCACAGAAGTATTGCTCATTCTTAGTTCGTTAACTTCACGAGTTAACTAATTTTAACTAACGATCCTTGTTAAGTGTTACCCTTTGAATAAATGTATCTGTATACAATAAAGTCACAATACCAGCTACCAATTGGAGGTTTCCAGCCAACAGCAAAAATTTATTTTGCCTATGTCACAATATGAGGTAAATCTGACCCTGTACATGGTTTGAAACAGTTGTTGAATAAACAAACAATTAATCTGAACTATTATGCCTATCTAACTGCTTTGACTGACAGTTTTATTGACCACTGAGAGAGCATTGACTTGGTATGATGTTGATTCAGTATAAATTATTTTTTTTTTTAAATAGCTTAGATGTAGTAAACTGTCACGACCTCAGCCTCTGTGGCTCCCTCCGATCACCACCAGAGGATGCCGTCACCTGAGTATTAACTATCATTGGACTCCATTTCCCACATACCCCATACCTGTGGCTGATTACACTCACAGGTGTTTTCCATTGACTCTGATCTATTTAAACTGTGCTCTCTGATTACTCATTGCAAAGTCTTGTCTTGCGATGCAAACATTTCTGAGCATTTATTCCGAGTATGATTCCCTGTGTATGACCTGGACTGTTTACTGGACTGTGATTCTCTGCCGCCTGCCTATTCTGATTCAACCTGCCTTGTTATTAGATTTCCCTGTGTGTTTGCCGCCCTGATCTTCAGCCTGAACTCTGACTTTGATTCTGCCTTATCTACATTGTGTTTAATAAAGCTGCACATGGATCCTAACGTCACTGACTCCTCATTACAGTAAACTACTTTTACCATGTTGCTGTAGCTTGGCTTGCGACATTTCCCAGGGCTGTAGCTTTAGTGTAGTGAAGCATAATTTAATGAAAAGTAACTGTTAGCTTAGCTCATTACATTTTCCAAGTAGCTTGCCCAAAACCGTGGGTATGTGCGTGTGTGTGTGAGCAGAGGTGGGTAGTAAAGAGTTAGATTTACTTCGTTACATATACTTAATTTTTTTGGGTAACTAATAGTTTTGGGTAACTAATAGTATATTTAAAGATGGGTCCTTTTACTCTTACTCGAGTATATTTGTAGTGAAAAAACAGTACTTTTACTTTGTTACAGTGGGCGACGTTACTTTATCTTAATAAAAAATGCAATAAAGTTAAATGCTTCAATTTATTCCAAACGCACAGTCTACTTTTCTCTGGGCAATGAGCGATGCCCAATGATTCATTCTTTTGAGTCAATTCTGTTCAAAGGCTTGATCAAATCAGTTGGCAAACCAGTGAATTGCTTTGAGAATCAGTTTGAATGATTTGTTCAGTTCCCTGAGTCGTCTGAAGTGGTTCTCACTCAAGAGTTATAACAGAAAGTTTAAGAACATCAAGAGCATTGAAGAAAGAAAATCTGCAAAGGCTATTGTTCGCTAGCTATGAAGATCTTTATTAGATAAACACCACATGTGCTGTCTACAATTACACAGGTATAGATAGGCTACATTTGATTACAGTACATGATACCACTATGACACTACCAGTTTGTTGTACATGTACCTTATACATTAAATACAATGTATAATTTATACATTAAATAAGTTTTAAGTCACTTAAGTCACAAGTTTTAAGTATGAAATGAACATCTACCAAACCTGCGTTAGCTCTGTGCAGCGGCGCGCGACCTGTTACAGGATGAATGTCTTTGCCTAGACACAATTAATATTGATATTTTCACAATATTTATGCTTACAGAAATATAGGCTGAGTGGGGAGAACTAGTTTCATGTTTTGATCGAAACGGAAGAGCGGTGTTTTAACCCGCAACTGTGCTGCCTTGTTACCCAGTTGCCCTGCTGCACAGGCTCAACCGGAACCGAACAATGTACAGGACTCCCTGAGCTAATCGCATCCAAAGCAGTATCTACAGCCCTAGATACTGTCACTACAGTATCTACAGTCACTACGCACCAGTGGGGATTTCTTTAAGACTGCAAGGGAAGCTTGGCTTCCCCTATAATGTAAAAAAATTCATGGTCAAATATGTACTATTGTGTTAACATTTTATTGACTAAAAATGCGTTTGAACACGTTCATCTCAGAGATGAGTTCGTTCAGAATCAGCTACATATAGCAGGTCAGCTGACTCGATTTCCTTCTCATATATTCCCGTAGCGTCACAGTGTATTTCCCTGTTGAAGCCTAGCGTCCATTGACTTCAACTGTTTTTTTCAGTGCTTCAAAACTAGACGGTCATTGGATAAATGCTGTGATTATGTCCCGCCCACAGATGCTCAGCGTCTCTGGGGGTGAATGGAGGCTGAACTCCGGGCTTCTGCATGATGATTGGAGGGTCTGTCGAAAGACTGCATCTCCTTTTGATTTACAGCGATTTTGTCCTATAAAAAGTCGCCAACGCTGAAGCTATTCGAGCTCAGTCCCATAGCGGATTTTTGCAAGTATAGTCGAAAGACAAACTGCTGCAACCTATTTCTTGTTATTTGCTTGGCAAAATTGCCAGTTTTCATCATAACAGGAGAAAGCTGTGTGATTACTTGGTGTTCCTTAACCCACCGGTGCGGGCTGTGTCGTTTTTTCTTTGACGCGAAACTAACTAAAATACTCCAGGAGTTTTGATCTTACAGATGAGAGTAAGGTATCATTTGAAACTGCAAAGGGTCTACTTTTATTTGTGTATAGTCATAATAACAACAAAACAATGTGCTTTTAAAAAATAAAGTAAACAGGGTGCATTATCTGCCGTCTCTGTCACCTCTCTTCACAGAAACGTAAATAAAAACACAAATCTCCGCGACTACTCCCCTCAAATACATGAGAAATATATGTATAGAAAGCTTGAAATATCTACTTTTAAATGAAGTCACATCCAAAACAAATATTCTATGTTAAAGTAATCCGTATGAAACCAACACAATGTCCAGTTTTCCCGTCTCAACTCATTATATCTAATGCTGTCACCTCCGCGCCGTAAACAATAAGCTCATCCCGGCTACTTTCTGTTTCTGGAAGAAGATCTGCTGAGAGAAATAACCCAGAATTTCAAAATGTGTGTTTGTTAGTTTTTTTCCCCTTCAGAGCACATAAACTATATACACTATGAAACTGCCAGGTTCAAAAGCTTGGAGACAGTATATATAGCAGTATATACAAACGATGCTGTTCTTCTGAAATTTCTATTCATAAAAAAAAAAAAAAAACTTCTTAGCTCTTTTCAACAACAATAATAAGAATAATATTTTTTTTTTTTTTTTTTTAGCAGCAAATCAGAATAGAATAATTTCTGAAGCATCATGTGACTGGAGTAATGATGCTAAAACGTCAGCTTTGAAAGACAGTTTTGATTGTTCCTAATAAAATGTTTAACTGCACTCACAAGTGAATCTCAAGTTATTTTGTGATAGCTAAATATATTCTTAATAAACTACAAAAAATATATATATATATATATATATATTTTCCTCATTCCTTCTTGTAACTCTTCCCTCTCAGTCACATACTTGACTAAATGGCTCATTATGAAGCTCATTGTGCAGCTCATTATGTGGGCATTTGTCTTCTCAGGTGTGAATGTGAAGGTTGGCGCCTTCTCGCATAGACCCTTTTTACTCAAAAAGTGTCTTATGAAATTTAAATCAATATATTGTTTTCTGTGAGCAAATAAACAAGATGATTTTCACGCTATTTTGAAGCAAAAATTCTAGGCTACAAGATTCAGTTCTCAGAAGTCTTGTGAACAAATGTTCTGTATGTGTTTTATGGCCTTATTTCAGTGACGTCAAAATTTTTGTTTTTCACTAACCACACATAAACGTTGCTTTCTCAAAAACAAAATCAAGTACATAAATGCTGCTAACATATTATTGTAGCCCAGTTTGTGCTGTTTACAGTGTTATTAGACTTTAGCCATTTATATATTTATAAGCAACTGAAAAAAGCACAAATGTCAGGGCATGTCAAAAAATCTCCAGGCCCCCAAAACAGCCTCAGACCCCAGAGGGTTAAAGACATGGAGCTGGACAGTGTTCTTTACAAACTGTTGTCATTAGTGGCAACAATTGGAGCTACATCTGCAGTTGTAAAAAGGAGCTTCTCCTGTTTAAAGCGGTTCAAGTCCTACACCCATAACACAATGGGCCAAGACCGTTTAAGCAGCCTAGCTCTGCTGGCCATTGAGAGGACACTGGTCAAGTCACTGGAAAAGACACCTAGTTGGTACGACAGCGTCACAGAGCATTTTCATGAAAAGGAATGTAGGGCAGAATTTACGTATAAATAAATGGACAATTTTTATGATGTAGGCCGAAAATGAGCTTCCCCTCTTTGAAAGACCAGCAGCCGCCAGTGCTACGCACCCACTGAGAAACCTGATGAAAGTGCTCTGGTTATTGGCAATTCTATTCTACGGAACATGAAAATAGAGACACCAGCCACCATAGTCCAACGTTTACCGGGAGCCAGAGCGCCTGACCTCTTGGAAAATTTAAAAGTGCTGGCTAATGCTAAACGTAAATTCAGTAAGATTGTTATTCACGTCAGCACTAATAATGTTCGACTTCGCCAGTCGGAGATCACTAAAAATAATGTTAAAGAGGTGTGTGAACTTGCAAGTACGATGTCAGACAGTCAGTAATATGCTCTGATCTGCTCCCTGCTTACCGGGGTGATGAGATTCATAGCAGACTGTTGTCACTCAATGGCTGGATGTCTAAGTGGTGCTCGCAGAATAACAGGTTTTATAGACAAATGGAAGAATTTTTGGGGCAGACCTGACCTGTTTTAAAGAGATGGTCTTCACCCCTCTTCTCTCTAGAAATATGGCACATATTATATTTCTTAGAGTTTGTACTTGACTAACAGGAGCCCGGGTCAGGAAGCAGACAGACTGGCTAAACAGACCGTCTGCTAGCCGTCTTACATTACAGAAGTCAGTTAATTCTCAGCACATAGAGACTCCTTCACCTAGATATCACACTATAGAGACTGTTTACCAAACTAGAAAATACAGAAAACATCCAAACCAAAGTAATAGTAACAATTTAATTGATGTTCAACAAATAAAAAAACAGATATAATACAGATAAAACACATGATAAAGCTTGGCTTATTGAAAATTAGATCCCTTTCTACAAAAGCACTTTTTGTAAATGATATGATCACAGACCATGAACTAGATGTGCTTTGCTTGACAGAAACCTGGCTAAAACCAGATGATTACATTACTTTAAACGAGTCTACCCCCCATGATTACTGTTACAAACATGAATCGCATTCCAAAAGGTAAAGGGGGAGATGTTGCTACAATTTATAGCAATATTTTCAGTATTTCTCAGAGGTCGGGTTTCAAGTATAATTCGTTCGAAGTAATGGTGCTTTATATAACGTTATCCAAAGAAACAAGTGTTAATGATACATCCCCTGTGATGTTTGTACTGGCTACTGTATACTGTATATAGGCCACCAGGGCACCATACAGACTTTATTAAAGAATTTGCTGATTTTCTATCTGAGTTAGTGCTGGCTGCAGATAAGGCCCTAATTGTTGGTGATTTTAATATCCATGTTGATAATGAAAAAGATTAGTTGGGAAGCATTTATAGATATTCAAAACTTCTATTGGTGTTAAACAACACATGTCAGGACCTATTCATTGTCGAAATCATACTCTAGATTTAATACTGTCATATGGAATTGATGTCAGTGGTGTTGAAACTTTGCAGCAGAGCGATGATATCTCAGATCATTATCTAGTTTTGTGTATATTCCATATAGCTAAAACTGTAAAGCCGACTCCTTTTTACAAATATGATAGAACCATCACCCCAGCATATCTAATAGCTCAGAACAACTTGATGATGTAACAGAAACTATGGACTCTCTCTTTTCTAGCATCTTAGATACGGTTGCTCCTTTACTCTTAAGGAAGATTAAGGAAAAGAGTTCAACACTGTGGTATAATGAGCACACTCGGGCCCTAAAGAGAGCAGCCCGGAAAATGGAGTGCAGCTGAAGAAAAACAAAATTAGAGGTATTTTGTATTGCTTGGTGGGAAAATACTCTCTCCTACAGGAAAGCCTTAAAAACTGCTAGATCGGTTTGCTTTACGTCTCTTTTAGAAGAAAACAAACACAACCCCAAGTATTTATTCAATACAGTGGCTAAATTAACAAAAAATATAACATCAGCAGGTGCAGACATTACCCAGCAGTACAGTAGCAATGACTTTAGGAACTACTTTACGTCCGCTGCATTCTCAAAACTCTGGCCGTTTGATAATACCTAGAATATCAAAATCGACTACGGGCGGCAGATCCTTTTCCTATTTAGCACCCAAACTCTGAAACAATCTACCTAACACTGTTCAGAAGGCAGACACACCCTGTCAGTTTAAATCTAGATTAAAGACACATTTCTTGAACCTGGTTTACACATAACACACTACTACACTTCTATTATTCAAATCCGTTAAAGGATTGTTAGGCTGCATTAATTAGATCAACCGGAACCGGGAACACTCCTCATAACACACAATGTACTCGTAAGAAGAATGGCATCTACGCTAATATTTGTCTGTTTCTTTCTTATTCTGTTTCTCAGTCCGTGTCCGGATCAGATGGTCGATCAGCGCCAGGAGATGATGTCTGCGGCCTTGATCGTCGGCGGAGGCCGGACACCTGGATTAGCCCCGGGGACATATCCTCAGCAAAGACCTCGACTAAAAATACAATAAAACTAAAAATAAAACAAAATAACTAAAAATATAATAAAATACCTAACTACATAATACTATTATTGTTAGAAATTGCAACAATATAAATATACATTTAAAATTTTTATTAAATCAATAATTAAACAATAAATAAACTAATATCCTGGCCAGAGGAGAACTGGACTGAGCCTGGTTTCTCCCAAGGTATTTTTCTCCATTCTGTCACAGAGGGAGTTTTGGTTCCTTGTCGCTGTCGCCTCTGGCTTGCTCAGTTGGGGACACTTGATTTCTAGCAATTATCGTCAATTTGATTTCACAGATACTATTTAAACTAAACTGAGCTAGACAACGACATCACTGAATTCAATAATGAAATGCCTTTAACTGAAAATTGAGTGTTTAATCTTATTATTATACATTATTGACAGTCTATCCTCCAATTTGATACTGCTAAGTGCTTTGACACCATCTGTATTGTTAAAAGCGCTATATAAATAAAGGTTACTTGACTTTACTTCCAAGATCGAAACTATTAGAGATAAAATTGTAACCATTCAGCTTTCAGCCACAGTATCGCACCAGATAATACAGATAAAACACTATAGATCCCCTGAGGAACAATTCCACTTTTCTCTTCCATTGGAAATTAAGAATTGTATAAACCTGTTAAATCATCGAAACCAAGAACCTGTATGTTAGACCCTGTTCCATCTAAGCTCCTAAAAGAGGTGCTTCCAGAAGTAATAGATCCTCTTCTGAATATTATTAACTCATCATTGTCTTTAGGATATGTCCCAAAAACCTTCAAACTGGCAATTATTAAGCCTCTCATTAAAACAACACAACTTGACCCCAAAGAATTAATAAATTACAGACCGATCTCGAATCTCCCTTTTCTGTCAAAGATATTAGAAAAGGTAGTATCATCACAACTATGTTCCTTCTCAGCGAAAAATGATATATGTGAGGATTTCCAGTCAGGTTTGAGACCATAACATAGTACTGAGACTGCTTCTTATTAGAGTTAAAAACGACTTGCTTTTATCATCTGATTGTGGTTGTATCTCTCTATTAGTGCTACTGGATCTTATCGCTGCGTTTTACACTATCGACCACAGCATTCTCTTCAATAGACTAGAAAATTATGTTGGCACAAGAGGAAGTGCACTGGCATGGTTCAAATCGTACTTATCTGACCGCCTTCAATTCGTGGCAGTAAATGAAGAGGTATCATACCAATCACAAGTGCAGTATGGAGTACCTCAAGGCTCAGTACTTGGCCCCTTACTTTTCACGCTTTACATGTTACCCTTGGGAGATATCATTAGGAAACACAGTGTTAGCTTTCACTGTTATGTTGATGATACTCAGCTCTATATCTCTTCGCAACCCGATGAAACTTACCTATTTGCAAAATTAACGGAATGTATAGTTGATATCAAAACTGGATGAATAGCAATTTCTTACTGCTAAATTCTGAAAAAACAGAGGTGTTAATTATAGAACCAAAAACTTTTGCATGTAATAACCTAGATCACTATCTAGTACTTGATGGCTGCTCTGTAAATTCTTCATCATCAGCTAGGAACCTAGGTGTACTTTTTGATAGCAATCTTTCCCTCGAAAAGCATGTTTCTAGCATTTGTAAAACTATATTTTTCCATCTTAAAAATATATCTAAATTACGACCTATGCTCTCAGTGTCAAATGCAGAAATATTAATTCATGAGTTCATGATCAAGGTTAGACTATTGTAATGCTTTATTGGGTGGTTGCTCCGCACGTTTAATAAATGCAGCAGCTAGAGTTCTTACTAGAACCAGGAAGTAAGACCATATTAGCCTGGTTCTGTCAACACTGCACTGGCTCCCTATTAAACATTGATCTAAACAAGATCTTGTTAATTACCTATAAGGCCCTAAATGTTTTGGCACCTCAGTATTTGAGGGAGCTCTTATCAGACTATAGTCCTTCACGTCTACTGCGATCTCAAAACTCTGACCATTTACATTTATCTGACGCTTTTATCCAAAGCGACTTACAATTGCTATATGTCAGAGGTCGCATGCAGGGTTAAGTGTCTTGCTCAGGGACACATTGGTGTCTCACAGTGGATTCGAACCCGGGTCTCTCACACCAAAGGCATGTGTCTTATCCACTGCGCCATCAACACCCCATTTGATAATAACCTAGAATATCAAAATCAACTGCGGGCGGGAGATCATTTTCTGATTTAGCGCCCAAACTCGGGAACAATCTACTTAACACTGTTCGGGAAGCAGACATACTCTGTCAGTTTAAATCTAGATTAAAGACCCATCTCTTTAACCTGGTTTACACATAATACATTATCGCATTTCTATCATTCAAATCCGTTAAAGGATTGTTAGGCTGCATTAATTAGGTCAACCGGAACCGTTCCCAAAACACCTGATGTACTTGTTACATCGTTAGAAGAATGGCATTTACGCTAATATTAATCTGTTTGTTTCTTATTCTGAGGTCACCGTAGCCACCCAGATCCAGACTGTATCCAGATCAGACAGTCACTGCAGCCACCCGGATCCAGTCCATATCCAGATCAGATGGTGGATCAGCACCTAGAGATGACCTCTACAGCCCTGAACGTCAGCGGAGACCAGGACAACTAGATGAGCCCCAGAGACTGATCCCCAGTGAAGACCCTGTCTCTTATATGGCCATCGGGACAAAATCACAGGAACCAGATGAGTCCTATGACAATCTGACTCTGCTTTAGCCTAGATTTAAACTGCTATTTTGTCTGACAAGAGGAGAATGACTATTTTGACACACTATTCCCCCTTCTACATACTGTAAAGCTGATATAAAGTCACCCGGCTTTATATCAAGCTGATGTAAAGCTGCTTTGACACAATTTGCATTGTTAAAAGCGCTAATAGTGACTTGACTTGACTTGATGGACGATTAAGGGAATTTGGCCTTTGTGTTCTTCATATATATAATCCTGTGGAACAGGAAGTCATGGCTGGACAATTTCATGTTCCTAGTCACCCTGGTGTGCTAAAAAATGTAAATATGAATGGGAATATACTTCAGAGATATATTACTCATACGAATTTCTAGGGGTGCCAATAATTGTTGCCAACATTCATTGGAGAAAAACATTTATTTCATCATGAGATTTTCTCCCCACTCAAGTTTTACTTCAATGATAGTTTAGAATTGTGTGATTTGTTTGAGTGACAGATCAAAAGCATAAACAATGCAGATTTATTTTCACAGCAGCCTTTGCTCATATTTATCAAGGGTGCCAATATTAGTGAAGTGCACTGTATTGATTTATTACCAGTGTTGCTGGTAAAACAGTTTTGCTGCTTATTATTTTTGGAACCTGTGACATTTTGTTCAGGATTCTTTGATGAATAGAAAGCTAAAAAGAACAGCACTGATAATAAATCAACATATTGGAATGATTTCTGAAGGATTATGTGACACTGAAGACTGGCAAATAAATTTGCTAAAAAACTTTTGAACAGTGTGTGCGTATACACACACCTAAAGGATTATTAGGAACACCATACTAAAACTGTGTTTGACCCCCTTTCGCCTTCAGAACTGCCTTAATTCTATGTGGCATTGATTCAACAAGGTGCTGAAAGCATTCTTTAGAAATGTTGGCCCATATTGATAGGATAGCATCTTGCAGTTGATGGAGATTTGTGGGATGCACATCCAGGGCACGAAGCTCCCGTTCCACCACATCCCAAAGATGCTCTATTGGGTTGAGATCTGGTGACTGTGGGGGCCATTTTAGTACAGTGAACTCATTGTCATGCTCAAGAAACCAATTTCAAATCAAATCAAATCAAATCACTTTTATTGTCACATCACCACAGCACATGTGCCTTCGTGAGTGAAATTCTTGAGAGTGTGCTCCAGACAGTGCAGAAACAATTTACATATAGACATTACCATACATACGTACAGACTTATACAGATGACAATGTGTAATATACACATACGTATACTCAGTACACATAGTGTACTATTAGACAGACATACAGTTACCGATACACATTATACACAGTATGTAGTACACATTCTACGTTATATACACACAGTAATATGCGAAGATGCAGCAGATTATATATAAACCGGATGTGCAAATGTCATGGATGTGCATTGGATGGTATCCAGTGCTGGCAAAAAGATTGTTGTATTTGTGCAGTAGTGTACTGGTAGTCCAGTTTGAACTGTATTGGAATTAAAGTGCAGTGCGTGGCATACTGTAAGGTGGGAGTATGCTGTAGGGTGTATTAGTTTTGACTGTTCATTAGCCTGATAGCCTGAGGAAAAAAGCTATCCCTCAGTCGGCTAGTGCGGGATCGGATGCTGCGGAGACGTCTTCCTGAGGGTAGCAGAGAGAGCAGTCTGTGGGACGGGTGGCTGGAGTCACTGATGATCCTCCGGGCTTTCCTGATACACCGCCTGGTGTAGATGTCCTGGAGGGAGGGAAGCTCACCTCCAACAATGTGACGGGCAGTTCGCACAACCCTTTGCAGAGCTTTGCGGTTGCCAGCAGTGCTGTTTCCAAACCAGGCGGTGATGCAGCCGGTCAGGATGCTCTCCACAGTGCAGGTGTAGAATGTTCTGAGGATGCTGGGGCTCATTCCAAACTTCCTCAGCCGTCTCAGGAAGAAGAGGCGTTGGTGTGTCTTCTTCAGCACTGCATCTGTGTGAGCGGACCATGTGAGATCCTCAGTGATGTGAACACCGAGGAATTTGAAGCTGTTTACTCGCTCCACAGGTGTCATGTCGATGGTGATGGGTGTGTGTTCTCTGCTCTGTCTCCTGAAATCCACCACCAGCTCCTTGGTCTTATCGATGTTGAGTGAGAGGTGGTTCTCCTGACTTTAGTCAGGGTTCTCACCTCCTCTCTGTAGGCCGTCTCATCGTTGTCAGTGATCAGGCCTATCACCGTTGTGTCGTCAGCAAATTTGACGATGACGTTGGAGCTGTGTGTTGCTGTACAGTCATGTGTGTACAGGGAGTACAGGAGTGGGCTGAGGACGCAGCCCTGAGGAGCACCAGTGTTGAGGGTCAGCGGGGATGAAGTGTTGTTGCCCATTCTGACCACCTGACATCTGCCTGTCAGGAAGTCCAGGATCCAGCTGCACAGAGATCCGTTTAGTCCCAGAGTCTGGAGCTTCTCAACCAGTGTGGCAGGCACTATGGTATTAAATGCTGAGCTGTAGTCCACAAACAGCATTCTCACATAGGTGTTCTTATTTTCCAGGTGGGAGAGAGCAGTGTGCAGGGTGAAGGCAATAGCATCGTCTGTGGAACGGTTTCTGCGATATGCAAATTGTAGGGGATCCAGTGAGTCAGGCAGCACAGAGCAGATGTAGTCTCTGATGAGTTTCTCAAAGCACTTGCTGAAGATGGGTGTCAGAGCAATGGGCCTCCAGTCATTCAAGCATGTGATTTTATTTTTCTTTGGTATGGGCACAATGGTGGATTTTTTGAAGCATGCGGGAACCACAGACAGAGAGAGGGAAAGGTTAAAAATGTCTGTGAAAACCCCGGCTAGTTGGAATGCGCATGCTCGGAGCACACGGCCTGGGATGCCATCGGGACCCACAGCCTTGCGGATGTTCACCCGTCGGAAGGATCGGGTTACATCTGCGACAGAAAAGGAAAGTGCGCTCGCCTCTTCTGCTACAGCCGCGGGAGCGCGCTCTGTGTGGGCGGTGTTGTGAGCCTCGAAACGAGCATAAAAGTGATTAAGTTCGTCCGGTACAGAGGCGGCAATGTTCACAGTAGCTGGTTTATTCCCTCTGAAATCTGTGATGTTATTGATACCCTGCCACCTGCTTCTTGCGTTGTTGGTTTTGAATTGTTCTTCAACTTTGTTTTTATATTGTCGTTTGGCAGCTTTGATTGATTTCCTGAGATCGTAACTGGCTTGTTTGTGACCGTCAGAGTTTCCGGATTTAAAGGCAGATGTCCGCGCTGACAAGGCTGCTCGAACATCGCTGTTAATCCACGGTTTTTGGTTGGGGTAGATGCGGATTGTTTTTGTCGGTACTACATCCTCTACACACTTCCTGATGAAACACGTTACAGTATCTGAGTACGCCTCTATGTCGTCATCAGACGCTGCCCGGAACATGTCCCAGTCCACGTGATCAAAACAGTCCTGTAGTATAGCGTCTGATTGGTCCGACCAGCATTGAATTGTCCTGAGGGCGGGTGCTTCTCGTTTCAGTTTCTGCCTATAAGCAGGCAGGAGCAGAACGGAAGTGTGATCAGATTTGCCGAAAGGTGGGCGAGGGAGTGATTTGTAGGCGTCCCGGAATGGAGAGTAGCAGTGGTCAAGTACACGATCACCACGCGTGTTGATGGTGATGTGTTGGAAGTATTTTGGGGCTATTGCTCTGAAGTTGGCTTTGTTGAAGTCCCCCGTAACAATAAACGCCGCGTCTGGGTACGCGGTTTCCTGCTCGCTTATATTCCCATGCAGTTCCTTGAGTGCCTGGTCTGTGTTGGCTTGAGGGGGAATGTAAACGGCTGTGATTATGATCGCTGTAAATTCCCTCGGTAGCCAGAATGGTCGACACAGAATCATATGAAATTCCAGATCAGGGGAGCAGGAGGATTTAATAGAGTGTAGGTTCCTTTCATCACACCACGAGTTGTTGATAAAGAAACAGACGCCCCCACCTCTGCTTTTCCCTGTGAGCTCTTTCGTTCTGTCCGAGCAGAGCACGGAGAACCCCGTAAGCTCGATGGCTGAGTCTGGAACCACTGCAGACATCCAGGTTTCTGTGAGGCAAATAATGCAGCAGTCCCTTGTTTCCCGTTGGTATGAGATGCGTGCCCGCAGTTCACAGAGTTTGTTGTCCAGTGACTGAACGTTAGCCAGCAAAATAGTTGGGAGAGGAGGTCGGAGGGGACGGCGTCTGAGTCTGACAAGGACGCCGGCTCTCTTCCCCCTTTTCCGGCGGCGTTTCCTCGGTCGCGATCGTGCAGCCCAGACAAAGGGCTCTGATGCGGTGTCTGTAAACAAGGCGCCGGCGTTCAGGAACTCAAAGTCCGGTTTGCGTTGCGCGACGAAGGAACCAATGTTTAAAAGCGTGTGTCTATCGTAGACAGTTATACTGACAACATCTAACACGTGAAACAACAAAATAACAAATAAAACATAAGAAACATAAGAAAAACTGCAGAGTTTTCTTGGAGCTCGCAACACGGCTGCCATGCTCGGCGCCATCTTGGATCACCAATTTGAAATGATTCGAGCTTTTCCATCACGCCTTGTTACCACTGTGCAGGCTGGTGGTGGTGGTGTAATGGTGTGGGGGATGTTTTCTTGGCACACTTTAGGCCCCTTAGTGCCAATTGGGCATCGTTTAAATGCCACGGCCTACCTGAGCATTGTGACATGGTGCATTATCCTGCTGGAAGTAGCCATCAGAGGATGGGTACCTGGTGGTCATAAAGGGATGGACATGGTCAGAAACAATGCTCAGGTAGGCCGTGGCATTTAAACGATGCCCAATTGGCACTAAGGGGCCTAAAGTGTGCCAAGAAAACATCCCCCACACCATTACACCACCACCACCAGCCTGCACAGTGGTAACAAGGCGTGATGGATCCATGTTCTCATTCTGTTTACGCCCCATTTCTGACTCTACCATCTGAATGTCTCAACAGAAATCGAGACTCATCAGACCAGGCAACATTTTTCCAGTCTTCAACCGTCCAATTTTGGTGAGCTCGTGCAACTTGTAGCCTCTTTTTCCTATTTGTAGTGGAGATGAGTGGTTACCGGTGGGGTCTTCTGCTGTTGTAGCCCATCCGCCTCAAGGTTGTGCGTGTTGTGGCTTCACAAATGCTTTGCTGCATACCTCGGTTGTAACGAGTGGTTATTTCAGTCAAAGTTGCTCTTCTATCAGCTTGAATCAGTCGGCCCATTCTCCTCTGACCTCTAGCATCAACAAGGCATTTTCGCCCACAGGACTGCCGCATACTGGATTTTTTTTCCCTTTTCACGCCATTCTTTGTAAACCCTAGAAATGGTTGTGCGTGAAAATCCCAGTAACTGAGCAGATTGTGAAATACTCAGACCGGCCCGTCTGGCACCAACAACCATGCCACGCTCAAAATTGCTTAAATCACCTTTCTTTCCCATTCTGACATTCAGTTTGGAGTTCAGGAGATTGTCTTGACCAGGACCACACCCCTAAATGCATTGAAGCAACTGCCATGTGATTGGTTGATTAGATAATTGCATTAATGAGAAATTGAACAGGTGTTCCTAATAATCCTTTAGGTGAGTGTATATATATATATACACACACACACACTACATAAATTGTATCTATATATCTAAATAAAAATAGACTACAGATACAGTGTACAGTATATGATCCAAAGTAACTAGTAACTAACTACTTTAGTTTTTTATCCGATACTTTTTTACTCTTACTCAAGTAATTAAAAAGACTATTGCTTTTACTTGAGTAAATATTTCTATAAGTGCTTTTACATTTACTTGTTTACAGTTTTTGGGTAGAGATGCTCACAAGTCTCTGAGCTAGAGTCCAAGTCAAGTCTCAAGTCTCTGAGCTAGAGTCCAAGTCAAGTCTCAAGTCTCTGAGCTAGAGTCCAAGTCAAGTCTCAAGTCTCTTTATTATATTAAGTCTCTGGTTATAATAAGTGTTGCATCACGTACAGCGACCCATCCAACACTGCATAGCTATATATAAGGAATTCAAAACATGTAATATGTTATTATGACTCCTTTATCTATTAGCATACAGTATCAGCTTTGATTTTGGTATATAATCAGTGTAAACAGGCTATTGCAACATGACAAAAACACCAAGAATGCTTTACTTTTAAGTTAATATTATCTGTATTTTGCCTTGTAGCATGAACACACAGTACAGTACAGACCAAAAATTAAGAAAGACTTAATATGGTCAAACATCACATTGTAGCTAAATGCAAAACACTATTGCAACAAACCAAACGATGTGAAATATATGAAGAGTTCAGATGCAAAAGCCATCTGAAATTTTCTTTAGAATGATCATTTTTATCAAGCTTGTATATTTAAGTTCAATAATTTCACTTAAATTACAATGAAAATGCAACTAATCATAGTTTATAAACTACTGTAAGTCAACACATCCCAAACTCTCAAACCAGTGTAATGTTACATGATCAACAATAATCCTGAAACCTGTTTGCAGACAACGTTAACCCTTGTATGGTGTTCGGATCTGTAGGACCCGTTTTCATTTTTTACTAGAGAAAAATTATACGATTAATAATTTTTTCAAACTCAGACTCATTGGCCTTGGCTCATTTTCTGTGAAGAATATATATCTGAACACATTTTCAATGACCACACTGGTCACACACTCTCTCACACGCAAGCACTCAAGCACACACGCGTGCGCGCACACACTTACACACACACGCACGCACGCACACACACACTCACTCGGATATGTGGTTTACGGGACTCTCCATAGGCGTAATGGTTTTACTAATGTACCAACTGTATAATCTATCCTTAAATCCAAAGCTAACGATGAATAGCACAGCAGTCGCCATGTTTGTTCGTTGTCCTCTAATGTATGGCGGCCGCGCCTAAAATAAAACTTTAAAAAAAAGTGTGGCCGCGCCTGTGCGCAGCAGATACGTAGTACGTCACGTGTTACATGGGCAGGTTATAGGTAACGGAGGGACGGGAATAACAGCGAGCTCATCATTCCTAAAAATAAACATTGTTCACGAGTCCCGCAGCTCGAGTCCGAGTCGAGTCTGAAGTCTTTCGAGGACGAGTCTCAAGTCTAGTCTGAAGTCACTGTGTGTGCGACTTAAGTCGCACTCGAGTCCGAGTCTCAAACTCGAGTCCCCATCACTGTTGGGTACTCTACCCACCTCTGTGTGTGAGATGTAAGTGTGAGTTTTGTGTTTCTGCCCCTGCCATTCCCGCACAAGGTTGTAGCACTTTAATTCATAAATGTGATCTAACAAAGGTAAAGGGCAAATTTTGACCATATATGCTGTTTATATTGCTTGTAATTGGGATGAAGTAAACATCTGTTGAGTATTTTAACATATAATTTTTGATTGGGTTGAATTAAAACCCCAAAACTGCAGTGAGTCCACCAGCCCCTCGAACACTGGCTGAGTAGCAAAAATATGAAAACCACACAAGGGTTAATATTCTCGCACCTTATGAACAGCGTCTTCACGTCCGCACGCTTCTGACAGTGCTCAGAAATGCACATATTGCGAAATTATTGTGATTTCAATGGCTTAAAATGACTTGTTTTTAAACCGCAATGCTTAAAAACATGTGCAAACAATAAATTTTCATGACCACCATAGCACACCAGTGTTACGTGACCGTGTAACCGCGATAGAGACAATAGTCGAAAATTTATATTGGTATATCGCCCACCCTTACATACCACAAACAAAACACAATTTTAAAGGGGTCATATGATTGTGTTAATAAGAACATTATTTTGTGTATTTGGTGTAATGCAATGTTTTTACATGGTTCGAGCTTCAAAAAACATTATTTTCCACATACTGTACATTATTGTTGCTCCTCTATGTCTGCCTTTCTGAAACGTGCCGATTTTTACAAAGCTCATCGTTCTGAGAAGCAAGGTGCTCTTATTGGCCAGTGCTATCCATTAGCCAGTGCGTTGTGATTGGGCGAATACCTCAAGCGTGTGACAAATGTTACGCCCCTTACCGTATTTTGATGGCGTGTCGTGACGAGAGTAAAACAATAAACCCACTATAAATGAGGCATTTGTTGCATTCAGTGAGGACATAATTACTGATTATAATGACTCATATAGTCTTTTTACACGTTGCACCGTGCCACGTTTGTGATCACCATGCATTTGTGATCGTACAGTGTGTGCAGAATTGTTAGGCAAGTTGATATTCTGGTCATATTTTTTTTACCAAGAACATTTTACCAATTCCAAACCACATCAATCTTAATAACTACTATTGAATTTTGTATTTAATCATTTATAAGTGATATATAATTTTCCATGAAGGCTGAAAGTCAAAAACTCCTTATTTCAGGTGTTCAGAATTATTAGGCAGGTTTTCTTTTATAGATACAATGAGCCAAAAAAGAGATTGAACTCAAGAATAAAAGTTTAATATATATATATATATATATATATATTAAAAGCCCATGAGGAGGCGGCAATACTAATGCAATAATAGAATTAGCAAAGTTAAGGTATGACCATTGGGCAGCAAAATGCTCATTGGGTTAGCACGGTCAGAAAAAAAACAGGTGGAGAAGAAAAGACACGTTAACTGCAAAAGAATTAAGAATTATTGTGAATAATTAGGTGAGAAACCATCAGTGACCATTTAGTCTCCAGCACCATCATTTTCCAGAACTGCAACCTTCCTGGAGTCTCCACAAGTGCACTGTATCAGGTTCTCAGACCATTTGCTTGGGCAAAAAATATCTTTAAAATGGCCCTCACTTAATAAGAATAAGATGCTGAATAAGAAATACATGAAGACTGATTTTGTATAGGCTTTATGGACAGATAAGTTGTGAGTGACTCCTGAAGAACCAGCATCACATCCTCTTGTACTACTGTAAATTCTAACTAGAATTTATCTTCCAGAATCTGGCAGTAAGTTTTGGGAGCTCATTTTAGTTCATCTCCTATCCTGAAAAGTCTGTCTTGCAGGATTTATTAAAAATGAGCTCCTAAAACTTACTGCCAGATTCTGGAAGATAAATTCTTCAAACAGTGGCACAAGAGGATGTGATGCTGGTCCTTCAAGAGTCACTCACAACTTATTTGTCCATAAAGCCTATACAAAATCAGTCTTCATGTATTTCACAACACTTCAGCATGTTATTCTTATTAGGGGCCATTTTAAATAATTTTTGGTAACACTTTAGAATACTGTTTCTTACTTACTGCATAACTAATAAGGAATTACTGAAGAACTAACAGGTAATGATTCATTAACACTTAGCGCACTACTGTTAACTACTAAGGAAGATGTGTTAACTAATCAGTATGTAATACAATTTTATGATTGTGTTAAGTAACAGTTAGCTAAACAATAACTAATGTATTCTGTCACACCTCCTGAAGAACTACTATTAATTATCTACTCGTTATAGTACCAACTTTGTTACAGTCCACTACTACTATTATTAGCCTATAATGGAAATGAAATATGCACACCCAAAAGGACTCATTACTATAATTGTACATAACGAGGGGTGAGAACCAGAAGGGCGTAAGTGACATTTTGGGTGAAATGGATATATATATATATATATATATATATATATATATATATATATATATATATACTGGCAAAAGTATACTGTCATCCATGAGTATACAATTTTTTATTATAAACGATTGAAATCAGTGCACAAAGTCAGATCAACCTATGGTAAGTTTTTGTTTTGGCCCTCCTGTAAAGTTAGTGAAATGTCACTTAAGCCTTTCTGGTTCTCACCCCTTATGTTTTTGCCTGTATGGTAAATAATTTCCTTGTTCTGTTTCTTGTTCTGAAATCTGCTTCGGAAAGGAACCGCAACTCAACTGTCTTGCCATAAATATCCAACTTACTACAGATACAGTACACTCTGTAAAATGGTGGTTTGTTAATTAATCAATTAATTTATTAATTTATTTTCTGAAACACTGGGATGAAGCTGTTGGGTCATATTTGTTTTTTAGTCTTAGGTAGTTTTTGTGTTGTGTTAATGCCTAGTTAACGGCAGTTTCCCTGAGCCCAGCTCCCGTATAAGTAATTAATTCCTTATTAATTACTAAAGGTTTCGCTATATTTTCACTTTAGAATAGGCCTACTCTTGCAGGTTCAAAATAAGTCCTGCATAATTATTTATGAATTACTAATGGGCTCCCTATGTTTTCACTTTAGAATACTGTTTCAGGTTCTAAGTGATTCTTGAAGAATTATCTAATAATAATTATTTATTAATTACTAAAGGTTTCACTATATTTTCACTTTAGAATAGGCCTACTCTTGCAGGTTCAAAATAAGTCCTGCATAATTATTTGATAATTATTTATTAATTACTAATGGGCTCCCTATGTTTTCACTTTAGAATACTGTTTCAGGTTCTAAGTAATTCTTGCGGAATTATCTAATAATCCTTTATTAATTACTAATGGGTTACCTGTATTTTCACTCTCCCTCAGTCCTTGCCTTACATACAGAAATTGAATTAATAGTAATATGGTATATGCTGAGGAGGCACACATACAGTACTTTATATAAAATATAAAAACTAAGGTAAGTTATCGCATGGCACTGGAGAGGTGGTGGGGTTCCTATCGGATGCTGATTTCTTACAAAACAAACTCAAAACAATTCACTATACAGGAAAAACCTCTGTAAAATTTATTGCATTTATTAATATTGCATTTTCATACTGCTACTACTGCTAATAACATTTATATGAAAGGGTCACAACTCAATGTAATTGTGTATGACTGTTCATTAGTAGTTACTTCATAATTATTTTTATTGAACCTTAACTAGTAGATAATTAATAGTAGTTCTTCAGGAGGTGTGACAGAATACATTAGTTATTGTTTAGCTAACTGTTACTTAACACAATCATAAAATTGTATTACATACTGATTAGTTAGCACATCTTCCTTAGTAGTTAATAGGGATGTAACGGTATGAAAATTTGTCATCACGATTATAGTGACCAAAATTATCACGGTTATCAGTATTATCACGGTATTGTTAAAATGTGCTGGAGATGTTCAAAAAGTACCGATACATAAATCACTTCAAGTTTTATACTTAAAAATCAACAAACAGCAAATAAAATGACTTTTTGTTTGCATAATCACTAAAACAATAACATTACCAGTGAGGTCTGGATTTTAAATGACAACTTGACTGACACCAGTTTAATAGCATGTTCAAATAAATAATGTAAATGTTCAAATAAAGCTTTGAAAAAGTTTCATATAAAGGTAAACCTCACATTTCAGCCTTTAAAGAAAAGAGTTAAGTCAAAATGATAATTGATTAATAAGGGGAAGGGGAGGGGAAGTGGTGTGTGGCCAAGTATGGTGACCCATACTCTGAATTTGTGCTCTGCATTTAACCCATCCAAGTGTACACACAGTAGTGAACATACACCAGTAGTGAACACACACCCGGAGCAGTGGGCAGCCAATGCTGCAGCGCCCGGGGAGCAGTTGGGGGTTCGGTGCCTTGATCAAGGGTCTCACCTCAGTCGTGGTATTGAGGGTGGAGAGAGTGTTGGTTATTCACTCCCCCACCTACAATCCCTGCCAGACCTGAGACTCAAACCAACGACCTTCAGGTTACAAGTCCAACTCTATCCACTTATCTGCTCCATAAATAATTCTATATAGCTTATCTGAATTGTTTAAATGTGTTGAATCCACATAAGCTTGTTTTTCTTCAACCGGTTAATATTTACAGCAGGGCATGCAAATTTGGTCCGTTTTTTGGCCAGACAGAAACTGCACACAGGCTGAATGTAAATAAGTGTCTGTAAATCCACTCTCGGGCAGCAGGTGGCGCTTTATATGGAAAAGCTGAATTACAGCTGATTCCCGTGAACTCCGCGAACAAAGCAGTATTGTGTTTAAGAACACTTCCTTTAGGTATTACATGGAGCTAAGATGAAAACAAAATGCCATCGAATCGTTTCTGAAGACAGTCAGATCCTTCAGAGGTACATTCATATAATTAATTCAGTGATATATTCATTTGTATAATTCCCTCAGCACTCTTTTAAAACCTCCCAGCTTTTCCGCCCTGTTTTCACTCAGAATGAAACTCTGCGTGCGCTCGTGAGACTGTTACACTCTGCTTTATGCCGGACAGTATTTATTTATAGTGAGTTGTTCAGATCGCAGTAATCGAATACGGTTTTAATGATAATTAAAATATGAAACGGTAATACTAACCGTGGGGAATTTTATCATGATTTATCGTCAAACCGGTAATCGTTACATCCCTAGTAGTTAACAGTAGTGCGCTAAGTGTTAATGAATCATTACCTGTTAGTTCTTCAGTAATTCCTTATTAGTTATGCAGTAAGTAAGAAACAGTATTCTAAAGTGTTACCGAATTTTTTTACCCAAGCAAAGTCTCTGAGAACCTGACACATTCCATTTCTGAAAAACTCCAGGAAGGTTGCAGTTCTGGAAAATGATGGCGCTGGAGGCTAAATGGTTCCTGATGGTTTCTCACTTAATTCTTTGCATTAATTCTTTTGCAGTTAACATGACTTTTTTTCTCCACCAGTTTTTTCTGACCGTGCTGACCCAATGAGCATTTCACTGCCCAATGGTCATGCCTTAACTTTTAATATTTATCCTGCCTAATAATTATGCACACATGAAATAAGGAGTTTTTGACTTTCAGCCTTCATGGACAATTATATATCACTTATAAAATATTAAATACAAAATCAATAGTAGTTATTAAGATTGATGTAGTTTGTAATTGGTAAAAATGTTCTTGGAAAAAAAATATGACCAGAATATCAACTTGCCTAATAATTCTGCACACACTGTAGAAACGCCAAACAAGCACTACTCTACACTGCTCAAAACTCGCATTTGAATAGTCAGTAGCAAATTCTTTAAATATCTAAACATACTTACAGGCTGTGAGTCAGAAGCACCAGACTGTCCTTGCGACCCACTTCATAGTGTTCACATCACAGCCATTCATAGTGTTCACATTGTAGGCTACTCTCTCCCAGGTTCTGGAAACAGTCCTCTGTAAAATGTGCTGCGCAACAACAATACTACAGCGAGAATAGAAGTTATGCCCTCTTTCTTTGCGTATACGTTTGGGCAGTGTTATGTAAATCTTCCCACACAGTAACGTAGACATGTGGGGGCGTGTTTGAATGAATGTATTATTAGGAAGGCGTGGCAGTCTTAACTTTTATAAAGATTATCTCTTTGGGTTTGAGACTTTAATCTTTGCAACTTTACAGATCTTATTTATGCACAAACAGCTTGTAACTCTCCAAAGACGATGGAAAACATGAAATCGCATCATATGACCCCTTTAAATAAATATTTTACTTAAATGAAAATTCTGTCACATAGAATAAAAATTTAATGAGGACAGAATTTTTTCCTCAAAACATTTAATAGTATTATAGAAGCAAGAAAATCACACAAGTTTTAAATGACATGAGGGTAGGTTACTGGTAATTACTCTTATTCTGTTTGTGAATTAATGTGATGGGTGTCTGGGGTTGAGCTTTCCAGTCACACCAATTGGGAGACCTGGCTGTCACACCAGTCCTGTGTGAACAGCTTTATTTTTAAAGCAATGTTTAGATGAATATGTCTTTGTGTCTCACCACAGGCGATGGCTCGGGCACTTTATCCCAGCCATTCTCTTGAGAGCTGCTGTCTTTCGCTCTTTTCAGCCTGCGCTGGACATGCTGGCCCTTTATAAACTCTATGTAGTCTTTATAGACACTGAAAGGTCCCACCAAGACACTCAGGAAATTTATATTGTAGCTTAGGTACTCCAACAGTGATGGCTGAATGCTGTAAGTAGAGGAAACAGAAGGGTCAGTAGAGAAATACATAGTTAGAGATGTTTCATGTAATAAGATTCTGTTTCTACAAAGACTAATCACTGTTTTAGTCCCAATCATGGTGTGGTGAAACTGCTATTCCCAACAAATGCAATGAACCATCGTAAGTTCACAATTGCATTTATTTATTTTTTGGGCTTTCTGTCTTTATTTCCTTTTTTGCACATCTTAAAGCATTGTGCAAACATATAACCTATTGTTTTTATAGTTCAGTTTTAAGTTAAAGAATGAAGTAAAAATTTTGATAAATAAAGGTGAAGGGTTACATGCCAAGTATTCAGTACCTTTCATTTTTTTCCTTGCATAATAAGTTGTAATTGCTGCCAAATATACTTCAACTAAGTACTAAATTAAGGATCAGGGCCCGTATTCATAAAGATTCTAAGAATCCTCTCAGAAAACTCTTAATTTAGCTTAAAAACTTTTACGTAGGAGTCTTAGCTTAAGAGCGATTCGGGACCGATCTGAGAGCAACTCTGAGTAAGGAATAGACAAAAACTTTCATCTTAGTGAGGAGGCGGGGTTGACCCCGTTGCTATGTATGACACAATCTTTTGAAGACTGTGATTGGTTGGTTGTCAAGAAGGAAATAAAAGAGTGCTTTTAAGAGTAGGGTATATTATAAGCCTTCACTTTGAAATTACAGGCGGAATTTTTCCTCTCGCTCTTTCTCACACACACACATTATATATGTATATATATTCTCAATTTTTTATTTACCATGCTGTCATACTTACAGAGCCGGCGCCAGGGCACCTCCATCGGGGGGCATTTAAATTTCTAGGGGGGGCACAAATCACGTTGTGTGTGTGTGTGTCGGGGGGGATGGGGGGGCTGCAATCTGTGATCTCGTGCAATTGCTGACGCTCGCTAAAGCGTGCAATCGCATTATGTGCGCTGTTTTATCGGTACTTTCGCTTTCAGAATCGATCGCGTTCAGCAAGGAGGAGAGAGGATGGAAAGTGGGGGGGCACAGTAACTCGTTTGGGGGGGGGGCACGGCCCGCCATGCCCCTTGGCGCCGGCCCTGCATATTTACTGTGTTTTATAAGTGCTGTAACAGACCCAAATCATCACTGCTGCATAGTTGCATTTTTCCAGTTGCCAAATATGTTAATGTAGTGATTTCTGGAGCTATGGCAATTCTGTGCGGTGTCTGAGATGTTAGCATGTCTTTAATAAGATCAGTCACAAACATGATCCCTGCACAAACTAATGTGTAGTGTCTTATTAGCTCACTGTCATGCATTGTGTGCAACACATTTCTTCTCCCTCTTCATTTTCGTCCATTTTCTCCGTTGTTAAAGAAACTCTTAAGCCCCTTAAAAGTCCTCGTCCGTACTCCTAACAAGTTTGACCTTAAGACCTCTTTTAAGGGTTAAGATGCTTTCTGAATTACTTTTTTCTTTACTAGGTTTTTTTCTTTAATTTTAAGAGTAAACGCCCACATTTCTAAGAATTTTCTTAGAATTTTGTCACTAGGAGCTACTTTTTGCATTAAAATTCTTCATGAATACGGGCCCTGTATGTGATATTTTATTTTTTCATTTTGATAAATTTCCAAACAGAACAACAGAGCAATCTGTTAAAGACGCAGTTATGATGAAGTAATATGTCCCTAAGCTTGCCTCCTATTCTGCTACATACTCAAAAGTATTTACTTTTTCTTAAAAAAAAAAAAAAAAAAGAGAGAGTACATACTTCTAGGGCATGGTATAAGTAGGCGAATTCGGACACAGCTTTAGTGTCACTGTAACAGAGTATTATCATAAATAGTGGTCAAATATCAAAGCTATCTAATCTCAAGATCAAATCACAATATTTATTGTAAAAAAATAATGCATATATTTACAGCTCCACTGTAGAGATATATTTTTAAGGAGTAATTTTTATGTTATTTTATATATGCATGTATACATGTGTGTGTGTGTGTGTGTGTGTGTGTATATATATATGGTGTGTTCAGAGTATTCAGACCCCCTTCACTATTTTCAATTTTGTTATGTTGCAGCCTGATACTACAATTGTTTAAATTCATTTTCTCTCATTAATCTGGATTGGGGAATTTTCTGCCATTCTTCTTTGCAAATCCTCTAAAGCTCGGTCAGGTTGGATGGGGACCGTCGGAGGACAGCCATTTTCAGGTCTCTCCAGAGATGTTTGATAGGGTTCAAGTCAGGGCTCTGGCTGGGCCACTCTAGGACATTCACAGAGTTGTCCCTAAGCCTCTCCTGTGTTGCCTTGACTGTGTGCATAGGGTCATTGTCATGTTGGAAGGTGAACCTTCGGCCCAGTCTGAGGTCCTGAGCACTGTGGAACAGGTTTTCATTGAGGATATCTCTGTGCTTTCCCTCAAGCCCGGCCAGTCTCCCAATCCCTGCCGCTGAAAAACACCCCCACAGCATGAGGCTGCTACCAGCACACTTTACTTTTGGGATGGTACCCTGCAGGTAATGAGCAGAGCTGGATTCTTTCAAACATGATGCTTAGAATTGAGATTCATCAGAGTAGATAATCTTTTTTCTCAGAGTCTGAGGGTCCTTTAGGTGCTGTTTTGTAAATTCCAAGTGTGTTTTCATGTGTCTTCACTGAGGAGAGGACTGAGTTTGGCCACACTGCCATAAAACTCAGATCGGTAGAGTGTTGCAGTGATGTTTGTCCTTCTGTAGGTTTCTCCCATCTGCATATATGATCATAGAGCTCAACTAGAGTGACCATCAGGTTCTTGGTCACCAGTCTAGACAAGGCCCTTCTCCATCAATTGCTCAGTTTGGCTGGGCGACCAGCTCTTGAAAGGGTCCTGATTGTGCCAAACTTCTTCCATCTGAGAATTATGGAAGCCACTGTGCTCTTGGGAACCTTCAGTGCAGCAGTTTTTTTTTTTTTTTTGTAGCCTTTCCCAGATCTGTGCCTCAATACAATCCTGTCTCTGAGCTGTGCAGGCAGTTCCTTTAACCTCATGGCTTGGTTTTCATTCTGATATGCATTGTCAGCTGTGAGGCCTGAGAGATGTGTGCCTTTCCAAATCATGTCCAATCAATTTAATTTACTACAGGTGGACTCCAATCAAGGTGTAGAAACATCTCAGCTATGATCAAGAGAAATGTGAGGCACCTGAGCTAAATTTCAAGTGTTGTTGCAAAGGGTCTGAATACTTATGTAAATGTGATATTTCAGTTTTTTTTTTATAAATTTACAGACATTTCTAAAATTGTTTTCACTTTGTCATTATGAGGTACGGATGTTGTTACGGGGCTGACGAGACGTGAGACGTGCGGATCCATATGCAAGGCTTTATTATAAAACATGGTCAGAAACAGACAGTGGCAAACAGGTATGGCAAGGGCAAGACACAGCAATCCGTGGAGCAAGCGTGGGTCGATGATCAGCGAACAGTATCCAAAGGGGCAAGGCAGAGAGATAATCCAGTAGCGAAAGCAATAGTCCAAACGGGGAGCGAACAGAGTCCAAACGGCAGAGGCGAAGGGTAAATCCAGGAAACACGGGCAGGGTCAGACACGGCAAGAAAGGCAAGACTAAGACTAAGGCTCCGTAAAGTAGCTATCCCTGGGAGAGTGATAAGTGCTAAACAATTACAGGAACAAAACAGAAACACGGAATGGCACGGTAAAGCAGCTAGCGCTAGGTGAGCACTAAATGCAGATCAATACTCGGCCCTGAGCAAGAGCAAGTCCCAGCCTTAAATAGAGAGTGAGTGATTGTGAAATGAGCATCAGGTGTGTGTGATGTGTGAATGGTGACAGCTGTGATCTGTGCAATGCATTGTGGGAAATGGAGTCCAGTGTGTTGTGAGTGAAAGTCAATGTGGTGAACGGGTGACCTCTGGTGGTGGTTAACCGGGAGAGCATGGACCAGATTCGTGACATAGCCCCCACCCAAGGAGCGGCTTCCAGACGCTCCTAAATAATCCAGGAGGGCGGTGGAGCGGAGGCGGAACAGGGGGAGGGACGGAGGGCCAGGTCCTTGAGGAAGTGGGAAGACCGGGGATCGGGGCAGAGCAGGACATCCAGCCGGAACCGGAGACCAGGACAGAGCAAGAGCCCATCAGGGCGGAGCAGATGACCACCAGACCCGAGCAGAAGACCACCACGGCGGAGCAGAAGACCACCAGACCTGAGCAGAAGACCACCACGGCAGAGCAGACGACCACCAGACCCGAGCAGAAGACCACCACGGCGGGGCAGACGACCACCAGACCCGGGCAGAAGACCCCCATGGCGGAGCAGACGACCACCAGACCCGAGCAGAAGACCACCACGGCGGGGCAGACGACCAACAGACCCGGGCAGAAGACCACCACGGCGGGGCAGAGGACCACCAGACCTGAGCAGAAAACCCTAGCCAGGAAGCAGACTGGGCAGGAAACCATGGCAGAGTCTGAGATCTGGGGGAAACAGAGACAGACAACACAGGGAGAGCAGAGACAGACAATACAGGGAGAGCATTCATGATCACAGAGGGCGTGGCAGGGCAGGACGAGGATTCATAGACTGTGTTTTTAGCCGTGACAGGACAGGGCGAGGGTACACAGACGGCTTCTTTAGCCATGACAGGACAGGGCGAGAGCTCACAGACGGCCTCTTTAGCCGTGACAGGACAGGGCGAGAGCTCACAGACGGCCTCTTTAGCCGTGACAGGACAGGGCGAGGGATCACAGACGGCCTCTTTAGCCGTGACAGGACAGGGAGAGAGCTCACAGACGGCCTCTTTAGCCGTGACAGGACAGGGCGAGGGTTCCCAGACGGCCTCTTTAGCCGTGAAGGACAGGGCGAGAGCTCACAGACGGCCTCTTTAGCCGTGACAGGACAGGGCGAGAGCTCACAGACGGCCTCTTTAGCCGTGACAGGACAGGGCGTGAGCTCACAGACGGCCTCTTTAGCCGTGACAGGACAGGGCGTGAGCTCACAGACGGCCTCTTTAGCCGTAACAGGACAGGGCGTGAGCTCAGGAACGGCCTCCATGGCCATGACAGGGCAGACAGTGAGTTCAGGAACAGCCTCCATGGCCGTGACAGGGTAAACAGGGAGTTCGGGAACGGCCTCCATGGCTGTGACAGGGCAGACCATGAGGTCAGGAACGGCCTCCGTGGCCGTAACAGGGCAGACAGTGAGTTCAGGGACGGCCTCCGTGGCCGTGACAGGGCAGACCGTGAGTTCAGGAAGGTCCTCCATGGCCGTGACGGGGCAGACAGTGAGTTCAAGAACGGCCTCCGTGGCCGTGACGGGGCAGACCATGAGGTCAGGAACGGCCTCCGTGGCCGTGACAAGGCAGACAGTGAGTACAGGAACGGCCTCCGTGGCTGTGACAAGGCAGACAGTGAGTACAGGAACGGCCTCCGTGGCCGTGACAAGGCAGACAGTGAGTACAGGAACGGCCTCCGTGGCCGTGACAAGGCAGACAGTGAGTACAGGAACGGCCTCCGTGGCCGTGACAGGGCAGACAGCAAGTTCAGGGACGGCCTCCGTGGCCGTGACAAGGCAGACAGTGAGTTCATGAATGGGCGCCACCACCTCGGGAGGTTCTGCAGCGGAAGGTGCCACCTCTGGTGGTTCTGCAGTGGACGCCGCCCCCTCTGGAGGTTCTGGGGCAGACTCGTGGACTGAAGAGGCCTCAGGAGCAGACTCGTGGACAGGAGAGGCCTCAGGAGCACAGTGTGCAGCCCACACACTCAAAATGGCGACCGCCATAACGGGAAGCACTGAGGTCAGGGGAACAGTCTCTGTAACAACCAGGGTTGAGGCCCTGGGAATGCCAGCTACTCGCACCGACATCAGTGGTGGGTCCATCATACTGGATATCAGAACTCGAAGGACTGACCTTGAATCTGGGGTAACAGACTCTGGCTGAGGAGCTGAGGCGTGAAGTGACTCTGGCTGGAGCACTGAGACGTGGGCAGACTCTGGCTTGACAGCGACGACGTGAGCAGACTCTGGCTTGACAGCGATGACGTGAGCAGACTCTGGCTTGACAGCGACGACGTGAGCAGACTCTGGCTTGACAGCGACGACGTGAGCAGACTCTGGCTTGACAGCGACGACGTGAGCAGACTCTGGCTTGACAGCGACGACGTGAAGGGGTGCTGTTGCTGCCGCCATTTTGTGAGTGAGTGCGGTGTCGCGTTCCTCCGCGACACCCACAGTAAAAGAAGAGCCCACACACAGCAAAGCATAGTCCATAAATTGACTGAGAGATGAACGGGAACCCTCGCTGATTAACTTTGACCGGAGCGGCTGATTAATGCCCTCGCAAAAAAAATCTATGAGTGCATAGTCCGGCAGATCAGAAAAATAGGCGAGGTCTAAGTACTCCTGTACATAAACCTCGAGCGGTCGCGAGCCCTGCTCGAGGGTTAATAGCATCCCTGCAGACTCCATACCTGGCCAATGTCCTCTTGAAAAGCCGGTGGATCCTTGTGTGGCCGAGTATTCTGTTACGGGGCTGACGAGACGTGAGACGTGCGGATCCATATGCAAGGCTTTATTATAAAACATGGTCAGAAACAGGCAGGGTCAAACAGTGGCAAACAGGTATGGCAAGGGCAAGACAATCCGTGGAGCAAGCGTGGGTCGATGATCAGCGAACAGTATCCAAAGGGTCAAGGCAGAGAGATAATCCAGTAGCGAAAGCAATAGTCCAAACGGGGAGCGAACAGAGTCCAAACGGCAGAGGCGAAGGGTAAATCCAGGAAACACAGGCAGGGTCAGACACGGCAAGAAAGACAAGACAAGGCAAGACTAAGACTAAGGCTCCGTAAAGTAGCTATCCCTGGGAGAGTGATAAGTGCTAAACAATTACAGGAACAAAACAGAAACACGGAATGGCACGGTAAAGCAGCTAGCGCTAGGTGAGCACTAAATGCAGATCAATACTCGGCCCTGAGCAAGAGCAAGTCCCAGGCTTAAATAGAGTGTGAGTGATTGTGAAATGAGCATCAGGTGTGTGTGATGTGTGAATGGTGACAGCTGTGATCTGTGCAATGCATTGTGGGAAATGGAGTCCAGTGTGTTGTGAGTGAAAGTCAATGTGGTGAACGGGTGACCTCTGGTGGTGGTTAACCGGGAGAGCATGGACCAGATTCGTGACAGATGTGTAGATTAATGAGAAATAAAGAAAATTGTAGTGTCAGGCTGCAACATAACAAAACTGAAAAAAAGTGAAGGGGGTCTGAATACTTTCTGAATGCACTGTATGTGTGTGTGTGTGTGTATATTTTTTTGTATATTTAAATGTACAAGTGTTTTTAAAAAATACATATTTTAAATGTATAAATATATTATAAAAGAAACAACTCTAAAAGTACTAACAACGGGTCTCATTCACTAAACATGCGTAGGCACAAATTTTTGTGTGAAATGTGCGGACGTTTTCACGAATAAATCATGATTCATCAAAAACTTTCGTACTAAAATGTATTCTAAATGTACGAAAAAATTCAAGAACAACTTATACCACACGTACGCAATAATCATGTACACCCGGGGCCTTATAAGCATGTATAAAGAACCCTACATATAATTAGATATGTTATTTACAGGGTGGGTGAAAAGTAGCTAGACATTAAAATTGATAATAAAGTATAATTAGAGGGCCAATTATATATATATATATATATATATATATATATATATATATATAATTAGAAGTCCAAACAACAAATCACCTGATCTATCCTTATATAAATGGTGATTATTGTGTCTCACCTTGTGTTTGGAGGCTTGGCACACTTGGTACTTGAAGACATTGCAGCACATGCTCTAAGGAGCGAGTGCGTCTTTAGAGAGCGCACAGATATGTTTGCTGAGAGTGACGAATGGCTGTTCAGTCGATTTAGGTTGCGCAGAGAAGTCCTTATTGATTTATGCAACTCACTGGAACCACACCTAAGCCATATCACCAACCGCTCTCACCCTATACCACCTTATCTCCAAGTTCTGTGTATCAGATTACTTGCTACGAGAACATTTCAAAGGGAAATTGGGGACCGAGCCGGAATTTCCCAACCCTCTATAAGCCGTGCTATTCACAAGGTGGTAAAAGCTATTGTAGGTCTTATGCCAAATTATGTAAAATTTCCTTATGACGTGGCACACCAGATGGTAGTTAAGAGGGGGTTCTATGAGATCAGTGGCATACCTAATACCATCGGTGCAATAGACTGTTCCCATGTGCGTACAAAAGCGCCATCCGCAAATGCAATAAACTATGTGAACAGAAAAAATTACCACTCCTTCAACGTTCAAACAGCCTGCGATGCCAGTTGTAACATACTAAATGCTGTTGCACGCTGGTCCAGAGGAACTCATGATTCTTTTATTTTACAGAACAGTTATTTAGGACAGCGCTTGCAAGCTGGGGGTGGTGAAGAGGGATGGCTTCTTGGTGAGTAGAAGTGTGCCCAGAATATTTTTTAGTTAATTTAAATAAAGGTTCATTATCATGATGCTTGTTGTATGTGACAGGGGTTATGGTCTCAAAACATGGCTCATGACACATCTAGCCAACCCAATGACCCCTCAGGAAGTGCGCTACAACCTAAAACATGCCCATGCGCACTCATTGATAGAACGCACAATTGGGGTACTCAAATCCCGTTGGATGTGCTTGGATGCAGCTGGTGGAATGCTGTTATACAGGCCAGAGAAAATCTGTCAGATTGTTTTAATATGTTGTGTATTGCACAACATCGCAATGGCATGGGGTGTACCTGCTCCTTATGGACCACACACACATGTGAACCTGTGGGTGGCGAGATGCACACGCCAGCCCAAGCAGTGCTTCAAGCACGCCTTCAGTTGATACAATGTTTATAACAGCCATATCACCCTGCAGCCCAAGACTGGTTGCCCACTGAAGCTAAGCAGGGTTGAGCCTGGTCAGTACCTGGATGGGAGACCTCCTGGGAAAACTAGGTTGCTGTTGGAAGAGGTGTTAGTGAGGCCAGCAGGGGGTGCTCACCCTGTGGTCTGTGTGGGTCCTAACACCCCAGTATAGTGATGGGGACACTATACTGTAAACAGCACCGTCTTTCAGATGAGACGTTAAACCGAGGTCCTGACTCTCTGTGGTCACTAAAAATCCCATGGCACTTCTCGTAAAGACTAGGGGTGTAACCCCGGTGTCCTGGCCAAATTCCCTCCACTGGCCCTTATCAATCATGGCCTCCTAGTAATCCCCATCCACTTGATTGGCTCTATCACTCTCTCCTCTCCACCTGTAACTGGTGTGTGGTGAGCGCACTGGCGCCGTTGTACTGTGGCTGCCGTCGCATCATCCAAGTGGATGCTGCACACTGGTGGTGGTTGAGGAGAGACCCCCACATGATTGTAAAGTGCTTTGGGTGTATGGCAATACACAATAAAAGCGCTATATAAATGCATCATTCATTCATTCATAATGGTATATAATCTCATTCTATTTTTTTAAATAGCTTTTGTAGTTTGCTGCAGTGCACATTCTATAATTGAGCAAATGGAATTTGTAAAAGTGCTTTTAACAATTGCAAAAAAGGTTTAGGGAATATTAAAACACCAGAAAACTGAATTTTGCCACTATATATTTATTCACATTCATGCACTTCTGTGACTGCCAAGCAATGCTATCAATTTATTCGGTGACTCATTTATTTTCTGTAGGCCAGCTGCCACGTCCTTAATGACAAGGATGAGGGCATCTTGACCAGCAAGC
Organism: Barbus barbus; assembly: GCF_936440315.1. NCBI lineage: Eukaryota > Metazoa > Chordata > Actinopteri > Cypriniformes > Cyprinidae > Barbus > Barbus barbus. Next base: position 7,116,349 of record NC_136749.1, read on the forward strand.
ACCTCGTCGGTCAGGACTCGTACGCCAGTGCGCCTATGTGAAGGGGTATAAACGAGTGGATTGGGAAGTAGACTTCAAACAAAACTTCAGCTTCTTCATTTCCATATGCTGTCTGTGGATGTTCTGCAAAAGCCGGTAGTTTTGAGTTATGATGATTACTTGAATACATTCCTTCAAATAAAGATTTTGATTTAAGCAAATTACCATGTTGTAATTGCTCCTGTATTAGGTCACTCTCACCCTCACTCCTTTCTATAATGCCGCTCAAGCTTGACTGTCCTATAATTGCAGACATTCTTTCATCGAAAGCAGACAGATCAGGTGGCCCCTGCCCTCCACCCGTGTCTTTTTTCCTCTGTTGAACTGAAATTCTTCTTTTGACCACGAACTTCATGTCAAACCACTTTTTTTTTACTTCTGCAACTGTCCGAATTTCTGGTGAAACCACATTAACGGCTTGTGTTACCGCATCCCATGCTTCTTTTTTACCTGTGCCCGTTACGCCAGTGGATACACTTTTAAATAGCAAATTTTTTCTGGCTTCCGCCTCCAACAGCAAAACCTCATGTTCATTATCGTTAAAGTTCTTTTTCTTTGTCTTTTGTTTCAGTGCCATAATTGTCTTTCTCTGGACGAGTGCCGCTTTGCGGAAAGCCCTTATATGGAGCTGGTTTGGGCGTGTATTATGCAAATTACTAACCTCGTTCCACACGGGCTCTCATTTAGAAGACTCCAAATTCACTAACAGAAGAACGAGTTTAAGAACAAGCTCAAGTGCGTACTCACTGGTTGTGAATTAGGCGGAAAGTTTTCTTGAGAAGTTCAAATGTGCGTATAAATACGAAAAACATACGCAATTATTAGTGAATGAGACCCAATATCTGTAAAATTATCAGTTTTACTGTTATTTTAATTAGTATATCTTTATTGATCCATTACAATAATTCTATTTTTTATACAAAAAATGCTGTATTATTTATAAAGTATTTTAAGTATTTTTTGGTTATTTTTCATAGGTTTACTTTACGCTGTGTAGCTATGATGTAATAGGAACACCCTCTGGGTGTGCCGATTGTCTGAAGAGTCACGCCAATTCATTAGCTGATGGCGTGCGTGCCGCCTCGATGCTCTTACGTCGCCATGCTTATACTG